>NC_140173.1:61831719-61864219 GCF_963971535.1 Notolepis coatsorum | reverse complement strand
GATAAAGACACACACACACATAGATAAAGACACACACATATATAAAGACACACACACATAGATAAAGACACACACATAGATAAAGACACATACAAAGATAAAGACACACACATAGAAAAAGACACACACACATAGATAAAGACACACACACATAGATAAAGACACACACATAGATAAAGACACACACACATAGATAAAGACACACACACATAGATAAAGACACACACATAGATCAAGACACACACACATAGATAAAGACACACACATAGATAAAGACACACACATAGATAAAGACACACACATAGATAAAGACACACACACATAGATAAAGACACACATAGATAAAGACACACACACATAGATAAAGACACACACACATAGATAAAGACACACACATAGATAAAGACACACACATATATAAAGACACACACAATGATAAAGACACACACATAGATAAAGACACACACATAGATAAAGACACACACATAGATAAAGACACACACATAGATAAAGACACACACACAGATAAAGACACACACATAGATAAAGAGACACACAGATAAAGAGACACACATAGATAAAGACACACACACATAGATAAAGACACACACATAGATAAAGACACACATATATAAAGACACACACACATAGATAAAGACACACACATAGATAAAGACACATACAAAGATAAAGACACACACATAGAAAAAGACACACACACATAGATAAAGACACACACACATAGATAAAGACACACACATAGATAAAGACACACACACATAGATAAAGACACACACACATAGATAAAGACACACACATAGATCAAGACACACACACATAGATAAAGACACACACATAGATAAAGACACACACATAGATAAAGACACACACATAGATAAAGACACACACACATAGATAAAGACACACATAGATAAAGACACACACACATAGATAAAGACACACACACATAGATAAAGACACACACATAGATAAAGACACACACATATATAAAGACACACACAATGATAAAGACACACACATAGATAAAGACACACACATAGATAAAGACACACACATAGATAAAGACACACACACAGATAAAGACACACACATAGATAAAGAGACACACAGATAAAGAGACACACATAGATAAAGACACACACACATAGATAAAGACACACACATAGATAAAGACACACACATAGATAAAGACACACATAGATAAAGACACACACACATAGATAAAGACACAAACACATAAACACATAGACATAGACACATAGACACACACATAGACATAGACACACATAGACACATAGAGCTTCGTAGGATGGTCGGACAGTTACCAGCTCCAACTCAACGTCAGCAAGACAAAGGAGCTGGTGGTGGTGGACTATTGGAGAGGTAGGAAGGGTCCCCCTTCTCCTATAATCCTCGAGGGGAGGAGGTAGAGATGGTGGAGTCCCACAAGTTTCTTGGAGTTCACATGAACACAAATCTGGACTTGTCGGAAAACACTGAGGCCCTCTACAGGCAGGGACAGAGTAGGCTGTTCTTCCTGAGGAGGCTCAGGTCGTTCGACGTGTGCAGACGACTGCTGCTATTGTTCTACCAGTCGGTTGTAGCTGGCGTCCTCTTTTTTGCTGTGGGGGGGGGGGGGGGGGGGGGGGCAACATCAACTCAAGGGACTCCAACAAGCTGAACAAGCTGGTGAAGAAGGCTAGCTCAATAGTGGGTGGTGAGCTGGATAACCTAGAGGTGGTGGCTGAGAGGAGGATGATGAAAAAGCTATAAGCCATCCTGGAGAACCCCTCTCACCCCCTCTACGAGGAGCTAGCCAGAATGAAGAGCACGTTCAGCCTAAGACTCATCCCCCCCCCCCCCCCCGACACACCACAAACCGCCTGGGCCGGCAGCCATCAGGCTCTACAATAAAGGGCTCGGGCAGCCGGAGCGGCCGGTTCTGCTGCCAGAGCTATCACTGTGTCAACTCGGGACCTGAGAACTAGAGACTCATATCAACGACTATCTTGATTATTTGCACTAGAGACTCATGAAAAAAGTAGTAGAATGCGCTCACCTCACTAGACTTGACACTGGGTGCTGTAACCTCTCCCATCCCAATTTCGCTGTGCCAATTCTCCCCTCCCCTGTCTTGAACGTTGCTCGCATATGCCCCCCACTGGCCGGTTGTAGGGAGGATAGAAGCCTTGCATCACGTGTCCCCTCCAATACACGAGGAGGCAGCCTGTCACATCTTTTCACCTGCCAGCGCGGACTCTCATTGGCGAGGAGTAACGTGTGGGAGGCTCACGCTACCCCCGGCATTTCCTGTCTCTGCTGTGCAGGCGTCCCCCAACCGACCTGTAGGAGTCGCTGTCCACAACGTCCAGATTACTACCCATCGACATCCACCCGCTAACTCTGCCAATTGAGTTAGTATGGCGGCCGGACCAAGCCGGAGGCAACGCCGACAGCCGGATTCTAACCCGGTGTCTCTTGCGTTGGTGACGAGCGCAATGTCCGCTGCGCCACCCAGCCGCTTATCTTATCTTATCTTATAAAGACACATGTCTTTATCTACTGTATGTGTGTGTGTCTTTATCTATGTGTTTATCTAGATGTGCGCCCTTCCTGATGACTTGTAAGTTGCTTTGGATAAAAGCATCAGCTAAATGACTAAATGTAAATGTAATGTGTGTCTTTATCTATGTGTGTCTGTCTGTCTTTATCTATGTGTGTGTGTGTGTGTCTGTCTATCTATGTGTGTGTGTCTTTATCTATGTGTGTGTGTGTCTTTATCTGTGTGTGTCTTTATCTTTGTGTGTGTCCCACAGCTGATCTGCGACCCCTGGGTAAATCCCAAGGGTACCTGGAGGGTGATCCTCTCAGTCCTCCAGCTCCCCCCCCCCCCCACCCCCCCCCCCAGCAGAGCCCCCCTCCCCCTGCCCGCTCTGTGGGACGTCCTGTTCAACCAAACCACACAGGAAGTCCTCCAGATAGAAGATAGAGGCTCTGCTGAGGGAAGTGTGTCCATGCGTGAGGGAATGTGTGTGTGTGTGTGTGTGTGTGTGTGTGTGTGTGTGTGTGTGTGTGTGTGTGTGTGTGTGTGTGTGTGTGTGTGTGTGTGTGTGTGTGTGTGTGTGTGTGTGTGTGTGTGTGTGTGTGTGTGTGTGTGAGTGTGTGTGCATGCGTGTGTGTATGTGTGAGTGTGTTTATGGCAAACATCTTGGTCTTGCGCTGCATGCGTGTGCATGCTTTAGCCTACGTGTTTGCACACATGCGTGAATGAGTTTCCCCGCTCTCATGAGACTGGCATCTGTTTCATTTCTCCCCCAATCCATGTCCTGCTAGGAACTCTGAGCGCCAGGACACCCACTAGACTCCACAGTCATCTGACCTGATACACACAGCCTGGTAGACACAGCTTGATACACACAGCCTGGAATTACAAGGTTGACTCAACCCTTATGAAAAAGTGTTTTGGTCTTCGCCCAAAAGTATCATGGTATTTCTATAATCGTTTGGTCACTACCCAATAATTATTATAGGATGGAAATACCATTGATGTCTTGGTTTAAATTGGATTATACCGTGGTATTAGTTAGGTCCAATAGTGCTACTCTCATGATGCATGAAGTTTACCATGGCAGTACCGTGGTCAAGTATTTGTACGATAGCCAGTGCCGTGGTAAAACTGACATTACCATCAAACTACCGTGATACTTTTTTTGTAAGGGAAGTTTTGAGGAAGTCAATAACTCAATGACTGCATCACGCACATTCATATCCCAGTAAATATACAGGATAAGGTGCATTTTCATGTTCTGATTAGCAATATGCCCGTATACGAATATTGCAAGCGTTTGCAATAGAATCGGAACTATGCAAATTCCAACAGCAGTGGGGCATAGGCCTATGGCGTTTCTATGTGCCAACTCATAGATGGAGTATCCAACTGTTGGTAATACATGTCTCTGAGCTGACACAGGACCAGCACCAGGACCAGGACCAGGACCAGGACCAGGACCAGGACCAGGACCAGGCCCAGGCCCAGGACCAGGACCAGGACCAGGACCAGGACCAGGACCAGGACCAGGACCAGGACCAGGACCAGGACCAGGACCAGGACCATAATGGTCACCGTTTCCGTTTGAGCTTTGCTCATTCCAGTTTGTTTCTTCGATGTCTGAACGATTCAGAAAGTGAATGGCGGTCCTGGTTCAGTTGCTTGAACAATGACTTTCTTCCACGTGGAGACAGTATTGTATTATTTTTAGTGCTGTCAGGCGATTAAAAAAATGTATCTAATTAATTACAGGATTTGTAATGAATTAATCTAATTAATCACATTTTAATCGCATAACCATTTTATGCCTGATATTCTATATTCTATAATCATATTTCAAATTGCATGTGTCCGGATGGCAGAATTCAGTACTGTATCTACAAAACCTTCTGTTTAATCATCTTCCATCCAATAATTTGCTTAGATTTTTCAGGTCTGGTCAATTTGAGCATGGTGTTATTCACAAAGATTAAAAAAAAATGTATTGATATTCTCATTTGGTTCATTACAATTTACTCAAAATAAAATTTTCATTCAATCAATCACCGTGCAGATTGATTGAATGAATGAAAATGTTATTAACAGATTACTGAATCTCAAGGGTGTAAAAAGTACCCAGAAATGATACTTAAGTGAAAGTATGGGTACCGTCTCAAAATCGTACTCAAGTAAAAGTCAGAGTATCTGGCTAAAAAACACACTTGAGTAAAAGTCAAAAGGTTTCTAGTACTTTTAATTGTACTTAAGTACTAAAAAGTAAAAGTAAAAACCTTTTTTTATTGCAAGGGATAGACCAGGGGGTCTCAAACTCATTCCATCGTGGGCCAAGTTTTCATTTGATATGAAATTATTCTTCTGATAGCAGGTGTTTAATCAAAGATCCCCGCTTGCACAAGTACCAATCAGCATGGGTATGGGCGGGTAAATTTTCCATTGATGGGGATTTGATTGGCTGTTTTTAAATAAAGTGCGGCCACAGGATTAATAACGTTAAAGTTAGTTCGGCCAGAGAAACGAATAGACTAATTAAAATGGTTGGACCTGCGAGATTTGTACTTTGTAGGTCTGCATTTTAAATGTAAGGAGTAAAAAGTATGTTTTTTTTCTCTGAAATGTAATTGAGTAAACGTACAAGTATACAAACATAATAATACTTGAGTAAAGTACAAATCCCCCAAAACAGTACTTAAGTATTATAACAAAGTACAATTACTCAAGTACTTTACACGCCTGATCTTGAACTGACAGACGTCGCAGTGGAACAGTAATATCATGCTTTTACAATGTTTGACCTACTCCACCACTGCACAGACCTTGCAAAAGTGGTTACCAATGGTTACAGGAAGCCATGTTGGACATGTGGTGATGTGGTGGTGGTGACCATGGTGATGTGGTGGTGACCATGGTGATGTGGTGGTGGTGACCATGGTGATGTGGTGGTGGTGACCATGGTGATGTGGTGGTGGTGACCATGGTGATGTGGTGGTGACCATGGTGATGTGGTGGTGACCATGGTGATGTGGTGGTGACCATGGTGATGTGGTGGTGACCATGGCGATGTGGTGGTGACATTGGCAATGTGGTGGTGACCATGGTGATGTGGTGGTGACCATGGTGATGTGGTGGTGACCATGGTGATGTGCTGGTGGTGACCATGGTGATGTGGTGGTAACCATGGTGATGTGGTGGTGGTGACCATGGTGATGTGGTGGTGGTGGCCATGGTGATGTGGTGGTGGTGACCATGGTGATGTGGTGGTGACCATGGTGATGTGCTGGTGGTGACCATGGTGATGTGGTGGTGACCATGGTGATGTGGTGGTGGTGACCATGGTGATGTGGTGGTGGTGACCATGGTGATGTGCTGGTGGTGACCATGGTGATGTGCTGGTGGTGACCATGGTGATGTGGTGGTGACCATGGTGATGTGGTGGTGACCATGGTGATGTGGTGGTGGTGACCATGGTGATGTGGTGGTGACCATGGTGATGTGGTGGTGGTGACCATGGTGATGTGCTGGTGACCATGGTGGTGTGGTGGTGGTCACCATGGTGATGTGCTGGTGACCATGGTGATGTGGTGGTGGTGACCATGGTGATGTGGTGGTGGTGACCATGGTGATGTGCTGGTGACCATGGCGATGCGGTGGTGGTGACCATGGTGATGTGGTGGTGACCATGGTGATGTGGTGGTGACCATGGCAATGTGGTGGTGACCATGGTGATGTGGTGGTGACCATGGTTATGTGCTGGTGGTGACCATGGTGATGTGGTGGTGGTGACCATGGTGATGTGGTGGTGACCATGGTGATGTGGTGGTGACCATGGTGATGTGGTGGTGACCATGGTGATGTGGTGGTGGTGACCATGGTGATGTGGTGGTGACCATGGTGATGTGGTGGTGGTGACCATGGTGATGTGGTGGTGACCATGGTGATGTGCTGGTGGTGACCATGGTGATGTGGTGGTGGTGACCATGGTGATGTGCTGGTGGTGACCATGGTGATGTGGTGGTGGTGACCATGGTGATGTGGTGGTGACCATGGTAATGTGCTGGTGGTGACCATGGTGATGTGGTGGTGGTGACCATGGTGATGTGGTGGTGGTGACCATGGTGATGTGGTGGTGACCATGGCGATGTGGTGGTGACCATGGTGATGTGCTGGTGGTGACCATGGTGATGTGGTGGTGGTGACCATGGTGATGTGGTGGTGACCATGGTGATGTGGTGGTGACCATGGTGATGTGGTGGTGACCATGGTGATGTGGTGGTGACCATGGTGATGTGGTGGTGACCATGGCGATGTGGTGGTGACCATGGTGATGTGGTGGTGACCATGGTGATGTGGTGGTGGTGACCATGGCGATGTGGTGGTGACCATGGTGATGTGCTGGTGGTGACCATGGTGATGTGGTGGTGACCATGGCGATGTGCTGGTGGTGACCATGGTGATGTGGTGGTGGTGACCAATGGCGATGTGGTGGTGACCATGGTGATGTGGTGGTGACCATGGTGATGTGGTGGTGACCATGGTGGTGTGGTGGTGGTCACCATGGTGATGTGCTGGTGACCATGGTGATGTGGTGGTGGTGACCATGGTGATGTGGTGGTGGTGACCATGGTGATGTGCTGGTGACCATGGCGATGCGGTGGTGGTGACCATGGTGATGTGGTGGTGACCATGGTGATGTGGTGGTGACCATGGCAATGTGGTGGTGACCATGGTGATGTGGTGGTGACCATGGTTATGTGCTGGTGGTGACCATGGTGATGTGGTGGTGGTGACCATGGTGATGTGGTGGTGACCATGGTGATGTGGTGGTGACCATGGTGATGTGGTGGTGACCATGGTGATGTGGTGGTGGTGACCATGGTGATGTGGTGGTGACCATGGTGATGTGGTGGTGGTGACCATGGTGATGTGGTGGTGACCATGGTGATGTGCTGGTGGTGACCATGGTGATGTGGTGGTGGTGACCATGGTGATGTGCTGGTGGTGACCATGGTGATGTGGTGGTGGTGACCATGGTGATGTGGTGGTGACCATGGTAATGTGCTGGTGGTGACCATGGTGATGTGGTGGTGGTGACCATGGTGATGTGGTGGTGGTGACCATGGTGATGTGGTGGTGACCATGGCGATGTGGTGGTGACCATGGTGATGTGCTGGTGGTGACCATGGTGATGTGGTGGTGGTGACCATGGTGATGTGGTGGTGACCATGGTGATGTGGTGGTGACCATGGTGATGTGGTGGTGACCATGGTGATGTGGTGGTGACCATGGTGATGTGGTGGTGACCATGGCGATGTGGTGGTGACCATGGTGATGTGGTGGTGACCATGGTGATGTGGTGGTGGTGACCATGGCGATGTGGTGGTGACCATGGTGATGTGCTGGTGGTGACCATGGTGATGTGGTGGTGACCATGGCGATGTGCTGGTGGTGACCATGGTGATGTGGTGGTGGTGACCAATGGCGATGTGGTGGTGACCATGGTGATGTGGTGGTGACCATGGCGATGTGGTGGTGATCATGGTGATGTGGTGGTGACCATGGTGATGTGGTGGTGACCATGGTGATGTGGTGGTGACCATGGTGATGTGGTGGTGACCATGGCGATGTGGTGGTGGTGACCATGGTGATGTGGTGGTGACCATGGCGATGTGGTGGTGACCATGGCGATGTGGTGGTAACCTTGGCAATGTGGTGGTGACCATTGCGTATTGATTACATTTGTGATTACATGTGGAAAAAGAGGATGTTGTGCTTCTGCACTGACAGCAGATCTCCAGATACACAGCTTATGCCTGTAGCTACACTTTAATATGAAGCCCCTTAGTAACACTGATAAATCATGTTTATCCTGTACTTTAATAATGTAACCACAGTGCCAGGAATCTTCCATGGGATGAGAGACAAGGCACCAACACATCACCATGGTAATTCAAATAGACTTTATTGTACTTTTGAGCTATTTGACTAGACTTTTATTGGTTTACATCTTTGTGTAACCAAGACCGCTGTGCCCAGACCAAATAGAGAGCTAGCTTGCTTAGAGTTCCATGGGTCTGATGTGTCTGAGACTGAGGCTATATTGGTTCTAGACCAGTGTCAGATCTGGATTAATGCCCAGCGCTCTAGTGGGCATGGGCTTCAAGCTGCCACGTGGACAGTTAAACACAGTTAGAAGGGTTGAGAGAGAGACCAGTTGAAGCACTTTACAGGACATCTCCCTCAACTTTGATACCTGTCATGTATCCCAGAGCTCCACCATAAAAAAGTCATTTTTGATTCCTCCCTCTCATTTAATGCACATATAAAAAATGTCACCAAAATTGCATTCTTCCATCTTCGTAATATCGCAAAAATTCGCCCCATTTTAACTCTGGCTGATGCTGAAACCCTGATTCATGCTTTTGTCTCATCACGTCTGGACTACTGTAATGCACTTTTTTCAGGCCTACCTAATTCAAGCATAAAAAATCTTCAACTCGTGCAAAATGCGGCTGCACGGATACTAACTAGAACTAGAAAATTTTATCACATCACACCAGTTTTGTCCGCCCTACACTGGCTTCCTATCCAAGCCCGATCTGACTTTAAAGTGCTACTCCTCACCTACAAAATTTTAAATGGGCTTGCACCGCTCTATCTATCCGACCTCATCTCCCGATACTCGCCCGCTCGTGCTCTGTGCTCACAAAATGCGGGGCTTCTATCGATCCCTAGGGTTAAAAAGAAATCCGCCGGCCACAGAGCCTTTGTCTACCGCGCTCCCTACCTGTGGAACAAATTACCTGCCATCATCAGGGGTGCCTGCTCTGTCGAAGCTTTTAAATCCCTGCTTAAGACCCATCTTTTCTCTCTCTCCTTCAACCTACCCTGATCTCACCTGGTCGGGGACTGACCTCTAGATTAATGTCTAGTTTAGTTTGGAAGTTTATTTTATTTTTCCCCATGTCTGCTTTTTTGCAGCACCACAAACATGGGAACTCTCTAACTCCCCCCCCTCCTTCCCCCCCTCCCCCCTTCCCCCCCCCCCCCCTCCCTCCCCCATCTCTCTGATTGCCCGTCTCCCAGCGCTGACTAAGGTGATGGATGCCTCGGGGTCTTGGCCAAGATCGCAGTGACTGCTCTACATGCACCACCGAGGCCTTGGATCAGTTACTTACCGTTGTCTGTCCGTGGTCCTGTCAACTGATGTGCCAACGCGGTTTCATTGCTGGGTTAAGTACTTTTATTCTATTCACATAATATGCTTACTTCATATATCTACTCCATTCACATATTATATGCTTACCACTTGTATCTATTGCTATGTCCGCCCACTACAATCACATGAGCTGTCTAACGCCTGTCCCGTCTCCCTGTCCCCCTGCGAGTTGCTGTCCTGGAGTGCTGACCGGCGTGTCGGACGTCCCGTGATGAAGGCCGGGAGGATGCAACCCCCTCTGCGTGCCCTCCTGTCTCCGGAGGTCTCGTAGTGGTGACCGGAGTGCCGGACGTCCCGCGATGATGTCGGGGAGTTCGCGACCCTCTCTGCGACGCCCCCTATCTCCCTGTCTCTGGCTGTCCCTGAGCAATGACCGGAGTGTTGAATGTCCCGTGATTAAGACGGGGAGGACGCGACCCTCTCTGCGCCGCCCCTGTGCCTCAAATAGATTCGCTATCAGCTCTATCTTCAATCTTTCAAAATGTTCAGTTGCTATCGCTATCAGCTCTATCTTTAAATCTTTCAAAATGTTCAGTTGCTATTGCATGCACTCATCTGTGTTTCACTACACACTTGAGTGCATGCTTACCAACTGTTAGTCTGCAACACTACTATCACCGACATCTAAGAAGGGAGATCCCCCCTTGAATGGCCCTTCTAAGGTTTCTCTCCTCCACACTGCCTGTGGAGCATTTTTACCTATTGTTAGGTTTTAGTGAGTTTTTCCTTACCTTCGCGTGGGGTATGTCTGGGAGTGCTTGCATTCTTTCATTTATTTGCATTTATTTTAAATTTGTTGGACCGTATGGTCCTTGTGGTCCTTGTTCTGTTCTTGACTTATTGTTATGTTTTCTTCTTGAGTTGTTTAAAGAAGACCTGTACGGCCCATGGGGACATTAACGTGTGTTGTTGGTTTGATTTGATTTACAGTCTTGGTATACCTGCTTTAGAGTCTCTGTATACTTGCTTTACAGTCTTGGTATACTTGCTTTACAGTCTTTGTATACTTGCTTTACAGTCTTGGTATACTTGCTTTACAGTCTTGGTATACTTGCTTTACAGTCTCTGTATACTTGCTTTACAATCTTGGTATACTTGCTTTACAGTCTCTGTATACTTGCTTTACAGTCTTGGTATACTTGCTTTACAGTCTTGGTATACTTGCTTTACAGTCTTGGTATACTTGCTTTACAGTCTCTGTATACTTGCTTTATAGTCTCTGTATACTTGCTTTACAGTCTTGGTATACTTGCTTTACAGTCTTGGTATACCTGCTTTACAGTCTCTGTATACTTGCTTTACAGTCTTGGTATACTTGCTTTACAGGCTCTGTATACCTGCTTTACAGTCTCTGTATACTTGCTTTACAGTCTTGGTATACTTGCTTTACAGTCTCTGTGTACTTGCTTTACAGTCTCTGTATACCTGCTTTACAGTCTCTGTATACCTGCTTTACAGTCTCTGAATACTTGCTTTTAACCATTTATACAAGTAGACGGGTGACTGCGTTGTGAACGTCATTGTTCACGTTCTTGCCTGTGTATTTTGTGTGTAGCTGGAGGGTTGAAAAGCCTATCCACTAGGGGGCAGATCAGGGCCGAATCCTCCCTGGCCAACACATATAATTATATAGAAAAAGAATATTGTGAATTCTCCACTATCTGGGTTTGCAACATTAACATAAAATATGGCGACGACACCTGAGGATGTTATGTTGAGATAACAGGACCTGTGTTCAAAAGCAAGTCTACTGAGACCATATTAGGCGCTCGTTCAGGGACTCACAGACACACTGGCAACAGCACAGGACAGGAACAAGAAAATACACATCCATATTCAGGTGTCAAAGAATAGTCTGTCACGGTTTTCATACCACCACACACACAAACACACACTCACACACACAGTCTTATAAACTCATCGTATTAGGGTAATAATGTATACATAAACATAAAACACAATTTTTACAGAGAGATCTAGCTATATTATAGTGCTGTAGAGATATAAATAAAGATTCCTCTTTTAATTGTTTGAGTCAGTTACAGCATAGAAAGTGAGCTAGAGCAGGTCATAAAACACAGTGATGAATGAGAGACTATAAGCGCTGAAAGATGCTGAAAGACCATCCATCTTCACCGTCCACAAAGGAATGTGAACACACACACGCACACGCACACGCACACACACACACACACACACACACACACACACACACACACACACACACACACACACACACACACACACACACACACACACACACACACACACACATACCATCTTCTGTGTCATGAACAAGATAATGTGAGCTCACGCAACCACATTCAGGCACACGTGGCTGAGGAGGTAGAGCGGTCGTCAGTGGCGGCCGCCACTGGGGGGCGCTAGGGCGCCGCCGCCCCCCCCCTGCCGCCCCCCTGCCGCACCCCCTGGTAAAGAGAGCAGGAGAAGAAGAAAATGTTTTATTTTTATTTTTATTTTAGACCCCTAAAAATAAAATAAACATGTTTAAAATTAATAATATTTACTCATTTTAAGTATGTTTGTGTTTCCAATGCACAATATAACGTTAAAATATAAAATATTAATAATCGTTTTCCTGAACAGGAAGTGACGATTCTGTCTGATAAAGAACGTTCCGTTACCTTAGCCGCATTTCTCCTGCCGTATTTCTCTCGGGCTAGACGCAATAATGCTCTGAGTGCGCGTCACTGTTTCATCGCTGTATCCGTCGCAGCCAATCAGTGGGTAACGCGTTGTGCGTTGAAATATGATGTTTATGATGGAAGCCGGGCGCGATTTGAAGCGGTCTAGAAAAGCGTTTAGAATTTCCGTCTAGAATTTCCATAGCCGCATTTTCGCGGAGACGCTCTCTGATTGGCCGACGCGGCGATGTCAGTTTTTTCCTTAGCCACAGTTTGCAACATGTTCGAGGCTGTGTGTTGTGAACTTGTGATTCAGTCTGGAGTCTGGACAGTGGGCAGTGAGTGGAATGGATATACATCGACAACAGTCTGGGGGACAGTCAGTGGACATACACTTTATTAAGCCCTCCGGCTGGACCACGTTTCAATTAAACAAAGTGAGTTAATTCTCTCTCTCTCTCTCTCTTAGCCAACTCAGCTAACTTTAGCTGCTGTTAGCCACTCAGCTAATGCTTAACTAACTCTCTCTCTCTCTCTCTCTCTCTCTCTCTCTCTCTCTCTCTCTCTCTCTCTCTTCTGTAGTGCTGCCTGCACCCGCCGTGGTGTGTCTCTCTCTCTCTCTCTCTCTCTCTCTCTCTCTCTCTCTCTCTCTCTCTCTCTCTCTCTCTCTCTCTCTCTCTCTCTCTCTCTCTCTCTCTCTCTCTCTTCTGTTGTGCTGCCTGCACCCGCCGTGGTGTGTCTCTCTCTCTCTCTCTCTCTCTCTCTCTCTCTCTCTCTCTCTCTCTCTCTCTCTCTCTCTCTCTCTCTCTCTCTCTCTCTCTCTCTCTCTCTCTCTCTCTCTCTCTCTCTCTCTCTCTCTCTCTCTGCCTATGCGTGTGTTTGGAGACGGAGCGAGTTTGTTTCTAACGTTTCTATTTATATATTGTGTTTCAAGTTGTGAATTAGACTGTACTTTATTTGGCCAATGCATGGTACATGTTTGGTATAGCGCCCCCTAGCGCCCCCTCTGGAGAATAATTCAGGAGCCGCCACTGGCGGTCGTCTGGTAATCAGAAGGTTCCCGGTTCGATGTGTCGAAGTGTCCTTGAGCAAGACTTAACCCCTAACTGCTCCTGATGAACAGGTTGCATGGTTGCCTCTGCCGTCGGTGTGTGAATGTGTGAGTGAATGGGTGAATGTGAGGAACAAGTTGTAAAGCGCTTTGGATAAAAGCTGTTATTTAAATGCACCATTTACCATTTACGTGTGTGCACACACAACCACATGCACACACACACACACACACACGTGCGCATGCACACACAACCACATACAGGCACACGTGCGCATGCACACGCAACCACATACAGGCACACGTGTGCGTGCACACGCACGACCACACATAGCACACACACACCATTATCTGAAATAAAAAATTATAATAATAAAAAAAAGATATCTAACCCTAACTAACCTTACTGTCATGCACTTGTCCTAATAAACTAACCTACACTGTAGCATCCAACACTTTGATGAACATTGTTACTCAGCTGAACATATAAAACACATAAAACATATAAAACATCGGTAAAAATGAAAATATACACTTTGACTACTGTTTTTGATAGGGTTATGGTCTTTACTCTTGGCTACAATTATTTTTTTTTAAACATTGACCTCTTAACATCTAAGGGCCCACATGTGGACGATTCTTTGCCGACCTCTAGAGGCTCGGGTGTGCATTTATTTTAATACAATATATAAAAAAAATAAAAAAAAATAAATGTAAAATAAAAAAAAAATAAAAAAAATATCTAACCCTAACTAACCGTACTGTCATGCACTTGTCCTAATAAACTAACCTACACTGTAGCACTCAACACTTTGATGAACATTGTTGCTCAGCTGATAGAGTTGTGCCCTTCCTGATGACTTGTCGTACAGAACTTGTAAGTCGCTTTGGATAAAAGCGTCAGCTAAATGACTAAATGTAAATGTAAATGTAAACATGCACTCATTGTATACCACATTTTCCCTGTAAACAGCCTATTTGATAAAAGACTAAATGTTAAAATTAGGAAATATAATAATATTTTTTTTTATTTAAAAGCCACAAAGTTTCATAAGTGTTTGATTGCTGTTTAACCTCTTAAGCCCGGAGCCCTATTTTCTGAAAATCTGCCTAAAATACATACCTAAGTAAATGGAATATTGCTCCACTTCTACAAGGACATTTGCATATTCTTGGTATCTAGGGACATCTATGGACCTCAGTGAATGTATTCCCAGTGTCAGAAATATTGTGTCTATTACTAGGCTTGCTTAAATTGTGATGAAACAAAGGAGAATATGAATTATGATTTTTCTTTGCATCTTTGACGGTGAATAACACCATGCTAAGAATTACCAGACATGAAAAACTGCCACTGATCTCGTTCAGTACCTTCTTGAGATCATGTGTACAACAAATCTAAGTAAATGAATAAAGGGAAGATGAGTAAACAGAATGTTTTGTAGATACAGTACTGAATTCTCCCATCCGGACCAATGCAATTTGAAATATTATTATAGAATATAGAATAGCAGGCTTATAAATTACCTTATTATAGCCAATTCGCACATTTATGGATTGTGCCAAATCTTATATTTCAAATGCCCAAGTTCAATTTGGATTTAGTATCACCAGGTGTGCATAAGAACAGATAATGAAATCTACTGTATGTACAGTAGCTTTTTTATTTGTGCCAGGGTGCAACCATTTTTTAACTAATTTCAAATCTAATTGTTGCTACATGCTAAAAATAGGGAAGAGAAACTAACTAAGCTTCAATATATACCAATAACGTTAAGTTTTGTGGTTTATTATCCCGAGTAATAAGAGATATTAAAAAAATGCATACAGAAGTAATTAGCTTGAAACCCCATGAGGCTTTTGGGAAGTGTCATTCGGGAAAATTCCAATGCTCATCGAAAGCTCTCGGTGTCCTCTACAAAATGGCTGCAAAAAACTACAATACCCGGTGTTAAAATTTTCCAAAATGGTCGACTTTCGCGAACTATACAACACCATAATGAAAATGAAAATCTATCTAATAACACTTGAAGAGGACGGTAGACCTGGCATCACTTGCTTCACAATGACTTGGTGACTGATTCCGATTGTATCTCCATAGTTGAGACACGGGTTACCATATCCCACCACACTCCAGCCCAAGTCTGTTCTCTGAGCAAACGGCTGATGTTCCTCACCAGGCACCACTTGTCTTGGAACGAGGGCTTGAGCACAGTTGTAGCCAATTAACAGGCCGACATCACAGCTTTGCTGAGGAGCGATCTCATCTGCAATGTGTTCAAGTTGAGGCCATGCCTTCGCTGTCTCTGGTGTGGGAATATGGTATCTGTTTGCAGGGATAAACTCTCTTGAGCAAGTCACTGGCAGAGTGATTATCTTGTCTGAATAGAATCCTCTTACTTGTAGACCTGTCAGTTTCCGACAGGACACGACTGTGTTTCTTGAAGCCAGTGTCGAGATCTTTAGCTGAACTGGTTCACCTTTTGTGTTGAGAGCCTTTGCTGTCTCTTCGAGGATAAAGGTTGTGTCACTTTGTGTATCGAGGAGTGCGTACACCAGAACCTCACGACTTGGCTCACCTGTAGATGACACCCACACGGGAATTATTGTGGATGCATGAGTGTCCCCATCATTCTGGATGACTCTAAATGCTGTGGCCTCACGTGATGGTCTCTCTGCCTGGTCTTTTGGTTGATTATTCTTTCTTTCTTTGGACTTATCACTGTTCCTTGCTCCATCAGGATTTGTTGACATCCTTTCTTCCTTGGTGCGATCATCATGAAGGCAAGTTGCATGTCTTCTCTCACAGGTGTCGCAGGTGTTTCTATCTCTACAGTCCTTGGAGCGATGGCCAGACTTCAGACAGCCGAAACACAACTTCTTCTCTTGAACAAACTTGATTCGTTCTAAGGGTGCTTTCACACCAGAGCTGTTTGGTCAGGACTATCGGACCAGAGTTCGTTTCCTCGGATAGTCTGCTTTTTTGGGGGCGGTGTGAATGCTCAGTCGAACTCTGGTGCGGACCAAACACGCAAACTCTGGTCTGCCTGAAAACGTAGGTCTCGGTTCACTTCATCGGACCAAACGCAAGACCAAATATAGGAAGTGACCTGATAAACTGTGCATCTTGGGTAGAAGGAAACAAAACAAACACAGCAGTAAACATGTATCGTGGACAGACGTGGGCGAATGACGAGGTGAAAGCCCTGATAGAAATATGGGCAGAAGACCAAATTAAACAGCTACTTGTGGGCACTCATAAAAACAACGCGTGTACAAGTTGTTTAGCGAGAGGATGGTGGTAATGGGCTTCAATAGAACAATGGATCAATGCCACGTCAAAATATAAAAAAAAACTGCGTCAGCAATATATTAATAAATAAGCAGAGAATTAAATTAGATGTCCATAACATTTGTGTTTTTAATTAGCATAGCTTAAATAAATATGAATTCAACAAGTTAAATACTGAATTAACGACATATTTATTAACAGGCTGAAAGTTAAAGCGAATAACAGGCTGAAAAAACAATTAGACTATTTAATATAGGCTAAACACAGTGCGTAAAATATAGGCTATGCGGTGCGTAAAAGGCAACTTTGGCTATAGCCTTCTAAAACTATTGAATAGGCTAAACTTCGTTTTAACTTCTTGAATTCATATTTCTTTAGTTTGCAATAATGCAACTGCAAGCCAATGTTAAATTACATTTAATTTGTTAGGCTATTTGAATACACTGTTACGTTAGCCCTAAATGGTGGATTATCATCTTCTTGACATTATGAACTCCTTACAAGAAGACTGTGACTGAAGCTATCTCTTTACAAAGAACACTGTGACTGAAACTATCTCTTAAATCCGCAGAGATTTTGACATGCGTGCGTCAGCATAAAACGTCCCCAGACACTGTGGGCTTCAACAATTAGTTCCGCCATTAATCTAGCAGCATTTAGGTAGGAACCAAAAACTGGTAGGAACCAAAAACTGGTAGGAACCAAAACTTAAAACTGAACACAGAGGCAGTTACACAGACCATTCCATAACTTTACTCTGCAAATTGAAATACAAAGACTTTTCACAAACTGTATATTTAAAAAAATATAAATGTTCCCCTTAAATTAACCCCCATCTTGTACGTTGAACTATATTTGAATAATTATTTCCTGGGAATTTATTATTTTCTGCTTTGTACATTATTTGTGCAGTTTGATACATTACAATATGTCAATATATATTTTTATAATTTTGACTGTAAGAATAGTGAATGAGTATGTTCCAGATATCCAACCTTGTGAATGATGCGCAAAGCTCTTTTCTGTAGGATGGTTAATGGGTGTAATGAGCATTTATAATTATTTCCCCAGACTTCAACGCAGTAAGTTAAATATGGTGAAACGAGTGAACAGTAGAGAATGTGAAGTGATTTGTTATCCAGGATCTGCTTTTATTTGTTTATTACTGAAATTCTCCTTGCCAATTTGGTTTGAATATGTTTGATATGTGATTTATAATAAAAAAAAATGCATCAATCGTGACACCAAGACATTTTCAAGTTTCAAGTTTCAAGTTTCTTTAATAGTTGTCATACAGAAGTACAGAATACTTTTGTACAAAATGCTTCTTACTGTTGCGCTCCAGAGACTGTGCATGACAAGATAAGTATGAAATAAAAACATAGTAAAAATTAGAAGAAAAAAGAGGTCACAGTGTTCAGTTTAGACATATGTACAATGTTCGTAGACGTAGTTACCATACAATATACAATACTGTGCAGTGTACTAATATACAATACTATATAGTGCAAGGCATAAATGGACGAGGTGCAGTTTAGGTACAATTCACAGTAGGTGTACGAGTTGTAGTGCAAATCCTTTATCAATAAATATAAAGTGTAAGTGTTTCAGACACTCTTTCAATATCCACCCCATCTATTTTTATCTGTACACATATCTTTCCTACAATTTCCAAACAGCATTATTTTGGTCTTGGATCAATTTAATGACAATTTGTTGAAATCAAACCATATTTTAAGTTTAATTATTTCCTGCGTAATGTCCTCCTGCAGTTTATTTAAATTATCCCCAGAACAGAAAATATTTGTATTATATTATATATTTATATTTGGTTCCTATAGGGTTCCTGGAGGAGGCGGTTCCTAGGGGTTCCTGGGAGAGGGGGTTCCTAGGGGTTCCAGGGAGAGGGGGTTCCTGGGAGAGGGCGTTCCTAGGGGTTCCAGGGAGAGGGGGTTCCTAGGGGTTCCAGGGAGAGGGGGTTCCTAGGGGTTCCAGGAAGAGGGGGTTCCTGGGAGAGGTGGTTTCTAGGGGTTCCAGGGAGAGGGGGTTCCTAGGGGTTCCTGGGAGAGGGGGTTCCTAGGGGTTCCAGGGAGAGGGGGTTCCTAGGGGTTCCTGGGAGAGGGGGTTCCTAGGGGTTCCAGGGAGAGGGTGTTCCTAGGGGTTTCAGGAAGAGGGGGTTCCTGGGAGAGGGGGTTCCATCCTAGGGGTTCCAGGGAGAGGGGGTTCCTGGGAGAGGGGGTTCCTAGGGGTTCCAGGACGAGGGGGTTCCTGGGAGAGAGGGTTCCTAGGGGTTCCCCATAATTGGAAATAGTTTTGTTTCACCATATCATTCACTAGCTAGAGGTCAATATGTATGATCTCCCAGTGGTGTCGTTTCAGTAAAAGGCAAGGTATTGCGAGGAGGGAGGGGGGGGTGATTAAGGGGGGGTTTCCCCCCCTTGGTGGATTTTTTTTTGTCAAATCAGTTGTGCAATAGTCACTTTTGGTGAGTTGTGTCTATGCAATTCAGTTATATGACATATGACACAGGACTACACAAGCATTTTAGTATAGAAATGTGTCAACAGACTAAAGCAGGGAACCACAATATTTTGCACACGAATTATGTGTAGCAGTCTGGAAAATATGGTATATTATTCAGAACTGCTGACTGTGTTTATATCCCTTTTTGTACACAAAGACATTCTAACTAGTGTCATTGATTCACACGAACAATGACACAAACGTCCCCGTCCAAAGAGCATGTGAATACGGATTATAAATGACAGTATTGATTCATATTTTACAGTGCGTCTCCCCTTGTGACTGGCGGGCGGGACCAGCAGGGGGCAGTAGCAGGCAGAGAGTGGCGGAGAGAGCTGAGAGATGATAAAGGGAGGAGGCGAGCGGAAGTCGTTCTCTTCGGCAGTGAACTTGACAACGAGAAGTCACGTCTAACGGGGGGGCTCTGGATAGCCCCGTTGCTGACTTTATGCCGGAGTGCCCCGTGGAACAGTGACGGGTGATAGGAAGTACTGGCTAGTGGATACGATATCCTAGCAGTACCAGTGGTATGATATGAACACTAAGTGCAGAGCCAGGCACTAACAGTCGAGTTATACCTAGTTACAGTGAGCGGTATAGGTAGCGTGCGGCTAAGGATCACAGTAGTATTGCTCGTGTTATACTTAGTTACAGTGCCGGTATAGACTGCGTGCAGCTACGGGTGTGGACCTGCGAACACTCTGCTCTGGCCGTCAGCAGCCGTCTTCACCGGCGGTTCTACCACCACTCTGCGCCGGCTGGAGAGCAGCCAACACGGGAGCCGTCCCGTCCAGCAGAGGTCGCCCAGCACCAGCTCGGCCAGCACTGCCTCTCTGCTATAGCTCCGCCTGCTAGCACCTGCGACGCGAGTGTTCGACGCCATCTTGCCACCAGGACGGTGGTGGAGCGGCGCGGCCGCCATTTTGGTAGAGTAAACATTAGGGCTTCGGCGCCCAGGATCTATTGCACCTTACACAGTGTGGAGCGGCCTGCGGGTGAAGTTAACGTTGCTAACTGCAGACCCCAAACATTACATTGCATGCCGGCATTAGCATAGGGCTTTTGTTTTGGTAATTGTGGGCCCACACTTTTGGTTTTATTTCCTTTTCTTTGAGCGTGATACAATGTGTGTGTATTAATATTTTCCCATTCAATTAACCCTTCCCTGAGGGGGGAAGTTACAGACCTGGTGCATTATAATTAAAGCCTTTTGAGGTATTATTCTGACCGTATAATTGAAGCCTGTTGAGGTATTATACAGGGTGAAGACCCAGACGTGGGTGATGAGTCAAACACCGTGAAGTATATTATCCCTGATAGTAACCCAGAGGTGGGTGCATAATATACGTGTTTATGAGGTATTGAGTTGAACCGCAGGGGCTATAGTAGGACTTCAGCCCAATTGGCCACTAGTATTAAATAATTGTAACTGAACAGTACAATTAACATAAAGACTTGAATGGGGTTCTGTGTGCGTGTCCATTCCTGTGCCCTGCATTAACTCTTTTGGTGTGGGTAACGTATATATATGGTTAACCCCTTCCTACCCAACTCTCCCCTTTTCATTGTGGGGTTTCTAGGGTCATTGAGGGAGGGTACTGCTTGCGGGGGGAACTCAGAGTGTTTGATTACAATTCAGTCACAAGGTGTGGGAGGGTCTAAGGAGCGACTGGGAGGAGTGGGAGCGTGTTGGGGAGTACTGCTGACCGCCCTGCGACAGGGAAGGAAGACCAGAGTACCAGACCAGGTTGGTAAATCCCGGGCCCCATCCACTCCCACTACCAGCCTCCAGTCGACGCCCCAGGCCCAAAGACGAGGGTGCAGCCAGACAGAGTTCTGCTGTGTCCAGCTACCTCCTGACTGCCAGCAACCGTTCCCACGAAGCAGGGATAATCCACCCTGCTACATTTGGCGTCACGAACAGGATCAACATCCTAACTTACTCCCTTGACCGAGACCTGTAGAGAGACCCACGATGCCAAAGAAGGAGACCCCCACCGCGCAAGAGATGGCGGAGAAGTTTGAGCAACTGCAGGAGCAGTGTCAGACTCAGGCGGCACTGCTAAAGCAGCAAGCCGCAGCGATGAAGGAGTTGACTGACCAGGCCCTCCACACTCAGGTGGCCCTACAGGAGCTACGAGAGGGCCAGGCCGCCGCCACCTTGATACAGAAAGGGGAGACCCACGTGGCGCAGGAGAGGGAGGCGGAGTTAGAGCAGCTGCAGGAGCAGTGTGAGACTCAGGCGACACTACTGACGCAGCAAGCCGAAGCGATCAAGGAGTTGATCAACAAGGCACTCCTAGAGAAGCGCTACACTGAGGCGGCCCTAAAGGTGCAACGAGACGGCGAGGACGCCGCCGCCGAGGTAAAGAAAGAGGAGGCCGAACGCATGGAGGGACTGACCGCACAGGTGGAGCTGTTGGCGAACAGAACCCACATACACGCGGGCCTCCTGGACCGACAGGCGCTGGTGCTGGAAAAGACCCAGCACGAACAGCGGGAGCAGGCCGGACGCCGAGCTCCGCTTGCCGTGGCACCGGCCGGGATCCAACAGCTCCCTCCAGCGCCCCTCCCGGTGGTGTACGTCCAACGAGAGCGGAAGTGCAGCGAATTTGGAGGTGAACAAGAGATGGGGGAACTGCCTGTGGAGGACTGGATCCAGGCGATGAGGACCCACCTCCGGGCCAGTCGAGTGCCCGCAGAGGAACAAGCGGAGGTCGTACAGCTACACCTCAAAGGCGAGGCGAAGCAGACGGTACGCTTCCTGACGGGGGAAACCGCCCCCGACACGGAATCCTTGTTCAAGATACTCAAAGAAACCTATGGGGACAAGGTCCTGGTCAGCATTCGGCTGGGGGAGTTCTTCGATCGAAGACAGGCCGCCGGCGAGACCACACGCCAGTTCGCCTATGACCTGCAGGAGAGGGTCCGTCGCCTACGACGTCGGGCGCCTACGCTGGTCGGCGATGCCACCGCCCTGCTGCAGGAGCGGTTTGTGGTGGGCCTCAGAGACGAGGCCCTGAGGAGAGAAATGCGGAAGTACATGAGGGAGGACGGTACGCGGCCGTTTCCTCAGGTACTGCAGGCGGCGATAGACTGGTCCGAAGAGGAGATGGTCCTGCCCCCCACAAGGGGTGCCGACAGGGGCATGATACGCGGCGTCGTCGTGAAAAGACACGAGCCACCTCTGGACATAGCCGTGCTACAGGAGTCCATCCGACAGCTCTTCGCCGGCCAAGAGCGGTTGGACGCGCGCATGGAACAGCTCTTCCAGGCGTTTCAACAGGAGCGAGACACACCCCAGAGAGGCTTCGCCGGAAGCCGACGGAGGAGAGACGTGCCCTCTACCCCGCGCAGACTACCCCGCCGGAGTGAGGATGGGAGACTGATCTGCTACAACTGTCAACAGCCCGGTCATATCGGCCGCGAGTGCCCCCGCGCGATGGAAGAATCACGCCGGGCGGAAGTACCGGGCGGTGAGGTCCCTCTCCCACCAGTACAGGACGCCACCCACACAGCAGCAGGCGGGTCGCCCGACCTGGCGACCGCCAGACCATGGTCTGGAGGGGGAGGTGTGGGGGTGTGCCGTAGAATTCGATACCACTGCGGCCGGCCAGACGAAAGCGCTGGCGCCCGGCTGCGCATCCCGATGCGGTCAGAACCGGAGTCTGTACCCAAGAGACAGAACAGGTCGGAAGGAGGTCAAGGGGGCAAGGACGGCCCGGACCAGGGGCCTCGTCGGCGCCGCTACCGCCGCAACTTCAACTACCGCTGCAGACGCTCGCCGGCCGGCGACCAGCCGGGCCCCGAGAGCGGCGATGGAAACGTCAAGAGGACGTCAGTGTTCACGGTTCGTCCCGAAAGAGGGGGCCCCGAAAGGACCGTGCAGAGAGATCGGAGCAAGATCTGCCCCTTCCCGGCCTCCGACCCGGAAGAGCGGACGAGAGCTTCCCGAACGAGCCCGATGAGAGCGCGGAGCTCATCCGAAGCCGACGTGGGGGGTGCCTTCGTTTACCCTCGTGAACCGCACCCTAGGGCGTGTAGCAGCAGCGCCGCTACAACAGCAGCTGAAGCAGCGCCGAACGAGGGAGGAGAGGTAGAGTTGGTCCCCTCAGGCGAGGACGGCGAGGGCGGCGAAGACGACGGAGACGGGGGCGAGGAGGGCGCTGTGAGCGGCCCCTCAGAGGCCTCGGAGGGCGAAGCCGTGGCCGAGGACCCGCCAACAGAGACGGAGGAATCTGACACGGAGTTAGACTGGTGGGGGGTTAAGCAAACCCGGGCCCCGCTGAATGACAGAGGTGAGCCACTCGCTCGGTGTTTCCAAGACCATGTGCGAAGGTGTGTGGGAACGAGACGAGTGGTGCACCTGTATGTCTAAGGGAATATGGCACCGAATCAGACGCAGGGGGGGTTGAACGAACCCGGCCCCAGAGGAGCACCAGAGGTCGGCTACCCGCTCGGTATCGCCAGGACTACGTGCTCAGGAGTGTGTCCAACTCCTGAGGGAGTGTGTAAAACTGTTGGCATAATGTGTAATTGTCAACCGATGTGTGAAACTGTTGGTCTCAGGACCGTTTTCATGCATGCGTTTGTTTTTGTTGTTTTGTTGTTAACTTGCAGAGGACTTAGCAAGTTCAAAGTGGGGGGAAATGTAGCAGTCTGGAAAATATGGTATATTATTCAGAACTGCTGACTGTGTTTATATCCCTTTTTGTACACAAAGACATTCTAACTAGTGTCATTGATTCACACGAACAATGACACAAACGTCCCCGTCCAAAGAGCATGTGAATACGGATTATAAATGACAGTATTGATTCATATTTTACAGTGCGTCTCCCCTTGTGACTGGCGGGCGGGACCAGCAGGGGGCAGTAGCAGGCAGAGAGTGGCGGAGAGAGCTGAGAGATGATAAAGGGAGGAGGCGAGCGGAAGTCGTTCTCTTCGGCAGTGAACTTGACAACGAGAAGTCACGTCTAACGGGGGGGCTCTGGATAGCCCCGTTGCTGACTTTATGCCGGAGTGCCCCGTGGAACAGTGACGGGTGATAGGAAGTACTGGCTAGTGGATACGATATCCTAGCAGTACCAGTGGTATGATATGAACACTAAGTGCAGAGCCAGGCACTAACAGTCGAGTTATACCTAGTTACAGTGAGCGGTATAGGTAGCGTGCGGCTAAGGATCACAGTAGTATTGCTCGTGTTATACTTAGTTACAGTGCCGGTATAGACTGCGTGCAGCTACGGGTGTGGACCTGCGAACACTCTGCTCTGGCCGTCAGCAGCCGTCTTCACCGGCGGTTCTACCACCACTCTGCGCCGGCTGGAGAGCAGCCAACACGGGAGCCGTCCCGTCCAGCAGAGGTCGCCCAGCACCAGCTCGGCCAGCACTGCCTCTCTGCTATAGCTCCGCCTGCTAGCACCTGCGACGCGAGTGTTCGACGCCATCTTGCCACCAGGACGGTGGTGGAGCGGCGCGGCCGCCATTTTGGTAGAGTAAACATTAGGGCTTCGGCGCCCAGGATCTATTGCACCTTACACAGTGTGGAGCGGCCTGCGGGTGAAGTTAACGTTGCTAACTGCAGACCCCAAACATTACATTGCATGCCGGCATTAGCATAGGGCTTTTGTTTTGGTAATTGTGGGCCCACACTTTTGGTTTTATTTCCTTTTCTTTGAGCGTGATACAATGTGTGTGTATTAATATTTTCCCATTCAATTAACCCTTCCCTGAGGGGGGAAGTTACAGACCTGGTGCATTATAATTAAAGCCTTTTGAGGTATTATTATGACCGTATAATTGAAGCCTGTTGAGGTATTATACAGGGTGAAGACCCAGACGTGGGTGATGAGTCAAACACCGTGAAGTATATTATCCCTGATAGTAACCCAGAGGTGGGTGCATAATATACGTGTTTATGAGGTATTGAGTTGAACCGCAGGGGCTATAGTAGGACTTCAGCCCAATTGGCCACTAGTATTAAATAATTGTAACTGAACAGTACAATTAACATAAAGACTTGAATGGGGTTCTGTGTGCGTGTCCATTCCTGTGCCCTGCATTAACTCTTTTGGTGTGGGTAACGTATATATATGGTTAACCCCTTCCTACCCAACTCTCCCCTTTTCATTGTGGGGTTTCTAGGGTCATTGAGGGAGGGTACTGCTTGCGGGGGGAACTCAGAGTGTTTGATTACAATTCAGTCACAAGGTGTGGGAGGGTCTAAGGAGCGACTGGGAGGAGTGGGAGCGTGTTGGGGAGTACTGCTGACCGCCCTGCGACAGGGAAGGAAGACCAGAGTACCAGACCAGGTTGGTAAATCCCGGGCCCCATCCACTCCCACTACCAGCCTCCAGTCGACGCCCCAGGCCCAAAGACGAGGGTGCAGCCAGACAGAGTTCTGCTGTGTCCAGCTACCTCCTGACTGCCAGCAACCGTTCCCACGAAGCAGGGATAATCCACCCTGCTACATATGCAGAATGTGATATCATAACTGTAACTGAGGGGTACAATTCCCTGACTGTATTAAAGAGTATGGTATATTAAACCACTACTAGTTATGTACTTTAATTACTGGCCATACAGTACATGAATATATATGGTGAACACCCACACAAGAATACGGCATTGACACATAAAGTACTATTTAGAGGGTATTTATTATTAAGCAACGTTAGGTTACAGATTGAGAATTATGCTTGCGCTTGTATGGCGAAGAACACACGTAAAGTAAGTCAAGAGCGTATGAGAATAGTATGAATACTAGGATGGGTCTAAACTGACGCCACCTGTGGTATAGCAATTACATAGGGCACACTAGTACCAGCTGGAGACACTGGGGGGTTCCCTCCGGGAGTAAGGCCGGCCGGGGTAGAGGAATGTTCGGGTACAAAGTCTGGGTCAACGAGGAATAACGAGGTTCCAGATACAGGAGCCAGTGCATATACTCCCTTGATCAGTAGACAAAGCAACAGCTATAATCCAGTATGCTCGACAGCATGGAAGACAGCTAGCCAGCCTCTTCCTAGAGGCGGGCTCGAGTGATGATCCTCACAGGGGGTAGATCCCAAACGACAGTGGGGTCGACGGTTCTCTGCTCCAGCAGTCACGGTCCCAAAGCAATATAATCCAACCAGAAATGGTTCTGCAGTCGCCGGTGTAGGTTCTCCGGTGTACATATCTAACGGTTCTCGTCTAGGACTCCTCGGGTGGGGGCACGAGTTTAGGCCGCCCAGCCTGGATAAGTGCACTAGCTATATACACGACGAACCGGTGGTAATGCTGGTCACTAAAGAACTGTAGCCGCACGATACACTATAAATGATAGACTATTACTTCACGTTAGAATAAGTCGAACTCAACGTTACTGCGTTAAACTCTGACACTTTAGCAATCTATTCGCACACGGTTCTCAAGGCTCTATTTAGAGGCAAAGTTGCTCACTTCACTGCACGTTGTCTCGTGGTGAAGGCTTTACTAGTAATGAACGAAATGTCTGCTGTTTCCACCTGCGCCGTATTTATACGTAAGGTGAATTATCTAGTGCCAACCTCAGTTCTGTCTCGTATTACTTCGCAGACTCTGGACATGTTGAGACATGCCCGGAGTTGCCTTTGAACTTGCCGTTGGGGGCTTGGTCGTTGGCGCCTAGGGGTCGCTGTCCAATAGGAGAGCGAATATTCCTCTGGTTTGTACCCAGGTAAAGGGATATTCCGTGTATATATACAAATATATACAAGGGATATCAAACGATATACAAATATTATACAAGGGATCTCAAGCAATAAATATATTCGGTTTAATCTGACCCTTTGTAACAGCCGCCTCCTAATTAGTCCGCACCTAATTAGATAAAGCAAAGACAGATTAATCGTCCTGTCAACTACTCAATGTCTGTTGTGGGGAGTAGGGCAATCTACAAAGTCAGTGGGTCATGATCGTCATCAAGGGAGTCAGGGAGCCTTGGCAACTCTATCAGCCTCGCCACGGGTCGGGTGTGGCGGTGAGGCAGGTCGGCCCTCCTGGGTATACTGGGCTGTGCTCGCCACTGGTGGTCTGGTCGAGTCCGCTGGAAGCGTCGTACTGCTTCTCTTCCATTCAGTATCCAATAGCGACGTCGGATCTCAGCGAAGACTCTTTCTGCCCCAGCGTGGTGCACATCCTCGTCGTATTTCTTTATGATGAGCTCGGTGACCTTGTGTCGGCTGTTGAGGACTATAGGAAACTTGATGTCATCCGTTAAGTCCGGGGCTCGTCTCAGACGACCACCCACTCTGATGAGGTCATGGGCGTCGCGCTCAGGGGCCAAGTGGAGCAGTCTGCTGTCTGACGGGACTGGCTTTGATCCCTGCAGACAGTCTAGCTCGTCGGGGAACGAGTCTCTTTGGGCTCGCTGTAGCAGAAGGAGTTCTGCTTCTTCGTAGTTAGCTGCATTAATGTCGGTAGTGGGGGGAACCTCAGGGTGGTGCCACAGGAATGTCTTTAACTGCGCACTCTCAAGGTTGGGGCAGTCGTCTATGTTAGGGTCGGTGGGGACTGGTGTGTGCGTCAACCCACAGAACATAGATTTCTTGATCTCTGCCTCCTCTTGACTAGCCTCCCGTGGGGTGGGGTTAGGCCACTCTTCTTCCGGGAGCTTGAGGAACTCAGGACCGTCACGGTAGATATTGTGACGTGTGAGGTCATCTAGGGACATCCCCCGTGTGATGACATCTGCTGGGTTCTGTTTCGTGTCCACGTACCTCCAGCATGCTGATTCTGTTAAGTCTTGGATCTCTGTGATTCTGACTCCCACGAAGACCTTGTATCTACACGAATCGGACTGGATCCATGTGAGTACGGTCATGGAGTCTGACCACAGGATTGTTCTTTGCACCGGAATGGTGAGTTCACGTTGGATTAATGTGGCGAGTTGCGCGCCTACCAGGGCTGCGCAGAGCTCTAGACGCGGGATCGATTGTTGCTTGCGGGGGGCTATCCTTGAGCGAGCCAGGATGAAGGCTGTGTGTATTTCTCCTCCCTCCTCTCGGGCCCGCAAGTAAGCCACCGAGTTGTAGGCTACTTCTGAGGCGTCGCTGAAGACGTGCAGGTCCATCTGGCACGTCTCCAGCCGCACTGTAGGTGGGAAGTAGCTGCGGCGTATGTTCACATTTGGGAGCGAGTTGAGTTCTTTCTCCCACTCTCTCCAGGTGGAAGCGAGGTGGTCGGGTATGGGGTCGTCCCAGCCCTGTTCCTTGTCCCACAGCTCTCGTACAATCATTTTCGCTCTGGTGGTGTAAGGTAGGATACACCCCAGCGGGTCATATTGCCTTGCGAGTGTTCTGTATACACTCCGTCTGGTGGTCGGTAGAGAGGTCGACCTTCCCTGCTCCGTGGTCAGGGGTGTGTATCTGTAATGGAGCGAGTCTGTTTTGAAGCGCCAGACTAGTCCTAATGTCATTTCTTGGGCTTCACCTGGGATGGTCGCCATCCAGGTCTCGCTGCTTGCTGCCTTTGTCTCTGGGGAGAGGCTGCGAAGTACTTGAGGGTCGCTGCTGGCCCACTGCCGGAGATCAAAGCCGCCTTTGATCAGTGAGGCGCGGAGCTTGAGTAGGAGGGCTTCGGCGTCTTCTGGCGTCGGGACGCTTTGCAGACAGTTGTCCACGTAGAAACTCCTCTCTACACTTTGTCTGACCTCCTCGTCAGCTGCTGGGTCCTCTGCGACATGTTTTTGCAGTGCGAACGTAGCACAGCATGGGCTGCATGTGGTTCCGAAAGGGAGGACCTCCCATTGGTAGATGGATGGTTGCTCATCCCCGATCCTCTCTCATACATGTTGAGACATGCCCAGAGTTGCCTTTGAACTTGCCGTTGGGGGCTTGGTCGTTGGCGCCTAGGGGTCGCTGTCCAATAGGAGAGCGAATATTCCTCTGGTTTGTACCCAGGTAAAGGGATATTCCGTGTATATATACAAATAATATACAAGGGATATCAAACAATATACAAATATTATACAAGGGATCTCAAGCAATAAATATATATATTCGGTTTAATCTGACCCTTTGTAACAATAACTGTCTATTATTTTTCTTGCAATTGAGCCAATTTTCCTTAGGTACGGTTTTGAGGTGTGTGTTCAACAGAATGTAGCATCAAAAACACATTCACAAAAAGTATGGGTTACTGAATGCTGAACTGCACTGTTATAATCACTAAGCCGTTGTAAGACCTTACCTGTGTCCCTGTATCACTTGTCTCTGCTGCCCTTTGATTAAAAAACATCCCTATGTCCATTTTCCTTTTTTTTTTTGCATATTTCAGTTAGTCACAGTAAACGTCACCTAGTAAAAGTGAGATAATTGACAATATCAAAACATGCTAGGGCTGTACCGAATAGTTCGAAGCTTCGTTCATAATGTTGACATTCGAATTCTAAATCAACATAAAAAATTGCAATTATAATTTTTTTTTTTTTTTTTTTTTTGCCAAGGTATGGCAAGTGGCATACCTTGCCATACCAGAACGACGCCCCTGTGATCTCCTCCTCTGGTGTAGCTACTGCATAATTCTGGTCTTAATCATATCTAATAATAATAACTTATCAGAGTGATATCCTGGGACTAACTCCTATACTGTAGACCTGAGCGACCAGGGCCTGATGTTTGATTATCTGGGAGTCCTTGACGTAAAAGGTGGAGGACCTCTGAGATGCTGATGTTCCAAGAGCAACCTCTCTGTTTGCTGGTGGGAGTAACGCTATGTACTTGATTTATGACCTGGTGCAGAGCAGGCGAGAGGAGCACAGCCAGATCTCTTTTCTCCCCAGCAGGAAAGGAAGGGCTCAATACCGGGCACACTATGAGACATAAATCAAACACTAAGCAGTTACCACTCAGCAGCTGTCCACACACACATAATACATGAACAAATTACATATTTGGCCCATGATTTGATGATCTTGATCAGACAATGAACCCTTCAGACCGAGAACCATAAGACCATGTTGAAAATGTTTGGAGCCCATGTACAGTATTTAAATGTTTGGCCAGCTAACTACAATATTTAAATGTTTGGCCAGCTAACTACAATATTTAAATGTTTGGCCAGCTATCTACAATATTCAAATGTTTGGAGACCATGTACAGTATTTAAATGTTTGGAGCCCATGTACAGTATTTAAATGTTTGGAGACCATGTACAATATTTAAATGTTTGGACAGCCATGTACAGTATTTAAATGTTTGGACAGGTATCTACAGTATTTAAATATTTGGACAGCTATCTACAATATTTAAATGTTTGGAGACCATGTACAGTATTTAAATGTTTGGACAGCCATGTACAGTATTTAAATGTTTGGAGCCCATGTACAGTATTTAAATGTTTGGAGCCCATGTACAGTATTTAAATGTTTGGAGCACATGTACAGTATTTAAATGTTTGGACAGCCATGTACAGTATTTAAATGTTTGGAGCCCATGTACAGTATTTAAATGTTTGGACAGCCATGTACAGTATTTAAATGTTTGGAGCCCATGTGCAGTATTTAAATGTTTGGACAGCCATGTACAGTATTTTCAGCTGTGCAGTTAATCCAAAGTACTTGGAGTGTGAATATGATAGATCACCTGAAAGGACACATTGGGGGAAACAGTGTCTCAGGAGGTAGAGCAGGTCGTCTAGTAATCAGAAGGTTAGGGTTAGGCAGTGGTTCAGGAGGTAGAGCAGGTTGTCTAGTAATCAGAAGGTTAGGGTTAGACAGTGGCTCAAGAGGTAGAGCAGGTCGTCTGGTAATCATATGGTTCCCGTTTTGTGTTTTGCTCTTCCCGGCAGTGTGTCGAAGTGTCCTTGAGCAAGACACTTAGCCCCTAACTGCTCCCGATGAGCAGGTTGGCACCTTGCATGGTTGTGTCCGCCGTCGGTGTGTGAATGTGTGAGTGAATGGGTGAATGTGAGGCATGAATAATAAAGTGCTTTGGATAAAAGCACTATATAAATGCAGTCACTTTGCAATTGAATGACTAAATCCATGCTGCCTTTAGTTATGAATGTACAACTACACAGCACTGAAATTCATACAGTATAGTATTAAAACACCTTGATGTCACTATACTGTAGTGCCTGTTCAATAGCAAACACTTCAAGGACAGAATTCACCCCAGTCCATAACCAGCTGTACATATGATAATTACCAGAACTCACCCAGTCCTTAACCAGCTGTACATATGATAATTACCACAGGACAGAACTCACCCCAGTCCATAACCAGCTGTACATATGATAATTACCAGAACTCACCCAGTCCTTAACCAGCTGTACATATGATAATTACCACAGGACAGAACTCACCCCAGTCCTTAACCAGCTGTACATATGATAATTACCAGAACTCACCCCAGTCCAGTGGCGGCCGGTGTGAACTACATTTGGGTGGGTGCGGGGGGGGGGGGGGGGGGGGGGTGAAGGGGGGGGGCAAGCGGACAGCTGACCAAGTGGACAGCTGAGCTGACTCGACATAACGTTACCAACGTTAAGTCGAGACTTGAGTTCATTCATACTACACTAGTACACGTATGATCAATGCAATAATGAACACATGTATATATATTGTCATTTTAAACAAGTTACCATTCATTCATTCATCCATTATGCGTCACCCGCTGCGAAATTAACAACAACAATAACACGCTGTGTTGAGAGAGCGAGAGAGAGAGAGCGAGAGAGAGAGAGAGAGAGAGAGAGAGAGAGAGAGAGGAGAGAGAGAGAGAGAGAGAGAGACCGCATTAACTCACTGTTTAGTTGAAACGTGGTCCAGGAGGGCTTGATAAAGTGTATATGTCCACTGTCCAGATAGCTTATTGTTAGCACAACACAACAATACTGTGATGAGCTGTGTCTTATACTGTCTTTGCCAATTTCCGCGTCGAACAGCCTGCAAACAACCTGGCGTTCTATCGCCCTGCTCTAAGACAAACTCTAACCTTAACCAACTTTGAAAGAGTGCCTAAGCTTAACCGTCGAAAGAACTTGCCGTCACGCTCTAAGACAAACTCTAACCTTAACCAACTTCGAAGAGTGGCTACAGTGTAGAAACTGACGTCGGCCAATCAGAGAGCGTCTCCGAGAAATGCAGCTACGGAAAGTATAGACACTGCTTGCTTAGATGATATATACCGCTTGAAAACGCGCCCGGCTTCCATCATAATAAATCATATTTCAATGCACAG
>NC_140173.1:61689219-61829219 GCF_963971535.1 Notolepis coatsorum | reverse complement strand
ATGATCCAGACAGAGAGAGTATGTGGTCCAGAGAGAGAGAGATGAGTCTGTGGTCCAGACAGAGAGAGAGAGAGAGAGAGAGAGAGAGAGAGAGAGAGAGAGAGAGAGAGAGAGAGAGAGAGAGAGAGAGAGAGATGGGTCTGTGGTCCAGACAGAGAGAGAGAGAGATAAGCAAGACAGCTAAGATGAGCCCCTAAAGGATATTCAACTTTTAATGGAAGAACAAAACAGAAGGAAAAGATAACTTCACAAAGGCAACATGAATATACATAGATCCAAAAGGACAAAGATCAACACTTAAATCCAAAGAGAAGAGGGTCTATACCAGAGAAAACTAAGTAGCAAGGAGCCAACGGCCGACATCAGCTAAATAGGCTAACTGCAAATAGAGTAGCCAGGTACTGACACCTGTACACACCGTTAGCTACGACAGCTAGCCGGCCCGTTTGGCTCAATATAACGTTAGCTACGTTAGCTAGCCGGCCCACTTTGGCTCAATATAACATTAGCTACGACAGCTAGCCGGCCCGTTTGGCTCAATATAACGTTAGCTACGTTAGCTAGCCGGCCCGCTTGGCTCAACATAACGTCTACGACAGCTAGCCGGCCCGCTAGCTCAACATAACGTTGGCTACGATAGTTAGCCGGCCCGCTAGCTCAACATAACATTAGCTACGATAGCTAGCCGGCCCGCTAGCTCAACATAAGGTTAGCTACGATAGCTAGCCGGCCCGCTGGTCCAACAGAACGTCAGCTACGATAGCTAGCCGGCCCGCTGGCTCCACATAACGTTAGCCAACATAACGTTAGCCTTAGCCACGATAGCTAGCCGGCCCGAGAGAGAGAGAGATATCTCCACGGCGGGAATAGAATAGAGTGCATTAAAAACTCACCAAACGTCCAAGAGGATGGAGACAACCGCGTGGAGTTGACGAAGTTCATCTGCCGAACGACCGTCCTCTTCATCTTGGCATAACAATGCTGCACTCGCTCTCTCTAGGTTAGCTAACGCTAGTTAGCCTTTAGCTAAGCTACTAGCCGACATGGCTATCCCGACTGAACCACACGTTAGCACTCGATATTATAACGTAGCTAAAGCTAACTAGCTGTCCCTGCCTTTAGCTAAGCCGACATGGCTAGCCTGACTGAACTTTCTAACATGCAACAACTTTCATCTTCAGTCCATCTGCCGAACGACCGTCCTCTTCGTCTTGGCTGGCATAACCTCCAATGCTGCACGCGCGAAATAGTCAGACGCAGCTGACGCACGCCGGCCGACTGTACACATGTAACCCCTCCCTTCGTTGAAACCAATAGTATGTCTTCTGCAGAGCCCCAGAGCTCCAATAGTGTATCTGCAGAGCCGCAGAGTCAGGAACAAGTCAGACACATTCTACAAACGTGTCTAATGTGAAATATATAAGCATATAAGCAAAACTAGATTTTAGGTCTGTGATGAAAAAGGGCCTCGCGGGAAGGGGGGCCTCGCAAAAAAATAAAAATAAATAATAATAATAATCTTTTCTTTTCTTTTTTTTTTGTGCGAGGCCCCCCTTCCCGCGAGGCCCTGTGCGACCGCACTGCTCGCAAACCCCCTGAGGCGGCCCTGGCGGGCAGGTATTCGTCGCGAGCACAGAGCTATAAACACAGAGCATGCGCGTGTGTGCATGTGTGAGCGACTCGAGTCGCGAGTGTGTCCGTGTAAAAGCACAGCCCCGCTCCTCGTGCAGACAGAGAGAGAGAGACAAGAGAGGAGAGATATAGAAAACGGCAAACAAGATTATAGTTTGCGATGTTTAAATTCCTCGGGGGAAAAAACTGACGTTGGTCGCATTGGTGTCTAGGGCACGCACCCGACTACGGCGGCGGATCGCGCAAGGTTAGATCATGACACCGTTCCAAGGGACTTTTGACCATGAAAACACCTTTTTAGCGCTGCCGCTGGGCCAGCTAAAATGCTGTTGCCATTCGACTTGGACGTGCAAAACGAAATCATTCGAAAATGCAACGTGGCTGTTTTCCTGTCATGTAACCCTGGCATCATGAGTCTCCCTCCCTCCCTCACAAACACACAGGCTATTAGTATAAACAGCTCTGCTCCTCTTTATGCTCATCATTATCTCGCAGTTAAGTCGTAAAGCTGAGACAGTCTGACCTGAAACTGACCTGAGAGAGACCAAAGGAGAGAGGGACATACATCTCTCTCTCTCTCTCTCTCTCTCTCTCTCTCTCTCTCTCTCTCTCTCTCTCTCTCTCTCTCTCTCTCTCTCTCTCTAACTATCTCTCTCTCTGTCTTACCTATATTATTTCTATGTTTATTTTTTCTATGTTTATATTTTTCTATGCCTATTTTTATTATTGTATTTTGCACAATCAATGTGGGCATGACCACCCGCATTTCACTGTATGCCCTGTGGTATGTATGTGACAAATAAACCTCTTGATTATTTGTCTCTCTCTCTCTCTCTCTCTCTCTCTCTCTCTCTCTCTCTCTCTCTCTCTCTCTCTCTCTCTCTCTCTCTCTCTCTCTCTCTCTCTGTCTCTCTAACTCTCACTATCTAACTATCTCTCTCTCGATCTCTCTCTAACTCTCTCTCTCTCTCTCTCTCTGTCTTTCTCTAACTCTCTCCCGCGCACACGTGGAAAGAGGAAGTGGAAAATAAACGATGATTAATGAGGATTTAGTCAACGTTTGGATCAATCTGTGGACAATAAATAAATCAAAGGCAAAACATTTGGATTTAGTCTAGTAACAGTTCTAATCGGTCACCAAGCAGAGCTTCACTTGTGCCTGCCATTGTTTGATCACAGGCATTTTGATAGAGTGCATGTTTAGCCTGTTTGTAATGAAACAGAGTGTACAACCTGTGCATGACCTGTGTGGCTCAATGTGTGAGCGTGAAAGTAAGTATATCGGTAAACGGATTGTGGATGGTGCGTCCATTTTTAACTGGTTTGACATTATGGAAACTGTTCCGCCATTTTGGCACTTTGAAACTGTGTGTAGACGTTCCGCCATTTTGGCATTGGTAACTCTCTGATAGGCTGCTGTGGTTACATGATGCTGGATCTGCGCTGACAATAAGCCGTCAATAAGCAGATTGTCTATTTATTATTACTTTTCTTTTTGATCAAATCTTTTTTTTATTTTTCCTTTTTTCACAACAAACAAAACACAATACAATAATACAATAATACATAAGACACCACAAGACAATACTTCAATAATATTAACACAATGGGGACGAACAACGTATATATCTGTGTTTCGATTCCACCCGTTGTGGACAGAAGCACGGATAAATCCGTGGCAAGGTGTTATGGCTTTTATTCCATTTTAATAACATATTAAAGGTCGCAGAGCGGCACTGCAGATATACCCTACTCTTTGAATTCGAGAAGGTGCAATACCGGCCAGATCCTCTTAGGGGCGCTATCGCGATAATGCAGTGTTCCCTGTGGCCGAACGGTGGACAATTTTTTTTAACTTTCAATGGAGTTTTATGTTAGCTCGATTCTGGATCTGCAGCCTGTAGCTTGGATTACGTTTTGCATCACAGATTTCATCATGCAATAAGGGGATTTATCATCAGCCAATGGACATATCGATCTACCAGATGGCGATCGATAACGGGGAAATGCTCAGGGGGATCCCACCGGACCACGGTAAGATCTTTTTCACGTAAAGTACATCCCGATCGGGCCTTGTTTTGATAGTCATCCAGGCGTTCGGCCTATGAGGCTAATGAGGCTAACGCGGTTATCGGTAATCAATCATCAGAAACAACGTCCCCCGCTCCCCCCCTTTCATGCATACATGCGTGAGGATCTTGCCGATCATATGCAGTTTGAGTTTTAACTGGAGCGTATCTATAACCGAAATGCCATTGGATTTAACATTATTAGCTATTAGCCCATTATCTCGGCTTCCAGGAAATATACTAGACCAAATCCGATATAATGCTTATATTCACGGCGCTATAAAATGAGAACGTATTGATGATTTTTTTTTCTTTAAGCCATTTTGAATGGACGGTTTATGGTCTCAATTCACAATGAGAATGGACAGATAGCAATACTATAAAGTATAGATTTAGCTCTACAAACAGCCCAACGTCTGTTTACATATCCTGGTCCTCTTGAGATTAATTAGACTCATCCCAGTGGCCGCGAAAGTGTTAACTACAATAACGATAACAAAAATAATAATAATACAGAGTACAAATAAAAACAACACAAACACCACAAAAGACATTAGACATTTCCTCCCCCACTCCCACCCCCCACCCCAGGACCAACACCCCAACCCTGCTCCGCTGCTATATGGTGGTCTTAACCTTCTCGGCCGCTGTGACCCCCAGCTCAATGCTGGCCTGTCCCACTCCAATTACATGTGCAGTAGAGATTTCCATATAAATGACATCCAGTAGTGTCAGAGACCAATTAATCATTGTGAGTTTCTCAGGTTCCTTCCACCTCATGGCTATCAGCTTCTTGGCTGCAGTAACGAATAAGGAGATTGTCTACCTCCAAATTACATCTTTAATTTAATTTGTAATTAAAGTTGAATTTCCAAATTAATATCTGGAATCCTGGTAAACTACTTGCCATGATTTCATGATCAGACAATGAACCCTTCAGACCAATAACTATATAAGACCATGTTGAAAATGTTTGGACAGCCCGTGTACAGTATTAGCAGTTGTGCAGTAAAAGTTAAAGTGCTTGGAGTGTGAATGTGATACATCACCTGAAAGGACTCAATCCATGCTGCCTCTAACTTTGAATGTACACAGCACTCCAACTCATGTTAGATAATTAGGTATGAAAGCATTGTTCATCTAAACATTTTAAAAGGACTGATATGGTTCGTCATCTCAAGGCTTTAAGAATATGAACCCTTGCACTATAGAACCGTATAACTCACTGAAATGTTTTGGTCAGCCCATGAATTTGCAATTGTAAAGTCAATCCAAATCACCTAGTGAATGTTATTATATCACAAGAAAGTAATGAACCTCTATTGTCTTTAACTATGAATGAACACAACACTCAAACTTAACATATTTTCATGGGCGGCTAGGTGGGCAAGGTGCTCTCCATCAACGCTGGAGACGCTGGGTTCAAATCCAGCTCTCGGCGTTGCTATCAGGTTGGCTGGTCGTTCATACTAACACAATTGGCAGTGTTAGGGGTGGGAAAGCTGATGGGTGGGTCCTGGGCGTTGTGGACAGCCACCCCTACAGTTCGGTCGGGGCGCCTGCACAGCGAGGGTAGGATCTGGAGGGAGGTAGTGTGACCTTCCACACGTTACACTGTCACATGCTTTCCTCCGACGCATGTGCAGCCAGGCTGGCTGCCGGCTGGCTGCACATGCGTCGGAGGAAAGCATGTGACAGTCTCCGGCCTCCCGGACCAACAGTAGGGGGGAGTGCGCAACAACCAGGAAGGGGGTTGGGAATTGGCATAACCACTAACAGTGGGATGGGAGAAAAATCGGAAAAAAGGATGGGGGAAAAAGAGAATAATAATAAAATAAAATAAACATATTTTCATTTTTCGTTTAATTTGTATTTATTCGTACATGGAATTGTTACAGTCCAACAGTACATAGTTCACTTAATATGCTGCACTTAATTCCATGGCCGAAAGGAACAGGAAAAAGAACATTCTTATTGTGCCTGCCCCTACACACATACAGTACACTGATAGACTACATGCAATGTTTACCAAACCAAACAACATGTACATACTTGTTTTGCTGAACTGGAAACATCAACACAATTAAATAACATAACATAACATAACATAAATAACATAACATCTACCAAGGACTTCAAAATTGCGAGGGTGACCCCTCTGCACAAAAAGGGCAGCAAATTAGACCCAGGCAACTACCGCCCTGTTTCTATTCTCACCTCCATCTCGAAAGTCATGGAAAAAATAGTCTACGAACAGGTCGAAAAGTACCTAGCGGAAAAAAATCTAATCTACGAATTCCAATCTGGCTTCAGAACATCCCACTCCACTGACACATGCCTTCTCTATTTGAATGACCACATCAAACAAGAGGTGGACGCAGGCAAATACTGCGGCATGGTCATGCTGGACCTACAAAAGGCCTTTGACACGGTCAATCACTCCATTCTGATTGACAAGCTAAAAGCAATTGGTTTTGATAGTCTATCAGTGAGCTGGATGCAATCCTACCTTGAGGGGAGGGAACAGATGGTGGAGGTAAACGGTACCCTATCCCCCCCCCTCACAGTGAGCTGTGGTGTTCCACAAGGAAGCATACTAGGACCGCTACTGTTCCTAATTTATGCAAATGACATGTCGTCAGCTTGTGACTGCAACTTGTTCCTGTTTGCGGACGACTCAGCCCTGCTGGTCTCTGACAAGAACAAGTTACAGGTTGAAAAAACCCTCAGCTCGGAACTAGGCAGAATCTGCATATGGCTCGCTGATAACAAACTATCATTACACATGGGCAAAACAGAGTCCATTCTCTTCGGTTCAAATAACAAACTCAGCAAGACCGACGGCTTCTCAGTTACAGTGGGTGACAATATTGTCACAAGGAAAGATGAAATTACCTACCTGGGGTCCATCCTAGAGGCTAATCTCTCCTGTGACAAAATGGCATCCAATGTAATAAAAAAAGTCAACCAACGAACTCGATTCTTGTACCGGATCTCCTCTCTGGTAAACAAGAACACCCTGAAGACTCTGGCAGGAGCACTCATTCAGGGGTACTACGACTATGCTTGCACCTCATGGTACCAAAGCACCTCAAAGGCGCTAAAAACAAAATTACAAACATCTCAAAACAAACTGGTCAGACTACTGCTTGACCTTACTCCTAGAACCCACCTCACCCCTGCCCACTTCGACAACCTAGGATGGCTTAGAGTAGACGACAGAGTACAACAACTTGCAATGGGCCTGGTCTACAAGATACACTACACGACCAAGGTACCCATGTACATGTCAAAATACTTCCCAAAGGTCAGTGAATACCACGATCACAACACCAGAGGGAGCTCCACAAATCATGTCAAACCCAGATTCGGCTCAAATAAGGGACTAAACACGTTTCGCAATTATGCCACATCAATGTGGAACGCCCTACCCAAAGCTGTAAAGGAATGTGGATCACTACCCACTTTCAAAACCTCTCTCAAGGGACACCTACGGGAGACTGCAATTCAACACTGGCCCCTGTAAATATCCTAACCCAATCATTCCAACCCCCTCCAATGTACAGTCATTTACCTAGTATGGTTTTGTCAATAGTTCAATGTACAATTGTGTTTGCTTGTACAGTGTCTCCTCCCCCCCCCCCTCAATGTACAGTGTTACTTGTTTATACAGTATGCCCCCCGCCCCCCCCCCCCCCCCAACCACCTCCAATGTAAATTACCCAGTATGGTTGTCAATATCCCAATGTACCCAACCCCCCCCACCCAACCTCCAATGTACAGTTTCTACGTCAAATGTATATACTCCCTTTTCTTGACTCCTTCTGTATCACAAACAGTACTGTATTTGCAAATCTGGTATGTCATAAATGTATAGATGTAGCAGTACTGACTATCTGTATGTCATGTATGTCATATATGTCTATATGAATTGAAAATGGGGGACCCTGATGGAAACAAGACAAACGTCTTTCTCAGGTCTGCATCCCCTTAACAATTGTATGTATTGAGCCGTACTGTATTGTACCCATTCTGCAATCTGTTAAATAAAGTTTTCATTCATTCATTCATTCATTCATTCATCATTCATTCATTCATTCAGTTAAATTGCATATTTAGGTTCATTCATTTCCACACACACACACACACACACACACACACACACACACACACACACACACACACACACACACACACACACACACACACACACACACACACACACACACACACACACACACACACACACACACACACACACACACACACACACACACACACACACACACACACACACACACACACACACACACACACACACACACACACACACACACACACACACACACACACACACACACACACACACACACACACAACTGGTCCAGTTGGCTGTGTTCCCTCAGTCACACAGTATTTGAAGGCTGTAGATGGTCCACTTGGCTGTGTTCCCTCAGTCACACAGTATTTGAAGGCTGTAGATGGTCCACTTGGCTGTGTTCCCTAGTCTCCAGACTTGAAAGGTCTGTGTGATGACAGGATGTGCCATGTATGATTTATGGCGGTGGAACAGTCCTGGGCCTTATGAGGCCTCTGTTCTCTATGGGTCTCTGGACTTTGTTTATTTTCACCCGGAACCTCCACCAGAACTCTGAAACAGTCCAGCACTGTTACCGTGGTGACAGCTGGAGGAAGAACAGATGTGTGTGTGTGTGTGTGTGTGTGTGTGTGTGTGTGTGTGTGTGTGTGTGTGTGTGTGTGTGTGTGATGTGTGTGCATGAACGTGTGCCTGTTTATGTGTGCAGCCATACCTATGTAATCGTGTGTGTGGGTGTGTGTTTATGTGTGCAGTCATACCCATGTAATTGTGTGTGTGTGTGTGTGTGTGTGTGTGTGTGTGTGTGTGTGTGTGTGTGTGTGTGTGTGTGTGTCTGTCTGTGCTGTGCTGTGTGTGCTTGCTTGTGTGTGTGTGTGTGTGTGTCTATCTGCAGCAGTCAAGCAGCCTTATTCCACTTGGGACGGAGAGAGCAGAACCTGGAGACAGCAGGGCAGAATGTTTCCTCTGTGACCCGTATCACAGCAGCACAGGGTAAAGGTCAATGACCCTCACAGTAGCCCCTCCCCCACCTAAGACACGTGAGCATGGATTCAGCTGCACTGGAGCGCAGGGGCGGCGGGGGGGAGGGGCTAGCAGGGTCTTAAGCACCCTCTGAAAAAGGCTTAGCCCCCTCTAAGCCCCCCCTCCCAGTTATGTTTTTTATTTTATTTATATATAAAATACATTACGAATTCCGTTATATTGGACATTCGTGGGTTTGCGTGATGAGTATCTCCACCTCTTTTATTGGGAAGCTGTATCTATCTACCGGACGTCATCAAAAGCATGTCTGTCACTATAGCCAATTGAAATGCTAGAAATGGTCACGTGGACTGGGAGAACCAATGGAATAGTCCCACCGGGCCGCATGTATATTATTTCACTTCCGCGTTCGAGCTGCGTGCGAGTTCAAAAAACAAAACAAACATCTTTGGATAGAACGGGGAAATATAGCGCTTCTTTTAATAAACAGGAGCCATACATAAAATACGGGTTTATCGCAACAGGTCGGTGATTCTTGCGTGCCGAGCCGACGTCCTCTCTGCATAATATGTGGCGACAACAACAACAACAACAACAACAACAACGAGGCAAGTTGGCAGATAAAGTAGCTGCTGCATTCAACGCCAATCTGGAATTGGAGGGCGGCGAGTGGATATGTGACATGTTTCAAACATTAGCAGGGATTTTGGAGGACTTAACAACAAACAAGGTATGGTGAGTCGTGTTTGCATGCATTCTGATCTGTTCGTCACCCGCCGCGGTGATCTGACTGCAACAGCTGATCTGCTGTTCATGAATGAATGAATGAATGAAAAACAGATTGCAGAATGGGTACAATACAGTACGGCGCAATACACACAATTGTTAAGGGGATGCAGACCAGAGAAAAACGTTTTTTTTTTCAATATCAGTATATTAAATTAGCCATTGTTTTTGTTTGTTGCATTAAAATTCATTAGCCCCTGCTATAAACAATCCAGCCCCTCCAAAGCTCCCGCGAGGCCAATTCTCTGGCGCCGCTACTGCTGGAGCGGCACATCAACTAACCGTCATCTTCATCGGCATCTTCACCATCATCATCTTGCAATGAGCCAAAGGTAATTTCCATAGCGATTATGCTAAGCGTGTCATTTACAGTCTTCATGCGTGTACGAACCAAACAAACAGTCTAGAATGTTGCTTTGAATGGGAATGAATGGCCGTCATTGTTGTTTCTATGGTGACACTGTCACAGTGCAGGTTGAGAGATCACCTGTTAGGACACAGTGATTAAACCCCCTTGTTAAGTAGACATTTATATGTTATATGCTACAGGTAGGATCAATATTTCTATAGCATGCACAATTGTTAATATGTGCATAGGGCACGGTGGTGTAGTGGTTAGCACTGATAAGAGAAACCCAATGGAAAAATATGCACAACAGATCGCTGACGCTGTTGCGTCCCTGACGAAGACGGGCAGGAGCACTTGGATTGGTCCCTGGGCGCGGTACCTCGCAGATGCCCTGTCTGCTCCCGGCAGCCCTTGGGGGGAAGGACGACGGGATGGGTTAAGAGCAGAGCTCAATCGCATCGGCGACCCTGAGAAAGACAATTGCGTGTGTGTGTGTATTCCTCTGTGTGTGTGCCGCCCATTGCATGTCGTTGTGTCGTTGCATGTCGAATAAAGACCTCTCTAAAGAGGTCCTGCATTATTATTATTATTATTATTATTATTATTATATCCTGGGTTCTCCTGAAATAAAATGGAGGACGGTGAGAGCCTTCTTCAGGAAGGAGGAGGAGGAAGGTGAGGACATTCTTCAGGAAGGAGGAGGAGGAAGGTGAGGACATTCTTCAGGAAGGAGGAGGAGGATGGAGGAGGAAGGTGAGGACATTCTTCAGGAAGGAGGAGGAGGATGGAGGAGGAAGGTGAGGACATTCTTCAGGAAGGAGGAGGAGGATGGAGGAGGAAGGTGAGGACATTCTTCAGGAAGGAGGAGGAGGATGGAGGAGGAAGGTGAGGACATTCTTCAGGAAGGAGGCGGAGGATGGAGGAGGAAGGTGAGGACATTCTTCAGGAAGGAGGAGGAGGAGGAAGGTGACTGGTTCCAAACCAGACATCACTGCCTGGTTTGGAAACAGCACGACCCAGGATAGGAAGGCCCTACAGACTAGTGTTGCGACCAGCAGAATGGACTATGGGTATTGCACTACCTCCCCTGCAGGACTTATACAATAGGAGGTGCAAATCCAGAGGCTGCAGAATAATGAATGACCCTCACCACTCCAACAACAGCCTGTTCAAGCTGCTGCGGTCAGGCAAGCGCCTCCGTATACACGCAGCAAGAACAGAGAGACTAAGGGGGCTTTCTCATTAGGAACGGGTGCTGCGCTCCGTCCTCGCTCCGGCTTTGAGTGCGAACTCCCCCCCTCCCTCTCCCCCCTCTGGTTTGTGTACACACTGCAGTCTTGGTTCGCTCCGGGTTTTGTTTACGGTTTGAGTTTTGAGCGTGTAAGCTGTCGTAGGCGATGATGTCACACTCGGTTCAACAGTTGAACACACGGTGATGGAAACTGGATGCCCGATATAAAGAAACTAATAACCAATAAATATGAAGTTATCTTTGAACATCTGTTGTCAAGCCTTGTCAATATAACCCACCCCATTTTCTCACAAATGGAACTGGTGTTGTAGAGTCGCTTTGAGCGTTTTCCAGGGTTAGCGGCTAACGCTAGTTAGCTTAGCCTAGTTATTGGATAACTTAGTTAACTAATAGCTAACGTTAGCCCATTGCTCGCGTCAATTATATTGCATGTCATTGAAGGTCCGCGCTGGACTGTGTCTATAATGAAATGAGAGGAAAGCTCTGTGCTAAAGCAAGCTTCATCTCAGCCGCGACGTGACAACATACTTGATGTTATATAAAAATAATCTCGCAGTCTACTTGAAAATCAGCCTACAATCTACCGGTCGATCACGGCCGACTGGTTGGGCACCACTGGTCTATAGAAATAAATGCATTCGAACAAGAAACCAATGTATAGACATAGCAATGGCAAAAAAATTGCCAGACCTAATGCGAGCCAGGGAAGTCTTGGGCTTGTAACGTGGCTTCATGTTTTCATCCACTGAGCCGTGAGGCTCAACATGCTTGTTTGGCTGAACTCGCCAAATTGCCCATAAATATTGTTTTTGTGGGTATTGTCCAGTTGTTGCTGCATGTTTTTATCTGCCCAAAATTCAAGCAAGCATGAAAGCATTACAGTAAGCTTGCACACCACGCCCCACTCCGTCGTCTGGGACGCTGGTTCGCACCCGAGACCACCTATTCCAGCGGTCCAGGTTTGGAGCGAATCAGCGTCCCCGGGGATGCGGGGGAGCGTTCTCATCACACCCTATTTTGGTGCGATCGCGCTCTGATTCTACCCCGAATGGCTAGTGTGAAAGCCCCCTAACTCTCAATGTGGGGTCCTTAACACATTGACGACCAGCATGTAGCGCCGATTTATAGGCCAGAGGCCTACAAACCGATGTACTTTCTAACAGCTATATATATAATTTATAGTATTGCTATCTGTCCATTCTCATTGTCACTTGAGTGCATAAACCGTGCCTTCATAATGGCTTAAAGAAAATAAAAATCCATCGGTTGGTTGTAATTTTATAGCGCCGTGAATATAAGGTTTATCGCAGTTTTCGCCTCGGTTTTTTTCTGGGGAGCTAGATAATAGGCTAAAGGCTAGTCACGTTATATCAAACGCCATTTCTGCTGTATATATACGAATGAAATAAAACAAACTGCATAGCATCCGGACTATTACAGAGCATCTATGGATGAAATGGAGGCGGCGGGGGACGCCGATCAGTATTATTGATTAGCAATACAGTGTATGTTCAAGTAGACATTTTCACTGATCGATCACGTTACGTTTTAAAACAATGTCCAATCCAGCTGTAATTTGGGGGAATAGTATCCTAACGTCAGGCCATGTGATCGCCGGCAGCATTTCGTCATTAGTCATCGGAATCTGGTAGATCGATATGTCCATTGGCTAATCATAAATCCCATTATTCCAGGCTGAAATATGCGTTCGGTAACGGGATCAAAGATGGAGGGTCTTCGTTTGGAACCGAGGCTCATATGAAACGCCCACAGACAGTGAAAAGATTTTTTTTTCAATCGCCCTCAATGATACTGCAGTGGAGCGATGGCGCCCCTAAGCGGATATGGCCGGTATTGCATGTTTCGAAAATCAAATATGTGTGTAGGTCCTGCAAGTCGATCGCGGACGTTAATAGCGTATGGAATAAAACAATAACAACTCGCCACGAGTTAACTCGTGGCTCTGGTCCTCAACGGGTGGAATCGAATCACGAGTTAACTCGTGCTTGGGCGGCAAAGTGTTAACATGAAGACGTTTGAGAACATGTACAGTAATAGGACATGTGAAGGGAATGTTAAGTGTGTGTCACCAGGCAGCAGTTATGAATGGACTGCATTTATATAGCGCTTTTATCCGAAGCACTTTGTAACTTAACCCATTCACTCACGTAAACACAGACAGCGGAGGTAACCATGCAAGGTGCAAACCTGCTCATCAGGACCAGTTAATTGTTAAGGGTCTTGCTCAAGGACACTTTGACACGCTGCTGGGAGGAGCCAGAATCAAACCGCAACCTTCCAATTACCAGACGAACACTCTGCCTCCTGATCCACTGTCGCCCCATGAAGTCATTGTCTCTCAGGTAGAGTGTTTGTGTGTGTGTGTGTGTGTGTGTGTGTGCGTGTGTGTGTGTGTGTGTGTGTGCGTGTGTGTGTGTGTGTCTCTTTTTCTACAATACCACTTTATTTAGTGTCGTCCTGTTTTTTGGACTTGACTTATTTTCTTAAATACTCACTTTGAGGCTTCCACCTGTAAAGGTTGTTTTTTGTTGTTTATTTTTCCCCTTCTGCTTAAATGAATGTCTGCGTAAGCAGTTTTGTGGTTATTCGTTACACAGATAACTTAAAGAGTCCCTATTATCTGCTTGTGACCTACACACACACGCAGCCCTCAAAGTATAAGGTGGTAGCTTACCAATAATGATGTAGTATAAGGAGGTAGCTTACCAGTAATTATGTAGTATAAGGAGGTAGCTTACCAATAATGATGTAGTATAAGGAGGTAGCTTACCAATAATGATGTAGTATAAGGAGGCAGCTTACCAATAATGATGTAGTATAAGGAGGTAGCTTACCAATAATGATGTAGTATAAGGAGGTAGCTTACCAATAATGATGTAGCATAAGGAGGTAGCTTACCAATAATGATGTAGTATAAGGAGGTAGCTTACCAATAATGCTGTAGCATAAGGAGGTAGCTTACCAATAATGATGTAGTATAAGGAGGTAGTTTACCAATAATGATGTAGCATAAGGAGGTAGCTTACCAATAATGATGTAGTATAAGGAGGCAGCTTACCAATAATGATGTAGTATAAGGAGGCAGCTTACCAATAATGATGTAGTATAAGGGGGTAGCTTACCAATAATGATGTAGTATAAGGAGGTAGCTTACCAATAATGATGTAGTATAAGGAGGTAGCTTACCAATAATGATGTAGTATAAGGAGCAGTGGAGGTTTCTCTATGACAACACGTGAAACACAAATTCACTCATAATTCATATTTATTATTAATTTACATATACCTATATATATATATAAAAGAAAAAAAAACTATATATATATATTTTTTTTTAATTATTATTATTATTATTTTTTTTATTGTCAATGTTTTCCTCTGTAAAAAAATTCCAGTGATTTATTTTTTTCAAAAATGGCCAAAATTGACAGCTCTGAGCAGGCCTGCACTGCAGTATTGCCCAGTGATGCCACAGATTACTTGTAAAAGTAATCTGATTACTGATTACTGATTACTTCTTTAAAAAGTTATCCAAGTTACTTTACTGATTACTTGATTATCAGAGTAACTTAGTTACTTTGAAAGTAACTAGGTTACGAAGTCGTCGTCCCTGCTGCTGCCACAACATAAGAATGACAAAAAAAATTTAGTAAAATGTACTCAGTTTGAGTAAAATGTACTAATAGGGCAGGTAGGCCTATCTATAGATCTATAGATTTCACAAAAGATAAATGGTCAATAACACCACATGTAGGCTGATATGTACCCTACCTTTGAGGCCTGCCCTATTCAGATATGGTTCTAATGTTCCTAGTGAAACAGGGGAGAGGGGTGAGTAAACCAGTGATTATATCTCAGTAACAGAATCTTCTCAAACCTCTTGTCAGAAAGTCTGTTCCTTCTAGGCGTGAGCACCAACCGTCCCAGACTAAAAAGCCATTCCACAGGAGCACTTGATGGGTTGGAGTGTTATACTTCAAGAAAATGTTCTTTATGTTTGAATACCTATCCAGTATCTGAAGCTCATGATCTTAAAAAACAGCCTATTAAACGGTACTGCTCCTCCTATGCTATTATTATTATTATTATTATTATTATTATTATTATTATTATTATTATTATTATTATTATTATTATTATTATTATTATTATTATTATTATTGTGGGCTACTGACAACCTACATACTGCAGTATGGTGTTCCATGTTCATGAATAGTGCAATGCAAAAGATGTTTAACTCAAAGGTGGAACATACCTGCACTCTATCCGTTTGGTCGTGCTGTGATTACAGATGCGGTAGACATTATTTAGTTTCCTCCGCGCGCATAGTGAATGTTTTTTTTCACCCGGCTTAACATCGAGGGGCTCCTCTGTGCCGCGCGAGGGAAGGCTCCTCTGTGCCGCGCGAGGGAAGGCTCCTCTGTGCCGCGCGAGGGAAGGCTCCTCTGTGCCGCGCGAGGGAAGGCTCCTCTGAGCCGCGCGCAGCGTCTCCCTGCTAGCTCGCTATCCTGATAATAACAATAACAGCCACCGCCCACCAGCATGGAACAACACGTGAGGTTACGTGCTGTGACGTCACTCCCCCAATACAAGGAAATACAGATCCAAACGTATTTTTTGACTGTCGAAAACGAAAGAAAACACTGCATTCCGCCTGCATTATGATGAGATAGTAACGAAATAGTAACGCACAGCCACTTGGACAAGTAACTGCAATCAGATTACTGGCTTGTAAAGATTAACGCGTTAGATTACTATTTTTGGGGGAAAGTAATCAGATTACAATAACGCGTTAGTGGCATCACTGGTATTGCCTGCAGTAATTATTCGTGAAGAAAACTTCACAGGTGTGACCCATTGTTAAATAAATAATAAATAACAGCGAATCAAAATAGGCTATTAACTTCATCTAAGCACGGTCTGTGCAGTTAAACTCTTGCCATTGAATGGAGGATTGATTGATTGACAGCCCTTGACATCCAATACACGGAGGTTGAATATGATTGGCAGCCTTGCAAATCCAATCAGAGATTGCTGCATTGCAAAGTCAAAACGGGTCCAGCTGCATGTCCGGAGGATAGGTTTAGCTCGGGCCAATCTCAAGTTTCTCAAGTTTCTTTATTAGTTGTCATACAGAAGTACAGAATACTTTTATACAAAATGTAACATAAAGAAGCATTTTGTATAAAAGTATTCTGTACTTCTGTATGACAACTAATAAAGAAACTTGAGAAACTTGAGATTGGCCCGAGCTAAACCTATCCTCCGGACATGCAGCTGGACCCGTTTTGACTATGTGAAAGTTGAGACTATGAGAAAGTTGTTGTTTAGTAGTTAGTAAGCTGTACAGCTATAACAAGTCAAGTCAGGGTAAATTAAACTTTGCGCCAACATTAGGACCGAAGTATAAACCAGCAACTGAGCAACATGAAGAAGTGGACTTATGCATCTGGATCAGAAAAAACGTTGTGGATGAAAAAGTAAGTAGGCTACAACAGTGCTTGTATGCTAACAGTAGCTAGCCAGCTTATCCTACATCACAATGATAATCACCAAGCTAACTTACTGTACACACTGTAGGGCTGGGCAATTAATCGAAACAGAATCGCGATATCGATTCATAGACCTATGCAATCTCATTTCTAAGTTATGACTATTTTCTTTTATTAAAGGCTGGGTTGAACATGATTTGTGGAACTCCCTCTGGTGTTGTGGTCGTGGTATTCACTGACCTTTGGGAAGTATTTCGACATGCACATGGGTATCTTAGTGGTGTAGTGTATCTTGTAGACCAGGCCCATTGCAAGTTGCTGTACTCTGTCGTCTACTCTAAGCCATCCTAGGTTGTCAAAGTGGACAGGGATGAGGTGGGTTTTAGGAGTAAGGTCAAGCAGTAGTCTGACCAGTTTGTTTTGTGATGTTTGTAATCTTGTTTTTAGTGCCTTTGAGGTGCTTTGGTACCATGAGGTGCAAGCATAGTCGTAGTACCCTTGAATGAGTGCTCCTGTTAGAGTCTTCAAGGTATTCTTGTTTACCAGAGAGGAGATCCGGTACAGGAATCTAGTTCGTTGGTTGACTTAGTTTTATTACATTGGATCCCATTTTGTCACAGGAAATATTTGCCTCTATCTATAGGATGGAACCCAGGTAGGTAATTTCATCTTTCCTTTTAAGATAATATAAGATATTCCTTTATTGATCCCCTTGGGAAAATTCAGGCATCATAGCAGCATGGGGGAAGGGGGGGGGGGGGTACAGGTAGTGAAAACAACACAAGCAGTGTAAACAAATAGTAAATTTTACTATCTAACTAACTGAAATATACATTATTCATTATTTACAGTATCACAGTATCCACATAAGGTGCAGTATGCATAAGGTAGTGTTATTGTTCTATAGGTTCCTATTAGTTCTAGATCGATGTCTGGCAGCAGTCGCTGCCCACTGTTGTGGAGCCTGATGGCTACTGGTATGAAGGACTGTCCGAGGCGGTTAGTTGAGTGTCGGGGGGGTATGAGTCTGTGGCTTCCTTGTCACCTTCACCCAATATGTTTTGATCTGGTCAGGTGCGCTGTCACCTAAAATGTTTTGATCTGATCAGGTGCGCTGTCACCTAATATGTTTTGATCTGGTCAGGTGCGCTGTCGCCTAATATGATTTCATCTGGTCAGGTGCGCTGTCACCTAATATGATTTCATCTGGTCAGGTGCGCTGTCACCTAATATGTTTTCATCTGGTCAGGTCCGCTGTCACCTAATGTTAATATGTTTTCATCTGTGTCCACTGACCACTGACACACAGTGGGGGATGTTTTAAAAATATTATTTAATATATAATATAATATAATAATTTGTGCTTCACCTAAAAATTTGGTCAGCAGCCTCCACTGATAAGGAGGTAGCTTACCAATAATGATGTAGCATAAGGAGGTAGCTTGCCAATAATGATGTCGTATAAGGAGGTAGCTTACCAATAATGATGTAGTATAAGGAGGTAGCTTGCCAATAATGATGTAGTATAAGGATAGCTTACCAATAATGATGTAGTATAAGGAGGTAGCTTACCAATAAGAGCCTTAATTCAAATGGACTGATACTGTCAGAACGAGCTTATGGTCTAATGAAGCCATGGCAGAATATCTGTTGAATGAAAAAGCATCTTCAATACCATGAATGTAAATTATATGCTACTGATATTTCCCATGAATCTCTTCATACGGTATCATAGAACAAGTTCCTCAGTTTACAATGCAATATAAGTCAGCAGTCACGTGACCAGGACTGTATGGGAAAATGTGTTGCCCCCGGCGATGACCTTGTCGTGACCGCAGCGCCAGAGCGACATCAAAGAGAAGTTCAGCTCACATTTTAATCATATTATACAAACTCCATAAGCCACGTAAGAGCTCTCCTTCCAAACAGGGTCTCCATTCATCTGCCCCTCTATCCTTCTGGCCTGGTCCCCGTAACTTCTCTCCTCTCTCTCTCATCTCTGGAAAACACGTCTTAACCCTTTGGATGCCAATCGCACAGGTGTATGTGTGTGTGTGTGTGTGTGTGTGTGTGTGTGTGTGTGTGTGTGTGTGTGTGTGTGTGTGTGTGTGTGTGTGTGTGTGTGTGTGTGTGTGTGTGTGTGTGTGTGTGTGTGTGTGTGTGTGTGTGTGTGTGTGTGTGTGACACGGAATTTTGAAAAGTGAACATTGTATAATATATATATAATGATGTAACAATGGCTACTACTGGTCATTGAATCATCTGTCTGCATACCGGCATATAATCCTTTTTACATACTACATACCTGTATACTATATCTATACATATCTCTTACCTACTCTTACTAGTTACACTGCTGGACAGTATGACTTACTACCATAGTGTCTTTATACCTGTATCACTGTACACATTATTACTACAACTCTGTACATACATCTGATTAGCACTATTACTCAGTACTAATTTATATATTTTATACAGAGTTTAATCACCTGTACATGTATATTACTGTTGCACTTTACTGTTACATTTGCACTCTGGTTGGATGACAAACTTATTTTCGTTGTAATGTAATATAATATAATGTCATGTCATGTCATGTCATGTCATGTCATGTCATGTCATGTCATGTCATGTCATGTCATGTAATACGGTGTTCTGGAACATGGTGCTTTCTTTGTCACACTTCTCCTGTGGTCTTCTCTTTTTCTCACATGAAAGTAACTGTTAGGGTTTGTAACCGACCTCAAACGCAACGGCAGATAACGGGGCGCAGCTCCGAACGGGGAACCAGGTTCTCCACAGGGATCTCTCCACAAAAGTCCTGGCAAAAGACAGGAAACAGCGACGGGGAAGGCAGGCAAATGCAGGAGTAATTCAGAACGATCCAACATCGATAGTAGGGGGATCAGAGTATATAAAGCCACAGGGCGCTGATTACAAGCTGTGACAGCTGCGGGATGAAATTGATACTTGCTCCAGAAGCGTGTGGCGGGGAAAGCACCAATCAACACGGCACCTTACAGGAACGGAGCGTGTGGCGGGGAGCGGACCAAACCTCACAGTAACAAGCAGTTACTTGTGACAGTGTTCCATTTCAGCAGTGGTGTGTTATTGAAATCATCTGGGGTGACACGCACCATGTGCACGCGCGCTCCCGGCGCGTGCGCGCGCTCCCGCGAATGCGCATTTAATGTCCCCTCGCTTGAGCACAGACTAAAGACAGTTCCTAATTGCCTCTACGAATGGAATGTAACACATGTCTTCACAACAAGTTAGGTGTGAATGCATCTGAGAACGTATTTAACACACCTGACGACCGGCGCTATTGATATGCAAATAGCGAGTACTTGTTATCATGGGGTGGCACGGAGTGCAACTCCGTTCCATGAAGAACGCATGCCTGCATTTCAGAAAGGAAAGAGTGAGTTGAGTGTGTGTGCGTGTGCGTTTGCATGTGTGCGTGTGCGTGTGCGTGTGCGTGTGTGTGTGTGTGTGTGGGTGGATGGGGGGTGCAGAATCACAACAGAGCAGGGAATCTTGATGTTTTTTAAAATGATATACTTGGACCCAGGCTCATTGTAACACAGTACCAGTCCTCTTGACATACAGGATCACAGAAGCTCGTTTTAACCGTGTAACAGAGTTTTAGGAGAACTCCAGTACAGTTAAAGCATGTCAGTCCATCCTCAGTCTTCTGCCCTCTTCTGGTCTGTCGGGGAACTGCATTACAGTATGCTCGCAAATCACAATGCCCGATTGATTGATTGATTGATTGAACACTTTATTAACTTATTGCAGAATGGGTACAATACAGTACGGCTCAAACGGACATTTACCGGGGCCAATTTCAAGTTGCTAATCCAGAAGAGAGGGGGGGGGGGGGGGGGGGGGGGGGGTCAAGAAATTTAGCCCACGTCTCTTCCATCAGCTAAAACTGTGTGTAGTACAGATGGACGGACAGAGTGACAAATAGACGGACGGACGGACAGACGGACAGACAGACAGACAGACAGACAGACAGACAGACAGACAGACAGACAGACAGACAGACAGACAGACAGACAGACAGACAGACAGACAGACAGACAGACAGACAGACAGACAGACAGACAGACAGACAGACAGACAGACAGACAGACAGACAGACAACAAACAATAGGGGCATTCAGCATCTCTCCATAATAACCTGGATCATCTTTTTTTATATTTGAACCCCTACATGACTCAACAACACCCTGTCCAAATATATCTATGATGACGGCTGTGTTCATACTGTGCTGTGCAGGGAATAAGGGAGCAATCAAGGCTGGTCTGGGAGGGGGGCATGTGCAGACAGCCAGGACGAGTACAGAGAGTGTCTCTGCTGAGTGTAATATCACTGAGTAACACGAGCCTGTCCAAATACTGGCCCTGTGACCCCCCCCCCCCTCTCTGATAAACACTGCACTAATTATGTCCTGGGATCATGAGCAGTCATTATAAATAACTGTATTGGAGATGACAGACAGAGAGAGAGAGAGCGAGAGAGAGAGAGAGAGAGAGAGAGAGAGAGAGAGAGAGAGAGAGAGAGAGAGAGAGAGAGAGATAGAGACAGAGAGAGAGAGAAAGATAGAAAATGGGGACGTTAGAGAAGGAAAAGAGAGAGAGAAGATGGCAAACGAGATGAATGATGGAGAGAAACAGGCGAAGGGAAAGAGATGCTTCTTGACAGTTTACAGTCCAGGGAACACGCGCTAACGTGCCGTTTGTACGATTTTAGATCATTGAGGAATGAGGTCTGTTTAGACTCAACCACGTTCAAAGTAGGCTATAACACATAATTGAATTCTTGAGTATAGCGTAGGTTTTTCAATTATTTGTTTATTTGTCAGGGACAATGCAAAAGAAAACATTGTAGCAGGTTACAATAACAAGATACAGTTGCATTGCATGTAGGATTTCTAGCCAAGGCTAATTTGCAACCCCTGTCCCTCCCTGCGGTTTGGCTTTTCTACTCAAAAGTGGTCGTTACATATCATCATTGCCAGAAGTACATTAGTAAAAATGAGCACATACATAATAGTGACACTCTTTACCTGATCATACAATAATTATAATAATTACATCACATTATCATTTGACATGTGTTGCATATGTGTGTGTTCCCTGCTTCATGGCAATATATGTGTGTATGTTTATAAGTGTGTGTGTGTGTGTGTGTGTGTGTGTGTGTGTGTGTGTGTGTGTGTGTGTGTGTGTGTGTGTGTGTGTGTGTGTGTGTGTGTGTGTGTGTGTGTGTGTGTGTGTGTGTGTGTGTGTGCGCGTGTGTGTGTGTGTGTGTACTGTACTGTAGTCTTATGTAGTAATATGTATGTCTGTTTGTCTATGTGTGTATGTTACTCTAGCTTTGTGTACATGTCCTCTATTTTTTATTTGATTTGATTGAAGAGAGAGATTGAAGACTGAATCATATATATTGTTTGTGCTGGATTGATATGGATATGGATAGGGATCTGTATCGCACGGTGGTGTAGTGGTTAACACTGTCGCCTCACAACAAGAAAGTCCAGGGTTCGATTCCCACTTGGGGACCAGGTTTCCATGATGCCAGGTACCCAGGTGGGGTATCTCCCAGGCCTTTCTGTGTGGAGTTTGCATGTTCTTGTGAGAAGTGGGTTTAGGAACACAGCCCAATCGCTGAACACAGGAGAGGAGAATGGAGCATTTCAAGGGGTTTTAATTGGATTCCCAAGCAGACAGCAGTACAACAGGAATGTGCAATAGAACGGGGTTAGAATGTTCTTGGGGGGGTGAGAATAGGTGTGCTGCAGCTGCGGGCAGAGGACACAGGTCTGTGTCTGGAGAGAGAGCAAGAGGACTTCTTGCGTAGCATGGGACGTCCAGGCAGGACGGCGCACTGGAACGGGGATCCTGGGGCACAGGAGAAACGGGTTAGAGCAAGGAATACACAAGAGCAGGTTAGCAGAGCTTCAGGCCGAGACGTCGTACCTAGGTAGTGATGTTTAACACCACGACGACTTCTGGTCAGCGTCATCGAGTAGAAGTAGGGTCCTCATCAACGGGGGATGGGATACAGCTGTGAGGAGTGAGGTGCCTGACAGCGTGTGAATCAGAGGGATGAGGTGCAGCAGGGCTGGGTGACGGGAAGTGAAGGGATGCTGGCCATATAAGGGTGGTGTGAGGCTTCCGTGGAGAAAGAGAGGGTGAGGAGGAGTGCGTGGTGGATGGAAAGGAGGATGAAGAGGAGTGTGTGGTGAACGTGAAGTACGCTCGTGCTGTGACTATGACAGGACCCCCCCCTCTACGGGCGCCTCCCGGCGGCCCAGGCTTGTCAGGGTTGGTCCGATGGAAATCCTGGACGAGGTCTGGGTCCAGGATCATCTGTCGGGAGATCCAGCTTCGCTCCTCCGGGCCGTAGCCCTCCCAGTCGACCAGGTACTGGTAGCCGCGGTCGCAGTGCCGCACGTCCAGCAACTCCCGGACCACGTAGGCCGGGTGGTCGTCGATGACCAGCGGAGGAGGAGGCTCCGGAGCAGGGGGAGACAGGGGACTGGAGACCACCGGTTTTAGCTGGGAGACATGGAAGGAGGGGTGAATCCGCATATGGGAGGGGAGCTGGAGTCTGACGACAGAGGGATTGATGAGGGACAGGATTTTGTAGGGACCAACGAAGCGGGGGGTTAGTTTACGGGAAACGGATTTGAGCGACAGGTCCCGAGACGAGAGCCATACCATCTGACCTGGTTGATAGTCGGGAGCCGGGGTCCGGTGGCGGTCGGCGAAGCGACGGTTCTGTCCGTGGAGCGGAGAAGCGCGGCCCTCGTGTCCTCCCAAATCGTGTCCTCCCAAATTCTCCTGCAGCGGCGGAGGTGGTCCTGCACCGATGGAACAGCGATCTCCTCCTCCTGGACAGGGAACAGCGGGGGTTGGTAGCCCAAAGAGGACTCAAAGGGGGACTGACCTGTGGCCGCTGAAGACAGGGAATTGGGCGTATTCGATCCACGGCAGGAAGGTGCTCCAGCCGGAGGGGTCCCGGGCTGTCACGCAGCGGAGGGCGGATCCTAGGTCCTGGTTGGCCCGCTCCGACTGGCCGTTGGTCTGCGGGTGGTACCCGGAGGAGAGGCTGACCGTGGCCCCCAGGGCCTGACAGAAAGCCCTCCAGACCTGGGAGATGAATTGAGGGCCCCTGTCGGAGACGATGTCCACCGGGATCCCGTGGAGTCGAAAGACGTGCAGTACCATCAGGTCTGCGGTTTCTGCAGCAGAGGGGAGTTTGGGAAGAGCAACAAAGTGCACAGCCTTCGAGAAACGGTCAACAATAGTGAGGATGGCTGTGTTACCGTGTGAGAGGGGAAGGCCGGTGACGAAGTCCAGGGCGACGTGCGACCAGGGCCGACCGGGAACAGGGAGCGGACGAAGGAGCCCGGCGGGCGGTCGATGGGAGGCCTTTGCACGAGCACAGACGGTGCATGCCAGGACGAAGGTGCCGGTGTCCTCTCTCATGGAGACCCACCAGAAGTGCCGCTTCAGCAGGGACAGGGTACGGTCAATCCCAGGGTGGCAGGCGAACCGGGAAGCGTGAACCCACTGGAACACCTGGGAGCGGACAAGGTCAGGGACAAAAAGCTGGTTAGGTGGATCGTTACCTGGGTCCGGCTGGGCACGCTGAGCCTCCCTGACGATGGACTGGATCTCCCAGGTGGCGGCGGCCACCAAGCAGGATGTGGAGAGGATGGTGTCGGGGTGCCCAGGACCTTCCTCGGGGACAAACTGCCGGGAGAGAGCGTCTGGCTTGGTGTTCTTGGAACCAGGCCTGTAGGTAAGGGTGAAATTAAACCTGGCGAAGAACAGCGCCCAGCGAGCCTGGCGGGAGTTCAGGCGCTTGGCCGTCTGGACGTAGGCGAGGTTCTTGTGGTCCGTCCAAACCAGAAAGGGGACCTCCGATCCCTCCAGCCAGTGCCTCCATTCCTCCAGGGCTAGTTTGACCGCCAGGAGCTCCAGGTTTCCGATGTCATAGTTGACCTCGGCTGGGGTCAGGCGGCGCGAGAAGAAGGCGCAGGGGTGCAGTCTCTGGTCGACGACGGAGCGTTGGGAAAGGACCGCCCCCACTCCGGTACAGGAGGCGTCCACCTCCACCATGAACTGGCGGGACGCGTCCGGCTGGACGAGGATGGGTGCGGTGGTGAAGCGCCGGCGCAGCTCGGCGAAGGCGGAGTCCACTTTGTTGGACCAGACGAAGGGCACGGAAGGCGAGGCGAGTTGGGTGAGGGGTGCCGCGACCTGGCTGTAGTTCCTGATGAAGCGCTGATAGAAGTTGGCAAACCCCAGGAAGCGTTGGAGCTGCTTGACGTTGGTGGGACGGGGCCAGTCGGACACCGCTTTGATCTTCTCGGGGTCCGCCCGGATGTTATGTGTGTCATGTGCCCTGATCAGGCGTTCCTAGTGTGATGTGTCATGTCTAGATGTAGTCCTTTGTCATGGTGTGTAGTCCCTATTGTTTTCCCCCCAGGTGTACCCAATTACCATTACCCCAGGTGTGTGTTGTCTCGTCATTCCCTTGTGTATAAGTAGTCTGTCATCCCTTCCGTCTGGTGCTGATCCTGTCTGTATAGCCCTGTGTTTGTCTGTCTATTATTTGAGGTTCATTTCAGTTACGAAAACCATGGTAACTATTAATTAAAATATTCTTTATTTAGATACTTTGGCTGCCGTCTCCTTATTGTGTAACATTGACAAGTTAACGAGCCTTCCTGTAGTCAATGGTTACGTAATATGGGGGCTCGGCCAAACGACTAGGAGCAAGCATTGGTGATGGCCGCTGGGCTGGATCCACACTGTGAGGTATGGTTGGCATTGTCGTGTGTGTGACCCATGTTTTAGACCCCCTTGGCAAATACTTCTCCAATAGGGAGTGTTCTCAACCAGCTAGGGCAGTTGGACCATTTTATATATGGTACCTTCCATCGCCTGGGGACACACCACATGCGGTCGGGGTATTAGAAGGACCCTGTCAGGCTCCTCCTAGGCCGGCGTGTGTATAGTAGTTACTTATATAGGGGTACTATAGTGAGGGTTGAGAGCGTTTGGGGATGGGTTTGGTTTTTTTTTTTGGCACATGACAGTGGTTGATTTGCGAATACCTCTAGGTGTGGAGGCATTAGGCGGTCGTGCCAGCGCTTGTTTAGATATCGTACATACAGTACCAGGGTTGGTAGTGGAGCGGTGGCCGAAGTAGGTAGGGACCAGGGCTATACAGACGCTAGGGTGAAGCAGTTTTTCTTTTGTTTGTTGTGGTTAGTTAGGGGTTGAATGTTTTCGTTTGTTTTGTTATATGGTGGTTGTGTTTGTGGGTATCCCTCGTTTTCTCCTTCCCTGTTTCTGCCCGGTTCAGAAATGCCAGTGACAGTGGCAGACTTTGTGCGCAGGCCGACAGTGGGGTTGTTAGACGTGTGCACGAAGGATGAGCTGGCGGGAATAGCGGACCATTATGGGGTTAAACTGGCCCCGGGTAGAAAAGCACAGCAGCGGGGCACATTGGTAGAGGCTCTGACCACCCAAGAGGTGGTGCATGACGACACCGATGAGGAGTTAGACCAAGGCTCCGATGGCTCTCTGGGGCTGTGCAAGTTGGAGTTAGAGCTTAGGTTTGAAGAGCTCAGGTTCAAGCGTGAGGAGGCGGACCGTGTGCGCGCGGAGGCGGAACGGGTGCATGCGCGCGAGTTGGAGCGTGTGGACCGTGACCAAGCTGAGGCGGAGCGCAATCGCGCACACACACTCGAACTCAGGAGGCTTGGGGCAGAGGTGCGCCCACACGTCGAAGATAGGTTTGATGTGGCCAAATATCTCCGTCTCGTGCCACAGTTTCTGGAAAAAGATGTGGATAAATATTTTTCCATGTTTGAAACTGTGGCCACGACACTGAGATGGCCGGCCGAACACTGGACCTTGCTGCTCCAGAGTGTCCTTACGGGAAAAGCCCAGCATGTGTATGCGTCCCTGTGCCCGAATACCCAAGACTACGAGGCGGTCAAAGCTGCGATTCTCAGGGCGTATGAGCTGGTGCCTGAGGCGTACAGGCAGCGGTTCAGGGCTCTGAGGAAGGGCAGCTCGCAGACGTATGTGGAGTTTGCTTATGAGAAAGAGCTGTTGTTTGACCGGTGGTGCGCGTCGGAGAAGGTGGACACCCTGGTTAAGATGCGAGAGCTCGTGCTCCTTGAGGAATTCAAGTCGTATTGTCTGCCCGAAAATGTTGCTATGTACATGAACGAGCGTAAGGTAACTGAGTGTTCGGTGGCTGCGAGCCTGGCGGACGAGTTTGTGCTGACGCACAAGACACTCTTTACGCCAAGTTACCCTGTACGCAATATGGAGAGTAAGCCGAGGTGGGGTTTCGGCGACAAGACGGTGGGCACGGGTGGTAGCAGTGGGGGCGAGGCGATTGAGCGGGGCGCGAGGTCTGAGACACGCGATTGCTTTAACTGTGGAAAACGAGGTCATATAAAAGAAAATTGTTTTGCCCTTACTCGTCCCAGTAGGCAGATTTCGTTGGTGATGGCACCCACACGCACATTGGTTGAGTATGACAAAAAGGGTGAGGATATTAAAGCTTACCTACCGTTTATCAGCGGGGGTTTTGTATCCTTGGCTAGTGATGGGGTGAGGGTTCCTGTGACCATATTAAGGGACACGGCTGCATCCCAGTCATTTATTCGGGGGGATGTGTTGCCTTTCGACAGTAGTTCAGAAGTGGATGCTGGGGTAACAGTTAGGTCTTTTGGGATGCATGTGATGAAGGTCCCGCTTCATATTGTCCACCTGACATCTGAGTTGGTGTCGGGCCCGGTCGTCATTGGGGTAGAAAGTTGCTTCCCGGTTGCGGGGGTGTCACTAATCCTCGGGAACGATTTGGCAGGGGGTAGGGTCCTCGTGAAGGCAGACGTGACTTGTGTGCCAGCACAGTCTGGGGCGGTAGACACCCTGGCAGAGGCGTATCCGAGAGTGTTCTCTTCATGTGCGGTGACGCGAGCCAGGGTTGTTAGAGCTTGGGCCGAGGAAGAGGGCGAGGTGGACTTGTTCGATACCATAGTAGTGGCTGACGGCGACGAGCCTGGGAGGAAGGGGGCGCTCCAGGGGCAGCCTGGCTCGTTGTTATTGTCTCAGCTTGCCCCTACAGTTGACCAACTTGAGTCGGATGACGCTGTTTCTTCTGTTTCAGCCGGTTCGTTGCTGAACACTACTTCCTCGGAAGTTGCCAGTAGCGCGGCTGAGTTTTTTTCCGCTCGTGAGGAACTTATCACAGAACAGGGTAGGGAGTCAAGCCTGTCGGGTTTGTTTGCGTCCGCTGTGGGGGAAGGAGAGAGTCGGGGTCTTAAAAGCGGTTATGTCCTGGGAGACGGGGTGTTGCTGCGTAAAGGGTCCCCTGATCCGGATGCGTCATTGGGGAATGATTGGAATGTGGTGACGCAGGTTGTGGTTCCGTTCAAGTACCGTCATGATATCCTTTGTTTGGCTCACGATCATAGGCTCGCAGGGCATTTGGGGGTCAACAGGACATTCGACAGGGTGCTGCGTAATTTTTTTTGGCCAGGGTTAAAACGGGATGTGGCGCAGCACTGCAGGGGACCCGTGTTCTACGTGTCAAATAGTGGGGAAACCCAGTGACGTCATTCCACGGGCGCCGCTCTATCCTATCCCGGCAGTGGGGGAACCCTTTGAGAGGATTATTATTGACTGTGTGGGACCGCTCCCTAGAACGAAGGCAGGTAATAGTTTTCTTTTGACCATTATGTGTGCCAACACACGTTTCCCTGAAGCGATTCCGTTGAAACGGATAACGGCCAAGACGGTGTCACAGGCTTTGGTGAGGTTCTTCTCTGTGGTCGGTTTACCTCGCGTGGTCCAATCCGCTCAAGGGACGAATTTCTTGTCTCGTATCTTCTCGCGGGTTTTGAAACAGCTGGATATATCACATAGCTTCTCTAGTCCATACCACCCGGAGTCACAGGGGGCGTTAGAAAGATTCCACTCCACGTTAAAGACTATGCTTTGGGCGTTCTGTCGTGATACAGAGGAGGATTGGGATGAGGGGGCTCATTTGATGTTGTTTGCCGCAAGGGAAGTGGTACTGGAATCTTTGGAATCTTTGGGTCATATTAATATGATTAAGCCGTTTCATACAAGGGGGCCTGTGGCCAGTACTGTGGCGGCCGCTACGCCGGTGTCGGCTTGTGTGTTGGCCCCATCTAGTGTCGATATGAGTAATGACAGTCTCTGTCTTTCAGATGGCGTTGGTGGGCTGGAGGATGACGTGATTATCCCGTCTAAAGTGGTAGTGGGGGGCCGTCGTACAAACACGGAGTCTGTGGTCACTCTTGGCTGTCGGCTGGGCCATCTGTCAGAGCTACAGCAAGCTGATATCATGGGCCTGGTTAGGACTCACGGCGAACTTTTCTCGGATATCCCTTCGCGCACGAGTGTCTTGTACCATGACATTGATGTGGGGGAGGCAGTGCCCATTAAACAGCACGCGTATCGCGTGAATCCACACAAACGTGCACGGTTGCAAAAGAAGTGGAATGTATGCTCGCTAATGGCATCGCGGAGCCCAGCTCCAGCCCGTCTTGAGTCTCCACGGCTCCTCTTAAAGACGTATTGCACACAATAGAATGAACACTAAAAGTGAGGAGATTCTTCAGAATAACATCAGAGACTTTGTTCTGAAGTATTAAATATACTCTGCGGGAGTGCACTTTGGCCTATTGTGTTTTCTCTTTGTTAATTTTGTTCTGTTTTCCAGGGGCGGGTCGGGCTGGTGAGGAGTGGGGCTGGGGCTGCCCGTTCGTCCTGACTGATTGCCTGATCGATTGAGAACGTTATTGACAGATTGCAGAGTGCAGTGCCGATCGATGTCACATTGCTCTAGTGCAGCGGCAATATCGTAGTCTGTGAAGTTTGTCTGAGACGTGTTTAGAAGTGGCCACTATTTTTCTCGTTATTTATTTTGTGTGGTATTTTTTCTCTTTTATTGTTTATGTCCATTTCCCCATTTTTATTCTGGGGTTATGGCCATAAATTTAAGGGGGGGGGGTGTTATGTGTGTCATGTGCCCTGATCAGGCGTTCCTAGTGTGATGTGTCATGTCTAGATGTAGTCCTTTGTCATGGTGTGTAGTCCCTATTGTTTTCCCCCCAGGTGTACCCAATTACCATTACCCCAGGTGTGTGTTGTCTCGTCATTCCCTTGTGTATAAGTAGTCTGTCATCCCTTCCGTCTGGTGCTGATCCTGTCTGTATAGCCCTGTGTTTGTCTGTCTATTATTTGAGGTTCATTTCAGTTACGAAAACCATGGTAACTATTAATTAAAATATTCTTTATTTAGATACTTTGGCTGCCGTCTCCTTATTGTGTAACATTGACAAGTTAACGAGCCTTCCTGTAGTCAATGGTTACGTAATACCGGATCTTGCCGCCCTCAATGATATAGCCGAGGAAGCCGATGGAGGAGACGTGGAACTCACACTTTTCCGCCTTGATGAACAGCTTATTCTCCAGAAGACGCTGGAGGACCCAGCGGACGTGCTGGACATGCTCCTCCATGGAGCGGGAAAAGATCAGAATGTCATCCAAATAAACAAAAACTGAGTGGTTGAGTACATCACGGAGAATGTCATTGACGAGGGCCTGAAAGACAGCAGGGGCGTTGGTCAGTCCAAAGGGCATTACCTTGTACTCGAAGTGGCAGAGTGGTGTCTTAAAGGCCGTCTTCCATTCGTCTCCTTCCCGGATGCGGACAAGGTGATAGGCGTTCCTGCGGTCCAGCTTTGTGAAGATGGTGGCACCTTGCAGGGGCTCAAAAGCAGAGTCAATTAAAGGCAGGGGGTACTTGTTTTTGACTGTGATATTGTTGAGACCCCGGTAGTTGATACAGGGGCGAAGGGAACGATCCTTCTTGGAAACGAAGAAGAATCCTGCGCCGACAGGAGAGGAGGAGGGAGTGATAATGCCTGAGGCCAAGGACTCGTGGACGTACTTCTCCATCGACTCCCTCTCTGGGCGTGAGAGGTTGAACAGGTGACTAGCGGGGAGTGGCGCTCCTGGGAGTAAATCAATAGCACAGTCGTATTGGTGATGGGGAGGCAGGGAGAGAGCCTGTTGCTTGCTAAATACCGCTTTTAAGTCATGGTAGACAGGAGGAATAGCAGACAGGTCAATGGTTTCGTTGGGGAGGTGAGAACCAGCGACCCCTAGTGGCGGCCAAGCTGATTGTAGGCACGCAACGTGACAGTGAGCGCTCCAGCTGGTCACTAAGCCGGTAGGCCAGTTGATGACGGGGTTGTGTATTTTGAGCCAAGGCATGCCAAGGACAATGGGATTGTGGGGAGAGCTGGTAACATGAAAACGAATATTCTCGCTATGATTTCCGGATAACAGGAGGCAGAGGGGTACGGTGTGGCGAGTTATTCGCGTGAGCAGTTTTCCGTTTAACCCGCGGGCGTCACAGGGTATCGGCAGGGTGTCCGTAGCGATGTGGTAGCGGGAGACTACCCCAGCGTCTATGAGGTTCTCGTTGGCCCCTGAGTCGACCAGGGCGGACAGCGGGATTGATTGGCCATTGAGGCACAGCGTGGCGCTGGGAGCGATATCAAGACTCGAACAGACGCCCAGCGTTACTGTCGAGCTCCGTCGTTTGGGCAAAGCGAGCATGAGACAACGGAGTGACCTAGTTGGCCGCAGTATAGGCATTCCCCTGTAGCGAGCCTGTGACGGCATTCGTTGGGGGGAGGCATGAGCGGTCTAGGTCCATGGGCTCGGGGGAACTACTTTCAGTGCGGAAGGCGCGGGGAGAGCGAGTCGGGCAGGGTATAGGTGGACGAGCGGTGCTAGCCTTCTCTCGATGACGTTCGCGGAGACTCATGTCCAGTTCCCTGGCCAAATGGATTAGCTCGTTTAGGGAGTTTGGTCTCTCTTTGGACGCAAGTTCATCTTTTAAAACATCGCTCAGGCCTTGGCGGAAAGCGCCTCGCAGTGGCGTGTCCCCCCAGTCGGAGCCGGCTGCCAGGATGTGAAATTCGATAGCGTATTCGCTCACACTGCGACTTCCTTGGCGGATCGTAAACAAGCCGGAGGCTCTATCCGAGCCACCTGGAGGGTGGTCAAAGACTTTGCGCATGTCGTCGATATACGCGGAGTATGACTCGCAGAGGGGAGAATTATTGAAGTGGAGAGCGGTGGCCCACTCCAGCGCAGCGCCCGTGAGCAGGGCCGACAGGTAAGCTACCTTAGACCTATCGCTGTGAAATGTGTGTGATTGTTGTCCGAAAACTAGCGAGCACTGAAAGATAAAAGCTCGGCATTTGGAGACGCTTCCGTCATAACGCTCCGGTGTGGGGACATGAGGCTCCCTGTGCGGGGGAATCGCAGCAGTGGGGGGAGAGGCTGGTGGAGCTTGCTGAGCCACGACGTATTCCTCGAAACGGTCGTATTGTCTTACTCGCTCCGCGGAGTCGAGTGCGAGAGCGGCAAGCTGAGCAGTGACGGTGTCTATGGAGAGGGCGAGTTGGTCTACTCGAGCGGCCTGGCCGTTGATTATACTCACAGACTGCTTCTGAAATCTCATCCATTCCTCGATCTCGTGTGCAGCTGGTTCTGTCATTTTGGTCGTGGTGTTCTGTGAGAAGTGGGTTTAGGAACACAGCCCAATCGCTGAACACAGGAGAGGAGAATGGAGCGTTTCAAGGGGTTTTAATTGGATTCCCAAGCAGACAGCAGTACAACAGGAATGTGCAATAGAACGGGGTTAGAATGTTCTTGGGGGGGGTGAGGATAGGTGTACTTCGGCTGCAGCTGTGGGCAGAGGACACAGGTCTGTGTCTGGAGAGAGAGCAAGAGGACTTCTTGCGTAGCATGGGACGGGACGTCCAGGCAGGACGGCGCACTGGAACGGGGATCCTGGGGCACAGGAGAAACGGGTTAGAGCAAGGAATACACAAGAGCAGGTTAGCAGAGCTCCAGGCCGAGACGTCGTACCTAGGTAGTGATGTTTAACACCACAACGACTTCTGGTCAGCGTCGTCGAGTAGAAGTAGGGTCCTCATCAACGGGGGATGGGATACAGCTGTGAGGAGTGAGGTGCCTGACAGCGTGTGAATCAGAGGGATGAGGTGCAGCTGGGCTGGGTGACAGGAAGTGAAGGGATGCTGGCCATATAAGGGTGGTGTGAGGCTTCCGTGGAGGAAGAGAGGATGAGAAGGAGTGCGTGGTGGATGGAAAGGAGGGGAAAAGGAGGGGGAGTGAAGTACGCTCGTGCTGTGACTATGACAGTTCTCCCCGTGCTCCCAAGGGTTTCCCCCCCGATAAGATAAACCCAATGGAAAAAACATGCACAACAACAGATCGCTAACGCTGTGGCGTCCTTGACGAAGACGGGCAGGAGGACTTGGAGTGGTCCCCGGGCGCGGCCCTCGCTGACGCCTGTCTGCTCCCGGCTGCCCTTGGGGGGAAGGATGACGGGATGGGTTAAGCACAGAGACGAATAGCATCGGCGATCCTACAAAGACAATGCATGCGTGTGTGGTCCGGTGTGTGTGTGTGTGTGTGTGCTAACCGTGTGTGCTAACCGTGTGTGCTAACCGCTAAACATTGAGGATAATTGCATGCCAATTAAAGACCTCTGAACAGGTCCTGCATTATTATATTAAGTAGTCAGTGTGCTTGGTTGTGGCCTTCAGTGGTGTTGAGCTCTTTTCTGTTTGCTTATGGCGCTGTAGCTCATTTGTTGATTGATTGTATTTAACAGAGCTGTTGCGAGTTTGGTTGTGTCTGCTTAAATATGCATTCTTAATTTAGGTTTGTGACAGTGGTACGTGGCATGAAAGGTTGTCTTTTGAAACATGACGTGTTTCTTTTCTCTTCTCTTCCTTTTAGCTTATTGTTAATTCAAATATTATGTTTATTTAACCTTTATTTTACCAGGTAGTCACTTGAGATCAAAGATCTCTTTTTCGAGCAAGACCTGTATGTATTGCTTATAGACCAGTAATACCCAAATATCATTATCTGCACCTTTCCTAGCAGTATTACAAAGGTGTACAGCACCTGGTGTTTGTTCATTAAAATATGATTTATTGCTTATAGACCAGCAATACCCAAAAGTCACAACAGCAAGTTACAATCTGCACTGTTGCAGACGTTTTCTTTCTTTGTTCGCCTTCCAAGTTGAAATATTAAAGTTATCAAAATGACAATTTTCTGGTTTGTTTTTTCCTGCATTTAACCTTTTCAAACAAAGCCATCAGGAAGCTGACAGAATAACTGAACAATAAACTGTAATATAGTCTGTGGTACCCTGTCAATAACTTTGGCAGACAGGGAATATAATGTTTTAGGGCATGTTTTAGTGGAGACAGGGGACATGTTTTAGTGGAGACAGGGGACATGTTTTAGTGGAGACAGGGACATGTTTTAGTGGAGACCGTTTTTTTTTTTTATTATTATAATTTTTTAATAAAAAATAAAAAATTCGAATGTTGATTTAGAATTCGAATGTCAACATTATGATCAAAGCTTCGAAGCATTCAGTACAGCCCTAATTATAACTAGACACTGGCATTAGAACTAGAGAATGGCATTAGAACTAGACACTGGCATTAGAACTAGAGAATGGCATTAGAACTAGACACTGGCATTAGAACTAGAGAAGGGCATTAGAACTAGAGAATGGCATTAGAACTAGACACTGGCATTAGAACTAGAGAAGGGCATTAGAACTAGACACTGGCATTAGAACTAGACACTGGCATTAGAACTAGAGAATGGCATTAGAACTAGACACTGGCATTAGAACTAGAGAATGGCATTAGAACTAGACACTGGCATTAGAACTAGAGAAGGGCATTAGAACTAGACACTGGCATTAGAACTTGACACTGGCATTAGAACTAGATAATGGCATTAGAACTAGACACTGGCATTAGAACTTGATACTGGCATTAGAACTAGATAATGGCATTAGAACTAGACACTGGCATTAGAACTAGAGAATGGCATTAGAACTAGATAATGGCATTAGAACTAGACACTGGCATTAGAACTAGAGAATGGCAAACACTCAACCCTAATTTATTTCTCCCTCTCCCTGAGCCCTCTTTGAAATCCACAAGTTATAGATCCCACATATGCTGTAAGTCAAGAGAGAGAGAGAGAGAGAGAGAGAGAGAGAGAGAGAGAGAGAGAGAGAGAGAGAGAGAGAGAGAGAGAGAGAGAGAGAGAGAGAGAGAGAGAGAGAGAGAGAGAGAGAGAGAGAGAGAGAGAGAGAGAGAGAGATAACTAGACACTGGCATTAGAACTATACTGGCATTAGAACTAGACACTGGCTGGCCGTGTCTTTTTTTATTTATATTTTTTTTCTCAAACTAAATCCTCAATTTGAATAAAGTGATTAATCTGATTAAATTAGTATTTTTCTTTCATTAAATCAACTTTCTTTAATGAATATAACTCATCAGTTTCGTCAACATAAATAATCCAATAAGGGCACGGTTGGTATGAAAGTGATGGTGACGTCTTATAGTATAATATTATAATATTAGTGTAGCCTAATCTTTAACTGCAACTGTGAAGAAAACCCCCATTGGTTTAAACAGATTCAATAGACACGTAAAAAATATATAAAAAAAAAAATATATATATATATATATATATATATTTTTTTTTTATTAAAAATAAAAAATTCGAATGTTGATTTAGAATTTGAATGTCAACATTATGATCGAAGCTTTGAAGCATTCGGTACAGCCCTAATTATAACTAGACACTGGCATTAGAACTAGAGAATGGCATTAGAACTAGACACTGGCATTAGAACTAGACACTGGCATTAGAACTAGAGAAGGGCATTAGAACTAGACACTGGTATTAGAACTAGACACTGGCATTAGAACTAGAGAAGGGCATTAGAACTACACACTGGCATTAGAACTAGAGAAGGGCATTAGAACTAGACACTGGCATTAGAACTAGAGAATGGCATTAGAACTAGAGAAGTGCATTAGAACTAGAGAAGGGCATTAGAACTAGAGAAGGGCATTAGAACTACACACTGGCATTAGAACTAGAGAAGGGCATTAGAAATAGACACTGGTATTACAACTATGAGACACTGGCTGAGACACTGAGACACTCAGACACTGAGACACTGACTGAGACACTGAGACACTGGCTGAGACACTGAGACACTGGCTGAAACACTGAGACACTGGCTGAGACACTGGCTGAGACACTGAGACACTGGCTGAAACACTGAGACACTGGCTGAGACACTGGCTGAGACACTGGCTGAGACACTGGCTGAGACACTGGCTGAGACACTGAGACATTGGCTGAGACACTGGCTGAGACACTGGCTGAGACACTGAGACACTGGCTGAGACACTGGCTGAGACACTGAGACACTGGCTGAGACACTGAGACACTGGCTGAGACACTGAGACACTGAGCCACTGGCTGAGATACTGAGACACTGGCTGAGACACTGAGACATTGGCTGAGACACTGGCTGAGACACTGATACACTGAGACACTGGCGGAGACACTGAGACACTGGCTGAGACACTGAGACACTGGTTGAGACACTGAGACATGGCTGAGACACTGAGACACTGATACGCGGAGACACTGGCGGAGACACTGAGACACTGGCTGAGACACTGGCTGAGACACTGGCTGAGACACTGAGACACTGAGACACTGGCTGAGACACTGGCTGAGACACTGAGACACTGGCTGAGACACTGAGACACTGAGACACTGGCTGAGATACTGAGACACTGGCTGAGACACTGAGACACTGGCTGAGACACTGGCTGAGACACTGAGACACTGGCTGAGACACTGAGACATTGGCTGAGACACTGAGACACTGAGACGCTGGTGGAGACACTGAGACACTGATACACTGAGACACTGGTTGAGACACTGAGACATGGCTGAGACACTGAGACACTGATACACTGAGACACTGAGACACTGGCTGAGACACTGATACACTGAGACACTGGCGGAGACACTGAGACACTGAGACACTGGTTGAGACACTGAGACACTGATACACTGAGACACTGGCGGAGACACTGATACACTGGTTGAGACACTGAGACACTGGCTGAGACACTGAGACAGTGGCTGAGACACTGATACACTGAGACACTGGCGGAGACACTGAGACACTGGTTGAGACACTGAGACACTGGCTGAGACACTGAGACACTGATACACTGAGACACTGGCGGAGACACTGAGACACTCAGACACTGAGACACTGACTGAGACACTGAGACACTGGCTGAGACACTGATACACTGGCTGAGACACTGGCTGAGACACTGAGACACTGGCTGAAACACTGAGACACTGGCTGAGACACTGGCTGAGACACTGAGACACTGGCTGAAACACTAAGACACTGGCTAAGACACTGGCTGAGACACTGGCTGAGACACTGGCTGAGACACTGAGACATTGGCTGAGACACTGGCTGAGACACTGAGACACTGGCTGAGACACTGGCTGAGACACTGAGACACTGGCTGAGACACTGAGACACTGGCTGAGACACTGCGACACTGAGCCACTAGCTGAGATACTGAGACACTGGCTGAGACACTGGCTGAGACACTGAGACACTGGCTGAGACACTGGCTGAGACGCTGAGACACTGAGACACTGGCTGAGACACTGGCGGAGACACTGAGACACTGGCTGAGACACTGAGACACTGGCTGAGACACTGAGACATTGGCTGAGACACTGGCTGAGACACTGATACACTGGCTGAGACACTGAGACACTGGTTGAGACACTGAGACATGGCTGAGACACTGAGACACTGATACGCGGAGACACTGGCGGAGACACTGATACACTGGTTGAGACACTGAGACACTGGCTGAGACACTGAGACAGTGGCTGAGACACTGATACACTGAGACACTGGCGGAGACACTGAGACACTGGTTGAGACACTGAGACACTGGCTGAGACACTGAGACACTGATACACTGAGACACTGGCGGAGACACTGAGACACTCAGACACTGAGACACTGACTGAGACACTGAGACACTGGCTGAGACACTGATACACTGGCTGAGACACTGGCTGAGACACTGAGACACTGGCTGAAACACTGAGACACTGGCTGAGACACTGGCTGAGACACTGAGACACTGGCTGAAACACTAAGACACTGGCTAAGACACTGGCTGAGACACTGGCTGAGACACTGGCTGAGACACTGAGACATTGGCTGAGACACTGGCTGAGACACTGAGACACTGGCTGAGACACTGGCTGAGACACTGAGACACTGGCTGAGACACTGAGACACTGGCTGAGACACTGCGACACTGAGCCACTAGCTGAGATACTGAGACACTGGCTGAGACACTGGCTGAGACACTGAGACACTGGCTGAGACACTGGCTGAGACGCTGAGACACTGAGACACTGGCTGAGACACTGGCGGAGACACTGAGACACTGGCTGAGACACTGAGACACTGGCTGAGACACTGAGACATTGGCTGAGACACTGGCTGAGACACTGATACACTGGCTGAGACACTGAGACACTGGTTGAGACACTGAGACATGGCTGAGACACTGAGACACTGATACGCGGAGACACTGGCGGAGACACTGAGACACTGGCTGAGACACTGAGACACTGGCTGAGACACTGAGACACTGGCTGAGACACTGAGACACTGGCTGAGACACTGAGACACTGGCTGAGACACTGAGACACTGGCTGAGACACTGGCTGAGACACTAAGACATTGGCTGAGACACTGGCTGAGACACTGAGACACTGGCGGAGACACTGAGACACTGAGACACTGGCTGAGACACTGGCTGAGACACTGAGACACTGAGACACTGGCTGAGACACTGAGACACTGGCGGAGACACTGAGACACTGGCTGAGACACTGAGACACTGAGACACTGGTTGAGACACTGAGACATGGCTGAGACACTGAGACACTGATACACGGAGACACTGGCGGAGACACTGAGACACTGGCTGAGACACTGAGACACTGGCTGAGACACTGGCTGAGACACTGAGACACTGAGACACTGGCTGAGACACTGAGACACTGGCTGAGACACTGAGACACTGGCTGAGACACTGAGACACTGGCTGAGACACTGGCTGAGATACTGAGACACTGGCTGAGACACTGAGACACTGGCTGAGACACTGGCTGAGACACTGAGACACTGGCTGAGACACTGGCTGAGACACTGAGACATTGGCTGAGACACTGAGACACTGAGACACTGGTGGAGACACTAAGACACTGAGACACTGGCGGAGACACTGAGACACTGATACACTGAGACACTGGTTGAGACACTGAGACACTGGCTGAGACACTGATACACTGAGACACTGGCGGAGACACTGAGACACTGATACACTGAGACACTGGTTGAGACACTGAGACACTGGCTGAGACACTGAGACACTGATACACTGAGACACTGGCGGAGACACTGAGACACTGGCTGAGACACTGAGACACTGGCTGAGACACTGAGACACTGATACACTGAGACACTGGCTGAGACACTGAGACACTGGCTGAGACACTGGCTGAGACACTGAGACACTGGCTGAGACACTGAGACACTGATACACTGAGACACTGGCTGAGATACTGAGACACTGATACACCGAGACACTGGCTGAGATACTGAGACACTGATACACTGAGACACTGGCTGAGACACTGAGACACTGGCTGAGACACTGAGACACTGGTTGAGACACTGAGACACTGGTTGAGACACTGATACACTGGCGGAGACACTGAGACACTGACTGAGACACTGAGACACTGGCTGAGACACTGAGACACTTATCTGTAGAGACTATATCTATATTTGTACATATATGTAGATATTATATCTATATATGTACATATCTGTAGGGTATGATATGATAGGGTAGGATTATGGTAGGGTACAATAGGGTAGGGTAGGGATGGAGTAGTGTGTGTGTGTGGGGGAGGTATCAACAGGGTTTGGAGTAGTGTGTGTGTGGGGGGGGGGGTATCAACAGGTTTGGAGTAGTGTGTGTGGGGGGGGGGGTGGTATCAACAGGGTTTTGAGTAGTGTGTGTGTGGGGGGGGGGGGGGTATCAACAGGGTTTGGAGTAGTGTGTGTGTGTGGGGGGGGGGTATCAGTGGGGTTTGGAGTAGTGTGTGTGTGGGGGGGGGGTGGTATCAGCAGGGTTTGGAGTAGTGTGTGTGTGTGGGGGGGGGGGGGGGGCTATCAACAGGGTTTGGAGTAGTGTGTGTGTGTGGGGGGGGTATCAGCAGGGTTTGGAGTAGTGTGTGTGGTGGGGGGGGGGTATCAGTGGGGTTTGGAGTAGTGTGTGTGGGGGGGGGGTATCAGTGGGGTTTGGAGTAGTGTGTGTGTGGGGGGGGTATCAGTGGGGTTTGGAGTAGTGTGTGTGTGGGGGTGGTATCAGCAGGGTTTGGAGTAGTGTGTGTGGGGGGGGGGGTATCAGTGGGGTTTGGAGTAGTGTGTGTGTGGGGGGGGGGGGGGGGTATCAGTGGGGTTTGGAGTAGTGTGTGTGGGGGGGTATCAGTGGGGTTTGGAGTAGTGTGTGTGGGGGGGTGGGGGGAGGGTATCAACAGGGTTTGGAGTAGTGTGTGTGTGGGGGGGGGGGGTATCAGCAGGGTTTGGAGTAGTGTGTGTTTGGGGGGGGAGGGGTGGTATCAACAGGGTTTGGAGTAGTGTGTTTGGGGGGGGGGGGGTGGTATCAGCAGGGTTTGGAGTAGTGTGTGCGGGGGGGGGGGGTGGTATCAACAGGGTTTGGAGTAGTGTGTTTGGGGGGGGGGGGGGGTGGTATCAGCAGGGTTTGGAGTAGTGTGTGTGGGCGGGGGGGGTATCAGCAGGGTTTGGAGTAGTGTGTGTGGGGGGGCGGGGTATCAGCAGGGTTTGGAGTAGTGTGTGCGGGGGGGTGGTATCAGCAGGGTTTGGAGTAGTGTGTGCGGGGGGGGGTGGTATCAGCAGGATAACTCAACACAGAACATCTGTCAAAGATATCGCTGCTTAATGTGCCATGAAACAGAGCAGGGAAGAACCCCCCCCCCCCCCCCCCCAATCATGGTGTCGGCTTCTCCAAATCAAAGGTAATCAAGTCGGCATGTGACGGCAGGAGGTAGAGAGACGTGTGAAGAAATATGTTTGTTTTTGGATCCAATCCATGATCTGCCTGAGTTCACTTACGGCTTAATTGGGTTCATCTAGATTCGAACGTCCCAAGCAGCCTGTCGGAGAGCAGCCTGTCGGAGAGCAGCCTGTCGGAAAGCAGCCTGTTTGATGTTGGTCCAAACCTTCAGATGAAGCTGCATAGTGAGAGACCACTGAGAGACCACTGAGAGGTGTGTGTGTGTGTGTGTGTGTGTGTGTGTGTGTGTGTGTGTGTGTGTGTGTGTGTGTGTGTGTGTGTGTGTGTGTGTGTGTGTGTGTGTGTGTTGTGGGGAGGAGAGGGGAAAGACCTCAGAGAATAGATGAGTGAAGTAATAAAGAGTACAATGGTTTGTATGAAATGAAACAAACGTTCTGCTACATTAAAAATACATCAGCGAACTCTGATCTTTTCCTGCCCTCCTGTTTGCTCAATTTAAGCTTGCGTCCAAATGTGATGGTACTTCACTCACAGTAAACACGCCATGCGCTGCTGTACGAGGCTCTGGAAACGAGAAACACAAGCCTCTCATTTGTAGCTCTGGAAAAAAGAAGTTGGGTATTTGAGAATTCTACTTCCTATATACATACATTTGTCACTGTTTGGTTTGTTCACTTGTCTCCCTCCGTTTCTGCAGACGTTTAAGGGTAAGGAATCACTTATGGCCTATAGCTTTTTTATCACCCCCCCACATAACCCCCCACCCCCACCCCCGCCTCCCAAACCCTCAACCCTAATTTATTTCTCCCTCTCCCTGAGCCCTCTTTGAAATCCACAAGTTATAGATCCCACATATGCTGTAAGTCAAGAGAGAGAGAGAGAGAGAGAGAGAGAGAGAGAGAGCGTTGCCACAGAGCTCCTGAGCACTTTCAGATGGTCCCCTCCCTGCTGCTGTTAGCCGCCACACAGGCCTCCTCTGTGGTTCGTATGGAATATAGTGATATCAGGGATGAACCCTCTGCTCAACTTTTCACTCAAGACTAAAATGTTATTGATTTAGTTGAAATTAATAAAACGTGTGACATTTTTATCTGGTAAGAATTATGTCAATGCTTCAGCATTCACCGTAGCTAACTTGATTTTGTTTGTTTGTTTTTTCTATTTATTTAGATCATAAAATATTATTTATAAGCCATTATAATATTGTCAGAAAACATATTAATAGCCCCTTTCGGACATGCACTGGACTCCTAGTCTCAACTGCACATTAATCGGAGAGGCTGCATGTCTGAACACAGAGTTTACCCTCCCAGCTCCCTCGTCTGAAGTCTGTGTTCCCAGACAGTGGTCTCAAAATGTAGCTGATTTGAGATGATCACTGTCTCTTCATACACTAGTTCTGGTTCTTACACTAGTTCTGGTTCAGACTGGAGGAGATCACTGTCTCTTCATACATTAGTTCTGGTTCAGACTGGAGATCACTGTCTCTTCATACAGTAGTTCTGGTTCATACAGTAGTTCTGGTTCAGACTGGATGTGATCACTGTCTCTTCATACAGTAATTCTGGTTCAGACTGGAGGAGATCACTGTCTCTTCATACAGTAGTTCTGGTTCAGACAGTAGTTCTGGTTCAGACTGGAGGAGATCACTGTCTCTTCATACAGTAGTTCTGGTTCAGACAGTAGTTCTGGTTCAGACTGGATGTGATCACTGTCACTTCATACAGTAATTCAGGGGTAAAACTACGATGCTCAGGTTGGTCTCAGTGATGAGTCGACCAAAAACAAACAGTATGGCTCTGTGACTTGTTTTAAGGTATATGTCATGAGCTATAATCTGATGTTAGCTGATGAAAATGACACCGGCCTCATCCTTTAGGATACTTCAACATAAACATTTGTGAATCTGTTTCTATAGACTTTAGCATGATTTTTTAAATGCAAACATATTACTTTCTCAGTCATCCGTGTTTCCGCTCCTCTTTTAAGCAGCACCTCTACCGGTTGTTTGAGCGGAGACTCTTTAGCTCTCTCTTCCCCTTCTTCCCTTCCTTCATCCCTCGCTCCTTCCCTCCTCCTCCCCGGCCACAGAAGGGAAAATGATTTGCTTATGGACCATGTGCTGTGTACATTTAGGGGAGGAGGCTCCTTTGATCCCTAATGCAGCCCATCTGCAAGACAGACACTGCAGTCAGAGCTGTCCTAATGTAGCAGAAAATAAGGCCTGCTGACAGTATGTGTGTGTGTGTGTCTCCCCCCCCCTCTCTCTCTCTCTCTCTCTCTCTCTGTATGTGCGTGCACACATGTGTTTTCAAACACGTAAAAACACACACAAAATCTCCTGACTCTTCCTTGCGGAATATATATATATATACAGTATACACAGTATACACTAGAACCCCCTTTTCAATCCCAAATGTCTCCAGCCACACGTTTCACATTTACCCTCCTTCCCCCTCCTTCTCTCTCTGGTAAAACAACCAAAACTCCTGCGTCCCTGTAATTCATTCCCAATGGACAGGATGGACCACGACTGCCGGGCAATAAAACTTCAAGCCTAGTAATCAGTTAAGAGATCAAGTTAAACTGACACAGGGCTGTCTGGAGGAACGGGGGGGGGGGGGGAGTTAAACTGACAGGGGGAGTTAAACAGACAGGGGGAGTTAAACTGACAGGGGGCTGTCTGGAGGAACAGGGGGGGAGTTAAACTGACAGGGGGAGTTAAACAGACAGGGGGAGTTATAACAGATTCAGATTCAGATTCAGACAACTTTATTGATCCCGCGTGGGGCAATTCATATTTGCAGCTTCACCAACAAGCAACAAAGACAAACAAACAACAAAACATCTCAACGACAGCACGGCAAATAAAAAGAGAAACACTCCATGTGATACAATCCAGCAATAAAAGTAAAAGTAAAAACAGACAACCAAGTGCAAAAGGCTACTTAAAATGACTACTGTCTGTGTTTAAAAGTCTGATAGCCGAGGGGACAAAAGATTTGGCGTAGCGGTTGGTCCTACTTGGTGGGACGTCATAACGGCGGCCAGAAGGCAACAGTGAAAACCGCTGAGACAGAGCATGGAGAGGTTGATTTGTGATGCTCGTCCCCTTCTTGACCACCTGACAGGGGGAGTTAAACTGACAGGGGGCTGTCTGGAGGAACAGGGGGGGGGGGGGGGGGGGGGGGGGGGTTAAACGGACAGGGGGAGTTAAACTGACAGGGGGAGTTAAACAGACAGGGGGAGTTAAACTGACAGGGGGCTGTCTGGAGGAACAGGGGGGGGGGGGGGGTTAAACTGACAGGTGGAGTTAAACAGACAGGGGGAGTTAAACTGACACAGGGCTGTCTGGAGGAACAGGGGGGAGTTAAACTGACAGGGGGAGTTAAACAGACAGGGGGAGTTAAACTGACAGGGGGCTGTCTGGAGGAACAGGGGGAGTTAAACTGACAGGGGGAGTTAAACAGACAGGGGGAGTTAAACAGACAGGGGGAGTTAAACTGACAGGGGGAGTTAAACTGACAGGGGGCTGTCTGGAGGAACAGGGGGGAGTTAAACTGACAGGGGGAGTTAAACTGACAGGGGGAGTTAAACAGACAGGGGGAGTTAAACTGACACGGGGCTGTCTGGAGGAACAGGGGGGGAGTTAAACTGACAGGGGGAGTTAAACAGACAGGGGGAGTTAAACTGACAGGGGGCTGTCTGGAGGAACAGGGGGAGTTAAACTGACAGGGGGAGTTAAACAGACAGGGGGAGTTAAACAGACAGGGGGAGTTAAACTGACAGGGGAAGTTAAACTGACAGGGGGCTGTCTGGAGGAACAGGGGGTGGGAGTTAAACTGTCAGGGGGAGTTAAACAGACAGGGGGAGTTAAACTGTCAGGGGGAGTTAAACGGACAGGGGGCTGTCTGGAGGAACAGGGGGGGAGTTAAACTGACAGGGGGAGTTAAACTGAGGGGGCTGTCTGGAGGAACAGGGGCGAGTTAAACTGACAGGGGGAGTTAAACAGACAGGGGGGAGTTAAACTGACAGGGGGAGTTAAACAGACAGGGGGGAGTTAAACAGATAGGGGGGAGTTATATATCGTATGGCTATCGCGTCCCGCTCTAGCCTAATGAGATACCCCTTATCTCCTAGTACCTACTGTACACCACCACGAACAACTTAATGCACCCATACCAACTGACACGGGGCTGTCTGGAGGAACAGGGGGGGAGTTAAACTGACAGGGGGAGTTAAACAGACAGGGGGAGTTAAACTGACAGGGGGCTGTCTGGAGGAACAGGGGGAGTTAAACTGACAGGGGGAGTTAAACAGACAGGGGGAGTTAAACAGACAGGGGGAGTTAAACTGACAGGGGAAGTTAAACTGACAGGGGGCTGTCTGGAGGAACAGGGGGTGGGAGTTAAACTGTCAGGGGGAGTTAAACAGACAGGGGGAGTTAAACTGTCAGGGGGAGTTAAACGGACAGGGGGCTGTCTGGAGGAACAGGGGGGGAGTTAAACTGACAGGGGGAGTTAAACTGAGGGGGCTGTCTGGAGGAACAGGGGCGAGTTAAACTGACAGGGGGAGTTAAACAGACAGGGGGGAGTTAAACTGACAGGGGGAGTTAAACAGACAGGGGGGAGTTAAACAGATAGGGGGGAGTTATATATCGTATGGCTATCGCGTCCCGCTCTAGCCTAATGAGATACCCCTTATCTCCTAGTACCTACTGTACACCACCACGAACAACTTAATGCACCCATACCTGACCGGGCCCCGCCCCTATGGAGGCGTAGCCTATAAGACCATGGTCATGGTCACCAAACACTCTTCCTCTATTTCCGTTCCATCATATCGGCTGCGTGCACCGTATGTAAGTAGTAGTATGAAAAAGATTGGAGGAATTGTGTAATGTTGAAAGCTTACCGGAGGTTGCTGGCCCCTGGCATCTTCGAAGCATGTTTTCAGCGACACGACGGGCCTATGTTGATGTTTCCTCGTCTGATGGCAACAGACCAAGGTTCAGCTGTGCAAGATTGGCTGTCGGGCCAGCTTGTACCCAGGTAGGCCCTGTGTCTTCAGGCATGGGTATTAATGTTAGTAATGCTGGTTTGTTTTGTTACACAACCATGTTGTGTGTTGGCGCCGGGGGCGGGATGGTTTGGTGAACGTTTCACTGCAGTGAACGGTTTCCAAACGGTCTTGGGCGTGCTGTTAAACATCTAATGCTATGCTACATGCTAACGCTAATGCTACATGCTAACACTACTGCTACATGCTAACTGCTACGCTGTTCTAATGTCTCCGCCGTGAGATGTTGTCACTTCTCCCTCCTCTTGCCCGGTTCATCAATGAAGGTCAGTCGGTAGCTGTTGTGGGGGTTTTGCTGAGTCCTATTTACCTTTTTTACGGGTAAATGGGTTGACAACAGGGTAGGCCGCGGCTAGGTAGCCTAGCCAGGTACGTTACCTTTGTGTTCCGGCGGGGTCTGTGGAACGGTGTCCCCATCTGGGGCCGATGCGTGAGCTCGGCGGTGTAGCAGTAGAGCTATACTACTGCAGGATGGGACTTAACGGCGGGTTATGGCTCAGCTGGCTAGTTCCTATCCACATTGGCGTCGGGTAGTGGGGCTATGGGTCCAGCCGACATGGTAAACATTATCTGTGCGCAGGCGTTATTGATCTGGGTCCCACATCGCCTCACGCTAGGCTTTAGTAGTGTAGGGGGCTACTGTTTCGTTCTTTCACTCTGCTATGAGAAGGTCTGTCTTTGCTACAGCTTTCTCTCCTCTCAACCATTTATGCTGACGGTCAATCGGTGTCTACTGGGGGAGTAGTGCGGGGGGGGGGGCTTTGTTTACCTTTTTTGGTAAATGGGCTAAGCTAGGGCTGGTGTGCTGTTGTGAATATTTTGAATGAAGGCGGGACTAGTTCGCTCTGGTCCGCCTCCCCTTAACGTTGTGTATATGGGTTTGCTCATTCTACAGTATTTTGTGGGTTAGTTCTTTTATTCATTTAACCCTTTCATGGTGCACACCACAGTGGAGGTTGCTGTTTGCAACCACCACTGGTGCTCCGTGTTAACATCAGTCCTTTGTTTTTGACATATTGAAACAGTGCCCCGCCTGGCCGACGCCATGGGTGCGTCGGCCTGGCGAGTGGCTGGTGGGCTGCTAAAGCCTGTACCGCCACGGTATGGAATTGGCAGCGATTAGAACTGTGTTCGAATTGCTGTTTTTTTCTATAAAAAAAATTGTGTCTGGTGGCGGGGCCTTGAGGGCCAGCCGACGTCGACACATCGCGCGAGGTTGTTGACGTTATTAGCTTTGACCCAGCCGCAAGCTATAACCGCTCAGGGTTCCCCTCTCTGCAGGGGATTTTGGTCTTCTGCTGGAGCGCGGGCGGTATTGTCCTAGGCCCCACACCGCCTCACACCGCGCAGCCAGAAGAAGAGAGAGCAAGGCCTCGTCAGCGGCGATGACGAGGCCCTCGACAGGCGGCCATGTTTTCCCCCGCCGGAGGTATCCTGGGCGTTGATTCGACAGGTGTCCACAAGACCGACAGCCTTGGCGGCCGAGGGATCGGCCATGTTGGATGGGTTCGGCTTGAACAAACAAGCCGTCACCGTCCTGCCGCGAGCAGCCCGCTCTCCGATCACTCCCTTCCCCAACACCAGCGGAAAAAGTGGGCTCTGATTGTTTCCTTTGGCTGCGGGCCGCGTGCCTTCGTTGAAGCGCGGGCGGCCCCACTTTTCGCTTCTCATGGGGACAGGGGCTGACACCCAGTTGATGGCTGAGCCTGGGTCTGCTGTGTTGGTTGAGCCTGGTGTTACGTCTGTCAACTTAAGTGTTGTCAGCAGGGGGGCTCGAAACCTTTTGAGGCACACAGTGCCGGCTTCCCCGACCTCGCCTTCGCCAGGCCAGGTATCATGTTGGTGCCTCCCACTCCTGAAAAATTGGCAGTGGTCTCGCAGGCACGCGTGATTTGGGGTGGTAGTAATATCACTGCAGGGCTACGGTGTGTAGGAACCCATGGGGTCCTTACACCTTGCATGTCCGGCTGCAGAACAACTCCTCAGCATGTTCTGGAGGGGTGTTCAGTGGGGGGGCTTTTTTCACCTAGGAAGCCCCCTGTATCAAACCGGCCCTTTCTGTCTGGGTCCCCCCTTGGGTGCGATTGCCTCGTGGGTGGTGTCAGGGTCAGATGTCCCGACACGGAACGCTCTGCTTGCACGGTTCCAGGGTTGGCTACGCACAGCGGGGGGACCGGGCCAACTATCTACAGTTCCTGGCGGACCTGCGCCACATGGCGGCGGGTGCGTTGGGAGTGTCATCACATATGACTACGGCAGTACCATATGTCGAGGTGGATGGAGAGAACGCTGAGGCAGGGACTTGTGTTTACACAACCCCACCCGTTTTCAGGTTTGGTACAGACCCTATTGTCAGGGTCTCCAGCAGTGACAGCTCTGGTCAACGAGATCCAATCTCTGTGGACGAAGCAAGCCATCGTCGTGGCGTTCTCCTCCCGGTGTTCTCTGCCTGAGAAATCGGGAGGGGGGGGTGTCAGACCCAGGCTGGACCTGTCCCATGGGAAGGTTCAGCATTTTTTGGATCGTCTCCTACCTGTTGAACACTGTCAGGTGGGGGTCTGGTTCTCCTCCATAGACCTGTAGGATGCGTATGCGCATCTCCGATCTTCCATCCTAGGGCTTACCTACGCTTCCTTTGCAGGGTTAGCGTATGAGTACCAGAGGCTGCCGTTCGGTTTTCTCTGGCTCCCCGCATCTTCACCAAGTGCGGGGAGGCCGCACTGGGGCCTCTGCGTCATCAGGGGTTACGGAGTGTTCTGCCCTGACGACGTTCTGGTCCTTCGCGGTCAAGGTGGATCGTCAGGTCTCGTACCAGGCAGGTCTCTACCAGCCTGGGGTTGCTGTAGACTGGATGTAGAGTACTCCTCTTCCCAGTTAACGGTTGGAGGGCTATGGGCATCCTTCTCAGAGCGTGTTGTTAACACGCTCGGGAGGTTCCGTCCTAGGACGGTTACGGCGCTGTCTCATGTCGCGTTTTCACCGACGCCTCCCTCGCTGGTGACGCGTCGGGCCAACGCAGTAGGGGGCAGCTGGCAAACCATGCTGCCCGGTCTGCGCTACGTTCAATGTGTTGGTGTTGAAAGCGGTCCTTCTGGTCCACAAATGGTGTTGATCAGGACGGACGATACAACGTCAGTGTCGCGTATCGACAGACAGGGAGTGGTACGCTCCCCCCGTCTGCACCAGGCGGCTGGCTATGGGCGTCCTCCATCTGCGCGGCCTGAGGGCTCCCCACATCCCCGGCAGGGAGAATGTGGGTACAGGTGTACTGTCGTGGGGCGGTCCTCATCCTGACGGGTGGGGATTACGTCCGGACATAGCCAGGCAGGTCTGGGACCGATGCCGTGCCGCCTGGGATTCTTCCCCATACATCTGTTAGGTCAGTTGTTGGGACGGGTACGTTGAGGGGCGCAGGTTCTTGATCCTGATGGTGTTACCATCCGGAATGCGCATGCTCCCTCCACTGTCGCGCTTACGCGGGCAGATGACGTATGTTCCAAGTGTGGTGTAAGGCGGGGGGCCGCGACTCAGTCTCCTGCCCCCTGGATGCTGTCCTTAGTTACCTCCAGTCTCTCCTTGATAGACTGTCGGCTTCGACGGTGAGGGTATATGCAGCAGCTATATCCTCCTATCATGAGGGGTTTGAGGGGATGTCTTGTTCAGCCACCCTCTTGTGAAGCGTTTCCTGCTTGGCTCTCGACGCGTTAAGCCGGTGCAACGCTCCTGGGCTCCGACTTGGGATCTTCAACTGGTCCTCGGTCGGTTGTCCTTGGCCTCGTTTGAGCCGCTCGAGCAGGCGCCTTTGGAACAGCTGTCGTTCAAGACCGCGTTCTTGCTGGCCGTCACCTCCGCTGACGCGTGGGTGTGCTTTGTGCTCTCTCGGTACGACCAGAGTGCCTGTCTTTCGTTCCGATTGTGGTGCCACTCTGAGGCCTAATCCTGCCTTCATGCCTGTAAATATCCAGAGTTCTTCCGCTCCAGGGATATTGTGGTTCAGGCGTTTCATCCGCCTCCTCACGGTGGTGAGTTAGATGCGGGCCTTCACCTGTCATGTCCGGTCCGTGCTTTGGGAATTGCCTCAGCCGTACTCAGGACCTCGGGGTCACCGTTCGGCTTTTTGTCTGTCACGGTGGTTCTCATGCCGGTAAGGCACTATCGAACAACGCCTGTCCCATTGGTTGTGCGAGGGCATTGCCCTCTGCTACACGTTGGCTGGGCAGGATCCCCCTGGGGGCGTCAGGGCGCACTCCACTCGTGGGGTGGCTGCCTCTGCCGCTCTCCTGGGTGGGGCCTCGGTGGAGGACATCTGTGCTGCAGCTTCATGGTCCTCCCCGGGCCCCTTTGTAAGGTTTTACCTCATGGACATGACCGGGGGTTCTGTCTCCCAGGCGGTTCTGGGGTCTGTGGCCTTTCCTGCTTCCCGTCCTTTGGTCGGGTAGCAGGAGTGTGTGGGTATGGGCCACAGTGTGTTGAGTCACACGTGGTTCCGCCTGTGCGGTGTGTTCAAGGGGTTCTAGTTCCCCCTTGTTCGAATTCAGGTGGAGTTGACTGCGCCCCCCCTTCATTAGGAAGGATGGGGTGACAGGGCTCCCCGCACCCCTTGATGTGGGCTTACAGGTCCTCAGGGGGTACATCTGTCGGGTCTCGCGTCCGCTCTAACCCATATATCATTAGGCTAGAGCGGGACGCAATAGCCATACGATATATAACGATAGGTTATGTATATAACCTAGTTATATTAGTATTGGCTGAGCGTCCCGCTCTACGTGGCCCTGAGTTCCCTTTTGAGGGATCTTTTACTGGAACGAGATTTGGCGAGGAAGAGTGTTTGGTGACCATGATCTTATAGGCTACGCCTCCATAGGGGCGGGGCCCGGTCAGGTATGGGTGCATTAAGTTGTTTGTGGTGGTGTACAGTAGGTACTAGGAGATAAGGGGTATCTCATTAGGCTAGAGCGGGACGCTCAGCCAATACTAATATAACTAGGTTATATACATAACCTATCGTTACACAGACAGGGGGGAGTTAAACTGACAGGGGGAGTTAAACAGACAGGGGGGAGTTAAACTGACAGGGGGAGTTAAACTGACAGGGGGGAGTTAAACAGACAGGGGGGAGTTAAACTGACAAGGGGGTGTTAAACAGATGGCGCTGTCTTGAGGAACAGGGGGGAGTTAAACTGACAGGGGGAGTTAAACAGACAGGGGGAGTTAAACATACACAGGGGAGTTAAACAGACAGGGGGGAGTTAAACTGACAGGGGGAGTTAAACAGACAGGGGGGAGTTAAACTGACAGGGGGGAGTTAAACTGACAGGGGGGAGTTAAACAGATGGCGCTGTCTTGAGGAACAGGGGGGAGTTAAACTGACAGGGGGAGTTAAACAGACAGGGGGGAGTTAAACTGACAGGGGGAGTTAAACGGACAGAGGGAGTTAAACAGACAGGGGGAGTTAAACAGACACGGGGGAGTTAAACAGACAGGGGGGGTAAACAGACAGGGGGAGTTAAACCGACAGGGGGAGTTAAACAGACAGGGGGAGTTAAACAGACACAGGGGAGTTAAACAGACAGGGGGGAGTTAAACTGACAGGGCGAGTTAAACAGACAGGGGGGAGTTAAACAGACAGGGGGAGTTACACTGACAGGGGGGAGTTAAACTGACAGGGGGAGTTAAACTGACAGGGGGAGTTAAACAGACAGGGGGGAGTTAAACTGACAGGGGGCTGTCTGGAGGAACAGGGGGGAGTTAAACTGACAGGGGGAGTTAAACAGACAGGGGGAGTTAAACTGACAGGGGGAGTTAAACAGACAGGGGGGAGTTAAACAGACAGGGGGGAGTTAAACAGACAGGGGGGAGTTAAACAGACAGGGGGGAGTTACACTGACAGGGGGGAGTTAAACTGACAGGGGGAGTTAAACTGACAGGGGGAGTTAAACAGACAGGAGGGAGTTAAACTGACAGGGGGAGTTAAACAGACAGGGGGGAGTTAAACTGACAGGGGGCTGTCTGGAGGAACAGGGGGGGAGTTAAACTGACAGGGGGAGTTAAACAGACAGGGGGAGTTAAACAGACAGGGGGAGTTAAACTGACAGGGGGCTGTCTGGAGGAACAGGGAGGGGAGTTAAACTGACAGGGGGAGTTAAACAGACAAGGGGAGTTAAACTGACAGGGGGCTGTCTGGAGGAACATGGGGGGGGGAGTTAAACTGACAGGGGGAGTTAAACAGACAGGGGGAGTTAAACTGACAGGGGGATGTCTGGAGGAACAGGGAGGGGAGTTAAACTGACAGGGGGAGTTAAACAGACAAGGGGAGTTAAACTGACAGGGGGCTGTCTGGAGGAACAGGGGGGGGGGGTTAAACTGACAGGGGGAGTTAAACAGACAGGGGGAGTTAAACTGACACGGGCTGTCTGGAGGAACAGGGGGGGGGAGTTAAACTGACAGGGGGAGTTAAACAGACAGGGGGAGTTAAACTGACAGGGGGCTGTCTGGGGGAACAGGGGGTGGGAGTTAAACTGACAGGGGGAGTTAAACTGACAGGGGGCTGTCTGGAAGAACAGGGGGGAGTTAAACTGACAGGGGGAGTTAAACAGACAGGGGGGAGTTAAACTGACAGGGGGAGTTAAACAGACAGGGGGAGTTAAACTGACAGGGGGAGTTAAACAGACAGGGGGAAGTTAAACTGACAGGGGGGAGTTAAACTGACAGGGGGAGTTAAACTGACAGGGGGAGTTAAACAGACAGGGGGGAGTTAAACCGACAGGGGGGAGATAAACAGACAGGGGGGAGTTAAACAGATGGCGCTGTCTTGAGGAACAGGGGGGAGTTAAACAGACAGGGGGGAGTTAAACTGACAGGGGGCTGTCTGGAAGAACAGGGGGGAGTTAAACTGACAGGGGGAGTTAAACAGACAGGGGGAGTTAAACAAACAGGGGGAGTTAAACAGACACAGGGGAGTTAAACAGACAGGGGGGGGTAAACAGACAGGTGGAGTTAAACAGACACAGGGGAGTTAAACAGACAGGGGGGAGTTACACTGACAGGGGGGAGTTAAACTGACAGGGGGAGTTAAACAGACAGGGGGGAGTTAAACTGACAGGGGGGAGTTAAACAGACAGGGGGAGTTAAACAGACAGGGGGAGTTAAACAGACAGGGGGGAGTTAAACTGACAGGGGGGAGTTAAACAGACAGGGGGGAGTTAAACTGACAGGGGGAGTTAAACAGACAGGGGGAGTTAAACTGACAGGGGGGAGTTAAACTGACAGGGGGAGTTAAACAGACAGGGGGGATTTAAACAGACAGGGGGAGTTAAACTGACAGGGGGAGTTAAACAGACAGGGGGAGTTAAACAGACAGGGGGAGTTAAACTGACAGGGGAGAGTTAAACTGACAGGGGGAGTTAAACTGACAGGGGGAGTTAAACTAGGGCTGGGCGATAAAACGATAACGATAACTATCGCGATGAATTATTTCCTCGAAATAAACATGAAACGTGGTCGCAAAGTTTCAATATCGATTTTCCAAGCTTGGATATGAGCACACGCACTAACAACCAATCAGTGAAGGAGATGGCCGATAGCGGAAGGAGACCCGCGCTGCACCTCTCGGTAGAGAGGTAGCACTCAAGTAGTAAAAAAGGCTGGCTAGGATAATTAGCTTGCACGGCGCTATTTTATAGTTTACGTGCCGAGTGGGTGTGTGGCGTGAATTCTGAGGGCACGGTTATAGTAGTGTGGGGTATACGGTGGACGTCGTTGCAATGTATTGGGGCGTAACCGAGTATTTTAGGGTTATATTGAGTGCATTGGAAACAAGGCTGGCTAGGATAATTAGCTTGCACGGCGCTATTTTATAGTTTACATGCCGAGTGGGTGTGTGGCGTGAATTCTGAGGGCACGGTTATAGTAGTGTGGGGTATACGGTGGACGTCGTTGCAATGTATTGGGGCGGAACAGAGTATTTTAGGGTTATATTGAGTGCATTGGAAACAAGGCTGGCTAGGATAATTAGCTTGCACGGCGCTATTTTATAGTTTACGTGCCGAGTGGGTGTGTGGCGTGAATTCTGAGGCCACGGTTATAGTAGTGTGGGGTATACGGTGGATGTCGTTGCAATGTATTGGGGCGAAACAGAGTATTTTAGTGTCATATTTAGTACATTGTCATGGGATACACGGCTTGCTCTGGCTAACTGCTAACGTGCGCGGACTGATGACGACATCAACTCGAGACATTCGCAGCAGCAAAACAAGTCTATTAATAGCCCGTCCATCGGCGCCGGGCATAAGAAGTTAATTAAACTTGACAGACATTATATCGACGATAATTATCGATATCGAGTTATATGAAAATAATTTTATAATTTTATCGCGATAACGTTTTTGGCCATATCGCCCAGCCCTAAGTTAAACTGACAGGGGGAGTTAAACTGACAGGGGGGAGTTAAACAGACAGGGGGCTGTCTGGAGGAACAGGGGGGAGTTAAACTGACAGGGGGGAGTTAAACAGACAGGGGGGAGTTAAACTGACAGGGGGCTGTCTGGAGTAACAGGGGGGAGTTAAACTGACAGGCGGAGTTAAACAGACAGGGGGGAGTTAAACTGACAGGGGGAGTTAAACAGACAGGGGGGAGTTAAACTGACAGGGGGGAGTTAAACTGACAGGGGGGAGTTAAACTGACAGGGGGAGTTAAACAGACAGGGGGAGTTAAACTGACAGGGGGGAGTTAAACTGACAGGGGGAGTTAAACAGACAGGGGGGAGTTAAACAGACAGGGGGAGTTACATTTACATTTACATTTAGTCATTTAGCTGACGCTTTTATCCAAAGCGACTTACAAGTTCTGTACGACAAGCCATCAGGAAGGGCACAACTCTATCAGCTGAGCAACAATGTTCATCAAAGTGTTGAGTGCTACAGTGTAGGTTAGTTTATTAGGACAAGTGCATGACAGTACGGTTAGTTAGGGTTAGATTTTTTTATTGTTTTTTTTTTTTTTTTTTTTTTTCAGATAATGGTTGAAGAAGTGCGTCTTTAGTCGACGGCGAAAGATTGGACGTGATTCGGCTGTCCTAACTGGGGTGGGTAGTTCATTCCACCATTGTGGGGCAAGGACTGAGAATAGGCGACTTCTCTTTGATGACCCTCCCGGAGCTTGGATAGGAGTAGGTCTGAGGCGGCCAGAAGATGCAGAGCGTAGGGGTCTTGAGGGTGTGTAGTTAGAGACCATTGACCGGAGGTAGGCGGGAGCGGTTCCCTTTGCCGCACGGTATGCTAGGTCGAGGGCCTTGAAGCGGATTCGTGCAGCAATGGGGAGCCAGTGCAGGTCCCTAAGAAGTGGGGTGACATGGGCCGACTTCGGTAGGTTTGAGATCAGGCGGGCCGCTGCGTTCTGAATGAGTTGAAGAGGCTTAGTGGCAGTGGCCGGGAGGCCAGCGAGCAGTGCATTGCAGTAGTCGAGGCGGGAGATGACTGTTGATTGGACGAGGAGTTGGGTGGCTTCTTTTGTCAGGAAGGGGCGTATCCTTCTGACGTTGCTCAGGAGGAATCGGCAGGTTCTGGTCGTCGCTGCGATGTGAGCAGAGAAGTTCAACTGGTCGTCGAGGATAACACCAAGGTTCTTGGCGGTCGGGGACGCAGTCACAGCTGTATTCTCGACTGTGATTGAAAGGTCGGTTAGGGGGGAGGATTTGGCCGGCAGGTGGAGCAATTCTGTTTTGCTTAGGTTCAGTTTGAGGTGGTTGGACGTCATCCAGGCTGAGATGTCGGACAGACAGGCCGAGATCCGCTCAGAGACGTGGATATCTGAGGGAGGGAAGGAGAGGAAGAGTTGAGTATCGTCGGCATAACAATGGTAGGAGAAGCCATGGGACGTGATAATGTTACCCAGTGATTTAGTGTAGAGGGAGAAGAGAAGGGGTCCTAAAACCGAGCCCTGGGGGACACCCGTCCGCAGGGGGCGGGTGGCCGACAGGGTCCCTCTCCATGACACTTGGTAGGAGCGGTCATTGAGGTATGATGACAGCCATGTCAGCGCAGAGCCAGCCACTCCCATTCCTGCGAGGGCCGCAAGGAGGACCTGGTGGTTGACTGTGTCGAAGGCTGCAGATAGATCTAGGAGAATCAGGACAGAGGAGAGGCCTTTCGCTTTTGCTAAGTGAAGTGCCTCTGTGACCGCAATAAGGGCTGTCTCTGTGGAGTGACCAGTCCTGAAGCCTGACTGATTAGGGTCTAGGAGGTCATTCTGTAAGAGATAAGCAGTAAGTTGGTTGGATACAGCACGTTCAAGTGTTTTAGAAAGGAAGGAGAGAAGAGAGACAGGACGGTAGTTGCCTATGACGGTAGGGTTCAGGGTTGGTTTTTTTATGAGCGGCGTGACTCTGGCTTGTTTTAGGGAGGTGGGGACCACCCCCGAGTTGAGTGAGGAGTTGATGGTTGCAGTTAGGAATGGGAGGATGTCTGGTGCTATGGTCTGGAGGAGTGGGGAGGGTAGCTGGTCCAGCTGGCAAGTAGTCGGACGGTTTGACGTTACCAGTGTCAGGGTCTCTGCTTCTGTAATGGGAGAGAAAGATGACAGAGTGAAGGATGAGGTTCTCGATTCAGCATTTGGAATGGGTGGGGGTTGGGAGAAGGAGCTGCGGATGTTCTCCACTTTTTCCTCAAAGAAGATCGCAAAGTCTTCGGCAGAGAAAGATAAGGGAGGGGGGGGTGGGGGGGGAGTGAGGAGGGAGGACATGGTAGCATGCAGTTTGCGAAGATTCTTGGCAGAGGCCTCGATCCTATGGTGGAAGAAAGAAGCTTTGGCATTAGTGATGGTTTTGGAGAATGTTAACAAGAGGTTGTGATATGTGTCGATGTCAGCAGTGAGGCGTGACTTTCTATACTTCCTTTCAGCTGCTCTCAGGACCTGTCTTTGTTCTCTCACTGGATCTGTCAGCCATGGACTGGGTGGGGAACGGCGGGCAGGTTTCTCAACGAGGGGACAGAGCTTGTCGAAGGAGGTTGCAAGGGCTGAAAGGAGGGTGGAGGTTGCCATCTCTGTGGAGAGAGCAGAGAAGGTGTCACTCAAAGGTTAAACTGACAGGGGGAGTTAAACAGACAGGGGGAGTTAAACAGACAGGAGGAGTTAAACTGACAGGGGGGAGTTAAACTGACAGGGGGAGTTAAACTGACAGGGGGAGTTAAACTAGGGCTGGGCGATAAAACGATAACGATAACTATCGCGATGAATTATTTCCTCGAAATAAACATGAAACGTGGTCGCAAAGTTTCAATATCGATTTTCCAAGCTTGGATATGAGCACACGCACTAACAACCAATCAGTGAAGGAGATGGCCGATAGCGGAAGGAGACCCGCGCTGCACCTCTCGGTAGAGAGGTAGCACTCAAGTAGTAAAAAAGGCTGGCTAGGATAATTAGCTTGCACGGCGCTATTTTATAGTTTACGTGCCGAGTGGGTGTGTGGCGTGAATTCTGAGGGCACGGTTATAGTAGTGTGGGGTATACGGTGGACGTCGTTGCAATGTATTGGGGCGTAACCGAGTATTTTAGGGTTATATTGAGTGCATTGGAAACAAGGCTGGCTAGGATAATTAGCTTGCACGGCGCTATTTTATAGTTTACATGCCGAGTGGGTGTGTGGCGTGAATTCTGAGGGCACGGTTATAGTAGTGTGGGGTATACGGTGGACGTCGTTGCAATGTATTGGGGCGGAACAGAGTATTTTAGGGTTATATTGAGTGCATTGGAAACAAGGCTGGCTAGGATAATTAGCTTGCACGGCGCTATTTTATAGTTTACGTGCCGAGTGGGTGTGTGGCGTGAATTCTGAGGCCACGGTTATAGTAGTGTGGGGTATACGGTGGATGTCGTTGCAATGTATTGGGGCGAAACAGAGTATTTTAGTGTCATATTTAGTACATTGTCATGGGATACACGGCTTGCTCTGGCTAACTGCTAACGTGCGCGGACTGATGACGACATCAACTCGAGACATTCGCAGCAGCAAAACAAGTCTATTAATAGCCCGTCCATCGGCGCCGGGCATAAGAAGTTAATTAAACTTGACAGACATTATATCGACGATAATTATCGATATCGAGTTATATGAAAATAATTTTATAATTTTATCGCGATAACGTTTTTGGCCATATCGCCCAGCCCTAAGTTAAACTGACAGGGGGAGTTAAACTGACAGGGGGGAGTTAAACAGACAGGGGGCTGTCTGGAGGAACAGGGGGGAGTTAAACTGACAGGGGGGAGTTAAACAGACAGGGGGGAGTTAAACTGACAGGGGGCTGTCTGGAGTAACAGGGGGGAGTTAAACTGACAGGCGGAGTTAAACAGACAGGGGGGAGTTAAACTGACAGGGGAAGTTAAACAGACAGGGGGGAGTTAAACTGACAGGGGGGAGTTAAACTGACAGGGGGGAGTTAAACTGACAGGGTGGAGTTAAACTGACAGGGGGCTGTCTGGAGGAACAGGGGGGAGTTAAACTGACAGGGGGGAGTTAAACTGACAGGGGTAGTTAAACTGACAGGGGGCTGTCTGGAGGAACAGGGGGGAGTTAAACGGACAGGGGGCTGTCTGGAGGAACAGGGGGGGGGGGTAAACTGACAGGGGGAGTTAAACTGACAGGGGGCTGTCTGGAGGAACAGGGGGAGTTAAACTGACAGGGGGAGTTAAACAGACAGGGGGGAGTTAAACTGACAGGGGGAGTTAAACTGACAGGGGGAGTTAAACTGACAGGGGGCTGTCTGGAAGAACAGGGGGGAGTTAAACTGACAGGGGGAGTTAAACAGACAGGGGGGAGTTAAACTGACAGGGGGAATTAAACAGACAGGGGGGAGTTAAACTGACAGGGGGGAGTTAAACTGACAGGGGGGAGTTAAACTGACAGGGGAGAGTTAAACAGACAGGGGGGAGTTAAACTGACAGGGGGCTGTCTGGAGTAACAGGGGCGAGTTAAACTGACAGGCGGAGTTAAACAGACAGGGGGGAGTTAAACTGACAGGGGGAGTTAAACAGACAGGGGGGAGTTAAACTGACAGGGGGGAGTTAAACTGACAGGGGGGAGTTAAACTGACAGGGTGGAGTTAAACTGACAGGGGGCTGTCTAGAGGAACAGGGGGGAGTTAAACTGACAGGGGGGAGTTAAACTGACAGGGGGGAGTTAAACTGACAGGGTGGAGTTAAACTGACAGGGGGCTGTCTGGAGGAACAGGGGGGAGTTAAACGGACAGGGGGCTGTCTGGAGGAACAGGGGGGGGGGGTAAACTGACAGGGGGAGTTAAACTGACAGGGGGCTGTCTGGAGAACAGGGGGGAGTTAAACTGACAGGGGGAGTTAAACAGACAGGGGGGAGTTAAACAGACAGGGGGGAGTTAAACTGACAGGGGGGAGTTAAACTGACAGGGGGGAGTTAAACTGACAGGGGGCTGTCTGGAGGAACAGGGGGGAGTTAAACTGACAGGGGGGAGTTAAACTGACAGGGGTAGTTAAACTGACAGGGGGCTGTCTGGAGGAACAGGGGGGAGTTAAACTGACAGGGGGAGTTAAACTGACAGGGGGCTGTCTGGAGGAACAGGGGGGAGTTAAACTGACAGGCGGAGTTAAACTGACAGGGGGGAGTCTGGAGGAACAGGGGGGAGTTAAACTGACAGGCGGAGTTAAACTGACAGGAGGGAGTCTGGAGGAACAGGGGGGAGTTAAACGGACAGGGGGCTGTCTGGAGGAACAGGGGGGGGGGGGTAAACTGACAGGGGGCTGAGTTTGAGTATAACCCTCTTCAACATAATACATCAATGAACGTAAGGTTATCCTATAACCCTAGTTATATGAGTATAGCGAGCGCTCTGCTCTTTATGGAACTATCCCTTTATCCACTCTAATAATGAATAACTTTCTCCACATGCACACACCTATTCACCTCCGCCTGGCCACACCCACATCCGCTCCTATATAAGCGGGGTTGTGGCCATACCATCAACTCCTTCCCAAGTCTCGCGTTGCAAAAAACATCACCCGCCCAGGGAGGCCGTCAGTTCTCACACATCCCATAATAGGAATATTTTTGCTCCACGCTCATCGCCCAACGGCCCGAGGAGACTGGGGTAAGTTTCAGCGTTTTTTTTTACAGTGTTCGATACAAACTGCTCTAATGATCATATCACCCACACTAGATGAATCATCTAACGTTGGCCACGGAATTATAAACGACACCCCCCCCCATCCGGTCAACATCAGATGATAAGTAGTAACTTCTAGAAGCACGTCCATTTTAAATTTTTTATCTCGCGCCGATTGCTATCAAACTGTATTTGATCATCAATATAATGCATTTAGGGCTATAAATCACGTTCCGCAGAATGCTGCAGAAAACGATAAAAACATATTTATACTTTAGACCGTATTTTAGTATGAATATGTGAATGAAAAAGTATAACGTTCCTACATCCTGAACGATAGATAATTGACGTTGAATGGGCCATAGTAATGTCAATTTAGCAATACAATTTAAAAAGTTATAGCCCTGCAAAGAAGGGGAACTTCTCCATAGACAAATAGAGCTGGCAGAGGATGGTATAAGGATGTACATAAGCGTGGCAAAGAAAGTGTTAACAATAGTGTGTATTGAGCCGTACTGTATTGTACCCATTCTGCAATCTGTTGAATAAAGTTCTCATTCATTCATTCATTCATTCATTCATTCATCTTCTGAATTACTTTTGCGGTGTGATTGGTTACTGCCTGTACATGGAATGCTTGGAAGGTTAAACGTCGTCACCTACCCATTGACACCTTGGCCGGCTCTTGCTTAATTATTGTCACCAGCGGGCTGCCTGTAGCACAACCAGGGCCGCCTCAGGGGGTGTGCGAGCAGTGCGGTCGCACAGGGCCTCGCGGGAAGGGGGCCTCGCAAAATAAAAAAAAAATATATATATATTTTTTTTTTTTTTTTTTGCGAGGCCCCCCTTCCCGCGAGGCCCTTTTTCATCACAGACCTAAAATCTAGTTTTGCTTATATGCTTATATATTTCACATTAGACACGTTTGTAGAATGTGTCTGACTTGTTCCTGGGTCTGCACCTGGGTCACTATTGGAGCTCTGGGGCTCTGCAGCAGACATACTATTGGTTTCAACGAAGGGAGTGTTTACTTACATCATGTGTAGTACGCCGGCGCGCGTCAGCTGCGTTTGACTATTTCGCGCATGCAGCTTTTGACTATTATGCTTAGTTATGCCAGCCAAGACGAAGAGGTCGGTCATTATCAGTCGGTCGGTCACCAAGGAACGTTGACGAAAGGCCTCTCGCTGGCGGGACAAATGGCCGGAGCCTTGTCATTGTGATGTCGGTTAGTAGCTAGCTTAGCTAAAGGCTAACTAGCATTAGCTAACCTAGAGACAGCGCATCATGCGCATGCAGCCAAGATGAAGAGGATGGTCGTTTGGCAGATGAACTTCGTCAACTCCACGCGGTTGTCTCCATCCTCTTGGACGTTTGGTGAGTTTTTAACCTATTCTATTAACTCTATTCTATTCCCGCCGTGGACATCTCTCTCTCTCTCTCTCTGGAGCTAAACTGGCCGACTAGCTGTTGTAGTACTACTAGTAGCTAACGGTGTGTGGCCTGGCTGTCAGCACCTGTATGTAGCCGCATAGCTTGCTTCTGCGTTAGCTAATGGTTAGCGATAGCCTGGTTGAGCTAACTGTTAGCCAGTTAGCTGTTTAGCTACGACGTTAGCTGCCGGCTGCGCTCGGCTGGGAACGTTCGTTTGATGCTATCAGTTAGCCTAGAGACTAGTTAGCTGTTAGCTTGTGCTACGACCATTGACATTAGCCGTGCTAATAGCAGGGGGTTCTGGCACTCTGACTACGACATCATCTTTGACAGAAGATGTAGTCGGGCCTGCACCATGACAAGGCTCCGGCCATAGCATAGCTTTTTGTCCCTCCAGCGAGAGGCCTTTCGTCAACGTGGAGACCTGTGTTGCGGCCTTTCGCCCTGCGTTCCTTGGTGCAGGTAAAAACATATGTTACTTCACAACATTTGGAGATACGACATGTGCTGTGTGTGAATTCATTGTCTTGGTCGTTTGTGTAGCTTGGGTAGCGTTGGGCCGTTGGCCAAAGCTGTGTGTGGCCTGGTGTCAGTAGCCTACCTGGCTAGCCTTTAGCTGATGTCGGCCAAATGGCTCCTTGCTGCTTTGTTTTCTCTGGTATAGACCCTCTTCTCTTTGGATTTAAGTGTTGATCTTTGTCCTTTTGGATCTATGTATATTCATGTTGCCTTTGTGAAGTTATCTTTTCCTTCTGTTTTGTTCTTTCATTAAAAGTTGAATATCCTTTAGGGGGTCATCTTTGCTTATCTCTCTCATACATGCTCTCTCTGTAACACACAAACACACATGCTCTCTCTCTCTCTCTCTTTCTAACACACACAGTCTGCCTATGGCGGCCTTTCTCGATGGCTAGGCTGTGCTCGCTGAGTCTGTACCTAGTCAAGGATCTTCAGTCACAGTGCTCAGGTATTCTGCCACTGTGCACTCTCTGTTTAGGGCCAAATAGCATTTCAATTTCTTTCCAATGTGTCTCTCTCTCTGTACACTGTATATTGACTGTAGAACGGGAGCTCTCTCTCGCTCTCTCTCTTGCTATATGTTGACTGTATCATGCCCAGCCTCGGGCAGCGCTATTATTTAAGAATATGTTGACTGTATGATAAAAAAATATATATATATATATATATGTATATATATATATTTTTTTTACCTTTTGGGGGGGGGGGGGGGGGGGGGGGGGGCTCGCGTTTAAATCTCACACAGGGCCTCGCATTTCTCCCAGGCGGCCCTGAGCACAACACACACACAATATAGCCTATATAATGCTGCGCTGGAGCCTGTGCACATATATTATATATACATTTCAAAATTCCCAGCATAACATTTGGGTAGGCCTAGCCTACCCTAGCCTTCATTACCCACCGCCTATGTAGACTAGGCATTTACAGCTGTTCCAATGTAAATGTGCCTTCCTCCGTGCACTTTCGCCCGCTCTGAAGTCGGACTCGGTGTGGACGGCCACACGCGCTGTTCTTGCACGAAAACCTGCGCGTGCTTATCCCCGCGCCTGGTGAGATTGGTGCATGATACAACACTATGAAGCATGATATAACACTATGACGCATGATACAACACTATGAAGCATGATACAACACTATGAAGCATTATGACGCATGATATAACATATGAAGCATGATACAACACTATTGAAGCATGATATTTGAGAAAATATGATAAAACATTATTCTGAAACACTTACAATTCTTGAAACAAGCTAAATGATCTTCCCACGATAACTATGTTTGAATAAGCACGAGGAGGCTTAATACCAGGTACATATCCTATAAGCTTGTCTGTTTTCTCTGGCAGTGTAGAAACCTGCAAGGCAGACTCCATGGTCATGACATCATCACGCAACAGTAATTACCGCCATGCTGGTTTTATAAACCACTGCACGATAAGGTGTGGATGCGTGCTTGACATCATGCATGCAATGACATCATAACACAAAAGTAAAACACTAATTACTGCCATGCTGGTTTTATAAACCACTGCACGATAAGGTGCAGGTGCGTGCTTGAACACATACACACACACACAAGCACACACACATACATACTAGGGCTGAGCCCAAACGTTTGAACGTTCGAACCTTCGTTTGTTACGTTGGCATTCAAATTCTAAATCAACATTTGAATTTTTATTTTAAATATATATATTTTATTTATTATTATAATTTTTTTTTGTTCTATTCATTCTGTTTAAACCAATTGGGTTTTTCTTCACAGTTGCAGATACAGATTAGGCTACACTAATATTGTAGTATTAAAAGAAACTGATGAGTTATATTCATTAGAAAGTTGAAAGTTGAAAGCTGGGGCTTCTCCCTGGGCTGGGTCTGGGGCTGGAAAGTTGATTTAATAAAAGAAAAAATACTAATTTAATCAGATTAATCACTTTATTCAAATTCAGGATTTAGTTTGAGGATATATAAAATAACGTCCGTTCGAAAAACCCTGACGAAGTTCGAATCCCAAAAACAGGCTTCGGCACAATGACACTTTTAATTTCATAATTTTTTTTATTTCAAACCTTTTTTTATTACACATGTTTACAAAATGTAGAAACATTTACAAATCAAGGGTACACTTATATATGGACGATGTCACACATAATCAGACCCAAAAGTTAAAATAAAACAGGATACAAACATGGATGCGAAAACAAGCAGGGTGGATTTATTTTTCCTTTTATAGGCGACTAGTTACATAAAATAAAATGCTTCATATAATCCTCCTTCTCGTTGTCCTCTGTAATTAAGTAAATCATTATCCAAGGTGAAATCCCCGGCAAAGCCACAGAGAATATGCCCACGATGGGCTCAGGCCAGAGGCAGTCGTTTCTCGAACCAAAACAGAAACCCTAACGAGAAAAGGACATAATGGTTTAAATCCTGCCACTGAGCATGTTTACCAGGGTCTATTTCGGTCGTGTTCTTCTCTTTATACACGTATGTCTGGCAGCTGTCTGGGAACACAGGAAGTTAGAGGGTGTTGTGTAATTCAGAGCTCGGGGAAGAGCTGGAGTTGAATCGGAGGGCAGGAGGCCAGTTTCAAACGCTAGTTTGCAGGGCATTACTTAGAGATGCTGTAAGTGGTATTTTGTTGTTAAAATAACTGGTCTACATGTTAAAATAATTACTACACCCTGACAGCCATCACTGATGAGTGTTTGGTCAGTAACATGGATCTCCAAGTCCCTCTGCTCTGTAGTAAACAGAATGTATTGGGGGCCAAGCAGCGAAGCTGCGTAAGCCACCTTGAGTGATTATACAGTTTCTTATTATTCTTCTGCCATTGGAGTCTATGGCAGCCCATATAACTGTATGGGAGAAAGTTATAAAAATTGGCAGACTGATTGGGGACAGTCCACTGACCCCTGTCACCAAGTTCCAATACTCTAGCGCCACCAACGTGTCAAGGTTGGAGGTGCATTAATGCACACAACTTTTGAAGCTTGAGTCAGATTTTCAAAAACAAGGTACCGTTGGAATCCTTGGCTCAAGCCGAGTTCAACACACCCTATGAGGTAATTTGCCATGACATTGTATTGCCGCCATTTAGCATTTTGTGAAGAAAAAAATTCTGCACGAAACGTGGTACACATCATCTGTCACCAATCATCTGTCACCAATGTCTACACATGTATGACTTTTGTTTTTGATTTTCCAATGCATTCACTTTTGAAAACCAATTTAATTTGGTGACAAAGCTGCCAAACAGGAAGTTGAGTCATGTCTCAGAAATGCTTTAATGTATCAAAACCACATTTGGCAGACTGTTTAGGGACCCTCATGTGATCTCTGTCACAACTCGTGCATTCTAGCGCCACCAACGTGTCAAAGTTGGAGTCGCGTTTATGCCTGTAACTTTTGAACTGTATGTCAAATTGTCTCTGGCTCATGCAGATACTTATTATTCTTATTTTTGCATTGCAGCATGCAAGGTACACTTTTGGTCTTCTGCACAATTTCACAGATTTTCACACAATGTCTACAAAGGTATGGCTGCTTGGTCCCCACATCCCTGCTTGCAGGTATATTTTTATTTGGAATCGTCCCACTGTATCCAATCCGGAGAGAGAACTTTCACTGCAATCATTTACAAAATAGTTTTAAGCAAATATGTGATTGAATCAAGTGCAATACTCTGCCAGTGCATACTCTGCCAGTGCAGTGAGCAAATTTGACTTAGCAAGATTTCTTGAAATAAGTAAAAATATCTAGGATTCTCTCTCCTGATTGGATAAAGTGGGAAGGGATACCAGGAAATGTATTTTGTGTTTACTGCAGAGCAGAGGGACTGGGAGACCGATGTTACTGACCAGATGCTCTATATCAGTGATGGCTGTCAGAATGTAGGCTAGAGCTAGGCGCCCCCAAAAGTGGCCATTTTAGTTTTAGTTTTTGAGGACTGCATACTTGTTTTGCAAACCAAAATACTATACCAAGATAACATTCTGAAGCTTCTGATACAATAAAGGAAATTCACTTTTAGTGATAATGAAATAGAGTAACATAGGTCTGAACTTGAGTTGAACTTGAACTTGTGTACTCACGTTTTTCTGTAGTAGTTGCAATATCCAAAAGTATATTTCCAAAAACATTGGTATGGCTGAAAAAACACCATACCTGAAGTCATAATATCGGTAGGCCGATAATATCGGACATCCCTAATCAATACAAGTATTTATTGAATTCAGGGCAGAATCCAGAGGGGAAAAGCAATAGAATGGTCGTGATCCAGTCCGGGGGGTCAAAAACACAAAACAGGCTCGCCGACAGAAAAAGGGATTGTTCACAATTCAGGGTAGTCGTCCAGTCCAGGGTCAGTACACAAGGGGGAATCTCAGCCAGTCCAGCGTCCAGTACACAAAGAACACCTATCTCGCTTTCTCCTCACCTTTCACTACCTCTCGCCATCGCAACTCTGCATCTCAATCTCTCTCTCTCTATACCACAACTCCAACTCCTTACTCCGCTCAACTCAACTCTCACTATCCTAGTGTATTTGTAGTGTGGGTGTCTGGGGTGTGTGCGTGTGAGATGTGTGTCAACTAATTATGCGCAGGTGTATTCTATCAGTACTAATCAGCTAGTGTGTGTGTCAGGAGTGTGTGCATGTGAGATGTGTGTGACTAATGCTGCGCAGGTGTTATTCTATCAGTACTAATCAGCTACCTAATTGACTCTACTCCTTCTGTGACGGACATATCTCCCATCCTTCACATATCCAAAGGAGGGGGGAGGAGATCTGTCACAATATTATTATTATTATTATTATTATTATTATTATTATTATTATTATTATTATTATTATTATTATTATTATTATTATTATTATTATTATTATTATTATTATTATTATTATTATTATTATTATTATTAAAGATTACTAGCCGCCCACCGTCTCTCTTCTGAAGTCAGAACAAATCAAACACCAACATCCTTTTAGCAGCAGCACAAATAAAAACACTCAGTTTTCCACAAAGAAAACCTTTCAAAGAAGACAATTGGGAGGAACAAACACATTAACCCCATAGTAAAATAATAAAGAGGTTTGGGTTGAGAACTAAACAAACACATTAACCCCATAGTAAAATAATAAAGAGGTTTGGGTTGAGAACTAAACAAACACATAAACCCCATAGTAAAATAATAAAGTAGTCAACAAAACATAATACAAACTGTAAAAAGAAATGACTATAGTACTATAATATTCCAAAAGCGCCTGTGTAAAGAATATTTGCAATTATGCAACAACAGCATGAATACCTACATTATGAATTTCCCTTTGCACATCATGGAGTGTTGATTTGCCACGGGTGCCGGGAGACGTACGGGAGACGTATGAGTGACGGAGACAGACGGGAGACGTATGGAAAATGCATGGTATCATGTGGCACCATATGGACCCAATTAATTTAGGTTGAAACGGGCATCACTCACACATGGCAGTGAGAAGCGACCACCTGCAGGAAGCAGAGAGATCAGAGCAGCTTTTTAAGACCAGACTGCACTCTGCGCCTCTGCCTAGTAAACCCTGTCCTCTCCAGTGTAAAGACTTTAAAACAGGCTTTTAAAGTGTCAGTCTTCGTCAGGCGTTTTATTCTCTCTTCTTTCTCTCTCTCTCTCTCGCTCTCTCTAACCCCCCTTTCTCTATATCCCCCCCTCTCTCTTGCTCTCTAACCCCCCCTTTCTCTATATCCCCTCCCCTCTCTCTCTCTCTATCTCTCTCTCTCTCTCTCTCTCTCTCTCTCTCTCTCTCTCTCTCTCTCTCTCTCTCTCTCTCTCTCTCTCTATCTATCTCTCTAAGCTCTCTCTCTATATCACTCTCTCTCTGTATCTCTCTAACCTCTCTCTATCTCTCTCTGTCTCTTTCTCTCTCTCCCTCTCTCTCTCTAACCCCTCTATCTCTCTCTCCCTGTCTCTCTCTGTGTGTATCTGTCCATCCCTCTCTCTCCCTGTCTATATATCTCTCTATCTATCTCTCTAACATCTCTCTCTAAGCTCTCTCTATATATCACTCTCTCTTTCTCTCTAACCACTCTCTCTATCACTCTCTCTCTGTATTTATCTCTCTCGCTCCCTCTTCCTCTCTCTCTAACCACTCTATCTCTCCCTCCCTCCCTCCCTCTCTCTCTCTCTCTCTCTCTCTCTCTCTCTCTCTCTCTCTCTCTCTCTCTCTCTCTCTCTCTCTCTCTCTCTCTCTCTCTCTCTCTCTCTCTCTCTCTCTCTGCCATCCAGAGAGTGTGATGAGATGTACGTCTGGACGAACACGGAGACAATATTTCCTACAATTGGACGTCAATGTGAGATCTTTCATCTGAGCGAAATTCAATCTAGCTTTTGTGTGTATTATCTTTTATGGCCGACGCAGTGGGCCTGTCAGTTAAAGCTGTTAAAAGCCCTGCAACAGAAATGCTTCTCCTTGAAGTGGAGAACAGATGTCATGCCGGGTGTTTTTACAAAAGCAGTGCTTCTAGCAATGGTAAAAGGTGGTGTCACACACAGCATGCACAAACCTGCACGGACACATACACAAACACTTGCAAAAACCTGCACACACACACAACAAGCAGTTGTCTAAAGATTGAAATACATCGTTTTTAAGAATGTAGAATACACATTTACAGACTTTTTTTTTAATATGGTACATTTGCATGTTCTTGGTAACTGATTCTAGGGACATCTATGAATCTCAGGGAACGTATTCCCAGTGTCAGAAATACTGTGGGCTAGATCCACAAAGAATGGATTGCACGGTGCAAGTTGCACCCTTACTTACAATTCATTATGAATTGAAAATGGGGGACCCTGATGTAAACAAGACGAAAGTCTTTCTCTGGTCTGTATCCCCTTAACACATTAACTGCCACGCAGTTTGCCCCTCTCATACCACTCTCTGCCACCACTCTAAGCCTATGGAGATGTTCACCTTCTTTGCAGGGCTATAACTTTTTAAATTGTATTGCTAAATTGACATTACTATGGCCCATTCAACATCGATTATCTATCGTTCAGGATGTAGGAACGTTATACTTTTTCATTCATAGATTCATACGAAAATACCGTCTAGAATATAAATATGTTTTTATCGTTTTCTGCAGTAATTCCTAGAACGCTTGTATGGTGACTATCCAAACATTCTGCAGTCACCGAGAGACTAACACGGGGAAATAATGGTACCTGCCAGACGCGCCGCTCGCCACATAACCACGGATCCAGGATACTGTGTTTGGTTAGTTTATTGTAGTTAAAAACAGTTCATATAGTATCAAAAAATAGAATGAGTCACGGTTTGATTCATCATAGTGTAGCGTACGTGCGGTCAGCAAAGTGTGACTTCCCCGTTCACCCCCTCATTGTTACTGTTCCCGAAACCCGCAGGTGAACAGCTGACTTTACTACTACGACACCACGTGACCCATTTGTGAATGACGTGATCAATGACGTGACCCTAACAACCCGAATTGTGTATACCTGTCACCAACATCCCGGCCCCTAATTATTACATAATCTCATTTCACAGTAATATTTACCAATACTTCAATTAATATAAAACACCACAATACAAATTTCGTTCCAATTTTTTGTCTTTTTTTTTTTTTCGATTTTTTTGTGCGCAAGGAGTTCATAGTTCATACATAAGGTCTTGATATAAGGTCTTGATACTCTTCTTAAATCAACCAAAGTCAAGTCAATTCAAACGTCAGAGTCACGAAAAATAATCCAAAATCATGAGAAAGAAACAAAGCCTTCATGAGTGTCGACTCCTGAAGAAGGCAAATCTTTGTCACAGGTCTATAGGGAAAGCTGCGGGTCCGCGTCTTAATCCAGACCTTTCGCACAGGTCCGATCTTGTCTGGCATCGTCTCTGTAATCCTCCCAATGATTCAGGAATTCCGTGGTGCGGAATCGTCCATTATTGAGCACTATGTCACCGGGGATGAAGTTCCGCTTGATCCTTGTTCTGTCGTTCCTGTAATTGTGGCAGGTATGTGAGATGTCTACTGTTGAGAATTGATTCCACTTCGTGGAGTACTGTCTGGAGTCCCTCCTCATCCTCTTCTCTCTATACCATCCTCCTCTCCTCTCCTCCTCCATCCTCCTCTCTCTGTCCTCTCTTCCTCCTCCTCTTGCCATCCTCTCCTCTCTTTCTCCTCCTCTCCTCCTTTCTCCATGTGCTGCTCTCTCAGCTTCTGCAAGTCGATTCTGAACCGTTTCAATGGATCCATATCTCTGAGACACCACGTCACTGAGGCTGCGTTGTTCTCTCTCCGCCTGCTCTTTCATCCTCTTCAAACTCTTCCTCAACCAACCAACACCTCCATCATTCTCTACTGAGGCTTTATGTGCTGCAGTACCAGTCTTATGCACTGGGGGAAGACCACTCCCTCCATCTTTCCAGTATGGGTTCAACTCCAGCTTATGCAGACCAGCCTGTTGGATGGCCTCTGCTTTGGCTTTCTCCTCCTCTTGTCTCTTCTTCTCCTTTTTGATCTTTTTTGACCTTTTCTTCTTCTTGGTCTGGAAGATGGTCTCCTGCTGTGTCTGATGAAGACGTTGGTCGAGCTCTGGGAGGAGCCATGTGTTCTCTCCTCTCTGAATCTTTAACTCCTGCTTGGCCTCGTCGATCACCTCCTGATGAATTTTACGTTTATACTCCATCTTATTGGTGCTGCTCGAGCTTTCAGAACTAGCTCCGAACGCTGCCATGACACTGTCGTCTCCTCCAACTGGTCCATTTACAGTCCATCCAAGCATCGTATTGACTGCATATGGCCCTCCATTCACACTTCGGATAACTTCCAGTGGTTCTAAGGCTCTGGGAACGTTCAGACCAATCAACATCTCCACGTCTGCATCTATCTGTGGCAGATAGACATGCTTCAGATGAGGCCATTTTTCCAGATCTTGCTGTTGTGGGATGTTATTTCGATTGACAGGCATTTGATGTTGTGCAAAGATTTTTGGTATTTTACAGTATCGGTCACCGTCCAATCCAGCGACTTCCAAGTCAGATGTAGTGCAACTGTCAACCACCTTTTCTTGACCCATGGTATGTAGAAGGATCCTTGTTTTACTCCCAGATAGTCCCAGTTTATCCATCAGACCCATTGTGCAGAAGGACGCTGAGCTCCCTGGGTCTAGAAAGGCATAGGTTTCCACTGACCTTTGACCTGTGCTTGATTTAACCTTAACTGGTACGATGGCAAGCTTGCAATCTTGGTCACCGGCCCCAGTAAGGCCACCGGTATGGATCTCGACTAGAGTTCTGTCCACTGCTCTGTCTGAGTTGCTCCTGCCTTTCTCTGCATCTCCATTCTCCTTAGAGTGGATGTGAAGCAAACTGGGGTGTCGTGAGCCACATGTCCTGCGAAACAGACGTTCCCTGCACTCTCTGCTGATGTGCCCAGTGCACAAGCATCCAAAGCAAACTCCATTCTCCTTCAGGAACTCCATCTTCTCGCTGTGAGCTCTCCTCTCCAGTAGAGTACATGACTCCAGTGTGTGTCCACCCTCTTTGCAGAAAAGGCAAGTCTCCTCACATCCATCCTTAACTCTGTTTTCCCAATGAGCATCTCTTTCAATTGTGGAGAACGTTGTGGCAAAACTACTCCCTCTAGCCTGAAGACGAGGCACAGGTCTAGCTCTGCCACTTTCCTTGAAAGCCCCCGTCATTGGAGCGTCTTGTATGTCTCCAAATACAGGGTCTGTAGCGATTCTCGCTTCCCGCTCAATAAAAGTCACAATATCTGTGAACATAGCACGTTTGCGATGTCTTTCCTGGATGTTACATGCTTCTGTTCGCCATTTGTCCCTCAGCTTGTAGGGCAACTTCTTGATGACAGCAAGCATGTTTGCAGATGTGTTTAGGTCACATAGATTATGTACGTCTTTCATGGCATTGCAGCATTCGCGCAAGAATAGGCTGTATGCTTGTAAGGCTTTCCCATCCTCCGACTTAATAGCTGGCCATGCAAATATTTTGTCCATGTAAGCGGATGCTATGACGTGCTCATTCCCAAAGTGTTCCTGGAGTAAAGCCTTCGCGTAGCATATCCAGTGCCATCAGTCATATGTTGACAACTTTTGACTAGTTGTTTAGGCTGCCCCCTGGTGTATTGATCCAAATAGTGCAGGCAATCAACAGCATTGTCAGTCCTCCTTTCTATAGTCTGTTCAAAGGACTGTATAAAGCCATGGTACTGCAGAGGGTCACCTTCAAATGGTTGGATGTCTCTTTTAGGCAGTGAAGCAATGCATTGCTGATGCACCAACATGGAGGTGAGGTCGTTTTGTTTTTGCATAATAGACATTATGTTGTTCTGCTCACTGCTGTTGTTCCTGGAAACAGGTTGTATGTCTCTATGCAAAGACAATGGAGGCCATGTAGTCTTTGGGACCGTGCTCTGTCTCAGTGTGAGCGCTGGGTACTCTGTAGCGTTTGAGATCATAGTCTGGGTCTGTGTGAGTGCTGAGGGCTTCTGGAGGTATTTGGCTCCGTCAGATTGCCTTTGCTTTGGTCGTGTGCCTCCAACATATGCAGGTTGTCCTCTTCCATCCTTGTGTGATACAAATGTCTCTGCATTAATGTTGAGGCCCTTTTCAAAGTAGGATTCCATTCCATCCGATTTACGAGAAGCAGCACTCCACACCCCTGACCCAGAGGTTCTCAGAATATTTAGCCTTGCTGCCGATGCAGCTATGTCCACTTTCAACTGAAGTTGTTCCTTTTGTTTCTTTATGTGAGCTTCCTGGTCTTCAAGAGCATGCTTTTGTTCAAGCAACTCTTGCCGAGCCATTAAGGCGGCCATGTCGGCCTCGGCTCTGAGACGTGTGGATGCATTAGAGGAAACCTTTGATCTAGAAGATCTTGAACCATAACTCTTGCTACCATGGTTGGATATGCTGTCCCCTGGTTGAACATCCTCTTGAGCATAACGAGTACTGTGCAACTGAGGCCCCGTCACTTCCACATTTCCCACACCCCCATGCTCTCCATTTTCCTCCTCTGTAACCTCATGCTGCTGTATTTCAGTAGGCCTGATATGAGCCTCTAACTGAATTTGGAGTGATTCGACTTTATTTGCAAGAGCTTTTGCAGTGAGAGTTATTTTTCTCTTTTCTTTGTCCTGTTTCCCAACATTTGAATCACTCATTTTGAAAGCACAAGAAAGTTATCACAAGCCATGAGAATCCAATTCCAACGTTCAACGCATTTGCAAAACCCGCCACATATATCAGCCACAGCAAGAGAGCAGTGCAGTGCAGCGCACGTCAATTGTTTGTTGTCACACACACATAATAGAAGTTTTGCCCGGCGGGCTGCGCACACACATCCACAGCGTGTTTCAGCATAATAACAGTTAGTTAGGTAGAAGAACCAGCTCAAAATTGTTCCAAACGAACCAACATGGGTCCACACTGCGCAACGGGTCGGGTTACATTACCGCAAATCCGTTGACGTATGCTGGCTCGGTCCGGTCCTTTGTGCGTGCGTGCGTGCGTGCGATCATCCCATTGTTTACATGCGCGCGTTGCTCCTTTGCTCCGTCCAATAATGTCTGACTTATCGGGACCTTTCGTGGATCCAATCCTTCGTTCAGTGTCGTTTTGCTGACAAATGTATGGTGACTATCCAAACATTCTGCAGTCACCGAGAGACTAACACGGGGAAATAATGGTACCTGCCAGACGCGCCGCTCGCCACATAACCACAGATCCAGGATACTGTGTTTGGTTAGTTTATTGTAGTTAAAAACAGTTCATATAGTATCAAAAAATAGAATGAGTCACGGTTTGATTCATCATAGTGTAGCGTACATGCGGTCAGCAAAGTGTGACTTCCCCGTTCACCCCCTCATTGTTACTGTTCCCGAAACCCGCAGGTGAACAGCTGACTTTACTACTACGACACCACGTGACCCATTTGTGAATGACGTGATCAATGACGTGACCCTAACAACCCGAATTGTGTATACCTGTCACCAACAACGCTAGTTATAGGCCTAAACGCATAATATAGATTATCGATTGCAGTTTATTCGTGATACACGCTATATTAAAAAATTCAACTGAATACGATCCTAAACGTTATGACTCATCATGCGCGGATGAACGGGGGGGGGGGTCGTTTATAATTCTGTGATCGTCAGTAAATGCTTTATGTAGTATGGGTGATATATTGATCAGAGCAGTTTGGATTAATAATAATAAACAATCACGCTGAAAGTAACGTTACTGTCCTCTTACCGTTCGCCGATGAGACTGGAGGAAAAAGATCCCACTTATTTGACGGCGATCGACTAGATCCATTTCCGGTTTGTATGGCGAAATAAACGCCCAAATCATATCGATTATTGAGTTATGGCAGCGATCCATATACACGGATGTGTGTCTAGAGTCCCGCAACAATATGTGCCTGCCGGACGCATTTCCCAGATGCACGGAGATCACCAGAGATCCATTTCCGGTTGTAACTCGCCCGATCATCCACCAGGCGGCGGTATTGAAGCGTTGCACGGTTGTGCCGAGTCCCACTGTCTCAGCCGAGGCTGGGTGAGGGAATTATGAATACCATGGCAAAAAAATTAAATATGATCTCAATAACGTCGTACGTGGTGGAATGGCGGAATTCGCATGACCTTGAAACCCGTCGTAAGCCGTTTTTTGGCGGTGGATGTGTTAACAATTGTGTGTATTGAGCCGTACTGTATTGTACCCATTCTGCAATCTGTTAATAACATTTTCATTCAATCAATCAATCTGCACAGTGATTGATTGAATGAAAATTTTATTTTGAGTAAATTGTAATGAACCAAATGAGAATATCAACAAAAAAAATGTATCTTTGACTGTGAATAACACCATGCTCAAATTGACCAGACCTGAAAAATCTAAGCAAATTAATAGATGGAAGATGATTAAACAGAAGGTTTTGTAGATACAGTACTGAATTCTGCCATCCGGACACATTTGAAATATGATTATAGAATAATGGAATATCAGGCATAAAATGGTTATGCGATTAAAATGCGATTAATTAGATTAATTAATTACAAATCCTGTAATTAATTAGATACATTTGTTTAATCGCCTGACAGCACTAATAAAGACATAAAGACATAAAGACATGAAGACATGAAGACATGAAGACATGAAGACATGAAGTCATAAAGTCATGAAGACATGAAGACATGAAGACATGAAGACATGAAGACATGAAGTCATGAAGACATGAAGACATGAAGACATGAAGACATGAAGACATGAAGACATGAAGACATGAAGACATGAAGTCATAAAGACATGAAGACATGAAGACATGAAGACATGAAGTCATAAAGTCATGAATACATGAAGACATGAAGACATGAAGACATGAAGTCATGAAGACATGAAGACATGAAGACATGAAGACATGAAGACATGAAGACATGAAGTCATGAAGTCATGAAGACATGAAGACATGAAGACATGAAGTCATGAAGACATGAAGACATGAAGACATGAAGTCATGAAGACATGAAGACATGAAGACATGAAGACATGAAGACATGAAGTCATGAAGACATGAAGACATGGCCTCGTTCATCCTTCTGGCCACACACGCACACACACACACACACACACACACACACACACACACACACACACACACACACACACACACACACACACACACACACACACACACACACATACACACACACACACACACACACACACACACACACACACACACACACACACACACACACACACACACACACACACACACACACACACACACACACACACACACACACTCTCTCTCTCTCTCACACATGCACACACACACACACATTTTCCTATAGTTTGTATAGGAAAATAACAACCAGCCAAATTCCTGTCGCTCATCCGTGGCCACAGTCTTCTTCACTCTCTTCATCTCCACCACAGCAGACAGATAGCTTTGGAACATTGGCCTGCAGCCGTGCTCCTGGACCCGGACGCTGCCATCCTGAACCAGCTCCTTCACTGGGAGACTCAGTGGGCTCAGGGCAGGAGGGGCGGTGGGGGGTGGGGGGCGACGGTGGTGGAGGAGGAGCTGGGGTGGAGTTCTGTGACCACAGAGGAGTCATTCTGAGTTCAGGACACGACTCAGAAGCCAGAGGGGGATTAACTGATTAGAGGCTGGAGCTGCAGCAGCACACAGCCGTACTGAACCTCTCAGTCAGACTGAACATCTGAAGCCCCTCAGTCAGACTGAACCCCTGAAGCCCCTCAGTCAGACTGAACCCCTGACGCCCCTCAGTCAGACTGAACCCCTGAAGCCCCTCAGTCAGACTGAACCCCTGAAGCCCCTCAGTCAGACTGAACCCCTGACGCCCCTCAGTCAGACTGAACCCCTGACGCCCCTCAGTCAGACTGAACCCCTGAAGCCCCTCAGTCAGACTGAACCCCTGAATCCCCTCAGTCAGACTGAACCCCTGAAGCATCTCAGTCAGACTGAACCCCTGACGCCCCTCAGTCAGACTGAACCCCTGAAGCCCCTCAGTCAGACTGAACCCCTGACGCCCCTCAGTCAGACTGAACCCCTGAAGCCTCTCAGTCAGACTGAACCCCTGAAGCACCTCAGTCAGATTGAACCCCTGAAGCCCCTCAGTCAGACTGAACCCCTGAAGCCTCTCGGTCAGACTGAACCCCTGGAGCCCCTCAGTCAGACTGAACCCCTGAAGCCCCTCAGTCAGACTGAACCCCTGGAGCCCCTCAGTCAGACTGAACCCCTGAAGCCTCTCAGTCAGACTGAACCCCTGAAGCCCCTCAGTCAGACTGAACCCCTGGAGCCTCTCAGTCAGACTGAACACCAATCCAAGTGCTTCTCTCCGTCTTCGTCAGGGACGCGACAGCGTTAGTGAACTGTTCTGAATGTTTTTCCATTAGGTTTATCTTATCGGGAGGGGAAACCCTTGCGAGCAAAGGGAGAACATGCAAACTCCACACAGAAAAGCCTGGGAGATACCCCACCTTGGTAACTGGAAACACGGCAACCTGGTCCCCAAGCGGGAATTTAACCCAGGACCTCCTAGCTGTGAGGCGACAGTGTTAACCACTACACCTGGGTAAAAAAGAATCCATTCTCTTCGGATCAAATAACAAACTCAGCAAGACCAACGGCTTCTCTGTTACAGTGGGTGACTGATTGTCACAAGGAAAGATGAAATTACATACCTAGGTTCCATCCTAGAGGCAAATCTTTCCTGTGACAAGATGGCATCCAATGTAATAAAAAAAAGTCAACCAACAAACAAGATTCTTGTACCGGATCTCATCTCTGGTAAACAAGAATAAGAATACCCTGAAGACTCTAACAGGAGCACTCATTCAAGGGTACTACGACTATGCTTGCACCTCATGGTACCAAAGCACCTCAAAGGCGCTAAAAACAAGATTACAAACATCACAAAACAAACTGGTCAGACTACTGCTTGACCTTCCTCCTAGAACCCACCTCACCCCTGCCCATTTTGACAACCTAGGATGGCTTAGAGTAGACGACAGAGTACAGCAACTTGCAATGGGCTTGGTCTACAAGATACACTACACCACTAAGGTACCCATGTACTGTACATGTCGAAATACTTCCCAAAGGTCAGTGATTACTACGACCACAACACCAGAGGGAGTTCCACAAATCATGTTCGTTGGTTGACTTTTTTTTGTCACAGGAAAGATTTGCTTCTAGGATGGAACCTAGGTATGTAACTTCATCTTTCCTTGTGACAATATTGTCACCCACTGTAACTGAGAAGCCATCGGTCTTGCTGAGTTTGTTATTTGAACTGAAGAGAATGGACTCTGTTTTACCCAGGTGTAATGATAGTTTGTTATCAGCGAGCCAGGTGCAGATTTAGCCTAGTTCAGAACTGAGCACTCAACACTTTGATGAACATTGTTACTCAGCTGATAGAGTTGTGCCCTTCCTGATGACTTGTCGTACAGAACTTGTAAGTCGCTTTGGATAAAAGCGTCAGCTAAATGTAAATGTAAGCTAGCTAGCTGCTCTCTCACTGTGGAAAACCTTCTAGCTAGCTAGCTGCTCTCTCAGCTCACTAGCTCTCTCGTTCTGTGCTCAGAGTGGCCCTGGATGATCGTGGTGGGTGTGAAAAACACAAACAACCAAGAACGCTATGTTTACCTTATAGTACGTGATGATGATTTCCTGCGCCATGATAATGGGTTCTTCCAGATGGGTCTCTTCTCTGGTGCTAAATGTAGCGTAGTTACGTCATGAAGACTAGACTGAGGACTGAAGTGTCAGGGAGCATCTCTGACAAAAGCCTCTGACAAAATGGCATCCAATTTAATAAAAAAAGTCAACCAACGAACTAGATTCTTGTACCGGATCTCCTCTCTGGTAAACAAGAATACCCTGAAGACTCTGGCAGGAGCACTCATTCAAGGGTACTACGACTATGCTTGCACCTCATGGTACCAAAGCACCTCAAAGGAGCTAAAAACAAGATTACAAACATCTCAAAACAAACTGGTCAGACTACTGCTTGACCTTACTACTAGAACCCACCTCACCCCTGCCCACTTTGACAACTTAGGATGGCTTAGAGTAGACGACCTATGCAATTTGCATACAGGACAAACAGGTCCACTGACGATGCGGTCTCCCAGGTACTGCACAGCACCCTCTCTCACCTTGACCGCCAGAAGGGGGGCTATGTGAGACTGTTGTTCATTGACTACAGCTCAGCGTTCAACACCATAGTCCCCACCAGACTGGTGGACAAGCTGATCGAGCTGGGTCTGAGCTCCGCTCTGAGCGCCTGGGTACTGGACTTTCTGAGTGAAAGACCCCAGGCGGTCAGGGTGGGGGGTCAGACCTCCAACACCATCACCCTGAGCATCAGGTCCCCCCAGGGCTGTGTTCTGAGCCCCCTGCTGTACTCACTCTACACACACGACTGTGTGGCCAAGTTCAGCTCCAACTCCATAGTGAAGTTTGCAGACGACACGGTGGTGGTGGGGCTGATCTCGGACAACGACGAGAAGGCCTACCGGGAGGAGGTTGAGGTACTGGAACGCTGGTGCCAGGACAACAGCCTGCTCCTGAACATTGGTAAAACCAAGGAGCTGATCGTGGATTATAGGAGAGGACAGCAGGAGACACACACACCACTGAGGATAAACGGGGCTACCGTGGACAGGGTGAGCAGCTTTAAGTACCTGGGGGTCCACATCTCAGAGGATCTGACATGGTCAACACACATAGACTCAGTCGTAAAAAAAAGGCGAAGCAGCGCCTCCACCACCTGAGACAGTTAAGGAAGTTCAGAGTATCTGGGAAGATACTCCAGTCCTTCTACTCCGTAGCTGTGGAGAGCATCTTGACTGGAAACATCACTGCCTGGTATGGAAACAGCACGGCACAGGACAAGAAGGCCCTACAGAGAGTGGTGCGCTCAGCCGAGCGTACCACGGGTATTGCACTACCTCCCCTGCAGGTTCTATACAACAAGAGGTGCAAATCCAGAGCCTGCAGAATAATGAAAGACCCTCACCACCCCAACAACAGCCTGTTCCAGCTGCTGAGGTCAGGCAGACGCCTGCGAACCCCAGCTACTAGGACAGAGAGGCTTCGGCTCAGCTTCTTCCCCCAGGCCATCAGAGCCTTGAACACTGAACACTGAGTGCCACAGAACACTGAACTCTCCACACACAAGCACACATGAGCACACACACGACACGCTCGCACACTAGCAGCCACTTTAACATGAGCAAGCACACACTCATGCTGCACACGCCCACACTTATGGCCACAGAGGAAAGGTCACTTTAAAAATAGTATAGCAACAGTAACAGTGTATTGCACTACCAAAGGACCTAGCATGTCCTCCATGCTCTGTAAATAACGTATGTACAAATACCGAGATGCCCCACTATGTTACCTGTTTATTGCACAATGTTGTTTTGTTTTATTGGATTCTATTATATGTTGTACTACTGTATTGCACATCGTTGCGGGCAAGACCACCCGCATTTCATTGTATACTTGTATGCCGTGACAAATAAAACTCTTGACTTGACTTGAGTACAGCAACTTGCAATGGGCCTGGTCTATAAGATACACTATACGACTAAGGTACCCATGTACATGTCAAAATACTTCCCAAAGGTCAGTGAATACCACGACCACAACACCAGAGGAAGCTCACCAAATCATGTTAAACCCAGATTCGGCTCAAACAAGGGACTAAACACGTTTCGCAATTATGCCACATCAATGTGGAACGCCCTACCCAAAGCTGTAAAGGAATGTGAATCCCTACCCACATTCAAAACCGCTCCAACCTGTTCCACCCCAGGTGAAAATCTGCATAAAATGTATACCTAGGTAAATGGAATATTGCTCCACTTCTACAAGGGCTATTTGCATATTCTTGGTATCTAGGAACATCTATGGACCTCAATGAATGTATTCTCAGTGTCAGAAATATTGTGTCTATTACTAGGCTTGCTTAAATTGTGATGAAACAAAGGAAAATATGAATTATGATTTTTCTTTTCATCTTTGACAGTGAATAAAACCATGATAATAATGACCAAACTTAAACTAAAAAACTGCCACTGAGCTCATTCAGTACCCTCTTGAGATCATGTGTACAAAAGATCTAAGGAAATTAATAAAGGGAAGATGATCAAACTGAAGGTTCTGTATATACAGTACTGAATTCTCCCATCCGGACCAATGCAATTTGAAATATTATTATAGAATATAGAATATATGCTTATACATTACCTTATTATAGCCAATTCGCACATTTATATATATATACATATAGTATCTTTCAAATGGCCGAGTTCAATTTGGATATAGTATCACCAGGCGTGCATAATAACAGATACTGATATTTACTGTAATCGACTGTACTTTTTTATTTCCCCCACAGTGTAACCATTTTGAAACTAATTTCAGATCTAATTCTTCCTACATGGTAACAATAGTTTGGAGAAACTGACTGCGTTTCAATATTTGTCAAAAACGTAACCTTTTGTAGCTTATTATCGCGAATCATAACAATTATTGATATGATTCATTCAGAACGCTGAACTTTGAACCACCATAGTATGTGACAGGAAGTGTAGATCGGAGAAATTTCAACGCTGGACGATAGCTATGAACCAGAGCCGTATAATTAAGAGTTCCGACACTCCCACCCACTTGGTTGTTATCATGGAATGCGGAAGTAAAGCGCCTCAGCTCGTCCGTAGTTCAAGCTTTCAGCTCATCGCCATTCATTTCATTGTTGCCGAGCGGCACTCGCTGGTAAGTTTACTTTACTTTACTTACTTACTGCATTTTTTTTACATTTTAACGCATTAGCAGACCACTCATGGATGTAGTCAATAGTGGTATTTTATGTAGCAATCTTTAGTTTATGTTTATCATAAGTTAATAGCTTGTTAGATTCTAAATGCAGTTAGATAACGTTACCATGTATATGTAACGTTAAATGTATATACACTCTTTTTCTGGACACTTTTTGTATCACAAACAGTACTGTATTTGCAAATCTGGTATGTCATAAATGTATAGATGTAGCAGTACTGTGTATCTGTATGTCGTGTGTGTCATATATGTCCTGATGAATTGAAAATGGGGGACCCTGATGTAAACAAGACGAAAGTCTTTCTCTGGTCTGCATCCCCTTAACAATTGTATGTATTGAGCTGTACTGTACCCATTCTGCAATCTGTTAATAAAGTGTTCAATCAATCAATTCAAAACCATACTGACGTTGGTAAAGTGAGCAACACTAGTTTCGATCGTATTCGTATTAGTACATCTGATTACAACCAAGAATCAAGAGGTTTATTTGTCACATCATTCCAGGTTCAACTAGAAGACTGATAAGGTGAATATGCCTACCATATTACTACTACACCTGCATATAACCCATACAACTCTGTATGATATCAATAATGCTGTAAATACCGTATACATATATTTATATTTACCGTATATATATTTATACACATTTGTCGGTATATACCTGTATTATAATCCTTTTTTCATACCTGTAGTTACTATATCTATATCTGTATCTGTACATATCCCTTACGTACTCTTACTAGTTACACTGCTGGCCAGTATGACTTACTACCATAGTGTCTTTAAACCTGTATCACTGTAGATAATAATACTATAACACTGTACATACTGTACATCTGGTTATAATTATTACTCAGTAGTACTCTTTATATATTTTGTATCCAGTCTAATCACCTGTACATTGAATATTGCTATTGCACTTTACTGCTATATTTGCACTCCGGTTGGATGCCAAACTTATTTCCGTTGTACTGTACTTGTGCTGTATAATGACAATGCATTTTAATCTAATCTAATAAAATGTTGTGTTGAGCGACATTTTATCTCATGGCACAAGGGCATATTTTCCCTTATTCTGAAATACAGTATATATAAATATATATATATATATATATATATATATATATATATATATATATATATATATATATATATATATATATATATATATATATATATATATACTGAAAATATATATGTTTTATATATATGTTTTTTTTTGATAGATTAGAAGATAACCATTTGCATTCGAGGCACAAATGTCTCTGACTTCTTTCCATGTGCAAGCCTGCCAAGATAACTCAAATCTCTGCAGGCTTTCTGGATTAAAGTTTTCAAGTTTCTTTAATAGTTGTCATACAGAAGTACAGAATACTTTCATACAAAATGCTTCTTACTGTTACGCTCCAGAGACTGTGCTAGACAAGATAGTATCAAATAACATAGTATAGCATGTAATTTAGAAGTAGAAAATGAGGTCACAGTGTTCAGTATAGACATATGTACAATGTTCGATGCAGAATAGACGTAACTGAGTTACCATATAATATACAATACTATGCAGTGTACTAATGTACAGTACTATATAGTGCAAAGCAGAAATGGGATGAGGTACAATTTAGGTACAATTTACAGTAAGGTGTACGAGTTGTAGTGCAATCCTTCATCAATAAATATAAAGTGTGGGGAGTGGGTGCTACAGTGTGTTTGTTTAAAGTGGGTGTGTGCTATAAAGTGTGTGGAGTGGGTGCTACAGTGTGTTTGTTTAAAGTGAGTGTGTGCGTGTGGATGTGTGTGCTATGTGCGTTTGATGGTTGTTGTTGTGTAGTGTTCATTGTTCGTTTAGCAGCCTGATGGCCTGGGGATAGAAGCTTCTTCCTGTGCTCGCCTTGAGACTCCGGTATCGCTTGCCTGACCGCAGCAGTTCAAAGAGGCAGTTGTTCGGGTGACTGGAGTCTTTAATGATTCTCTTAGCCTTGCCCTTGCAACGCTTGTTGTAAATGTTCTGGAGGGTGGGGAGCCCCCCTCCAATTGTGCGTTCGGCTGAACGTGTCACTCTTTGTAGTCTGCTTCGGTCTTGTGCAGTGCTATTCCCAAACCAGGAGGTGGGGGGGTTCTGGGGTTCTGTATCATTAGGGGATCCGCTTGGCATCACTCATGCACTATCTCGCATACGTGCACGCGCACTGAATAAAGACCACAAATGTACCTTTAATCCCAATATTCGTCTGACCACACCCCTATCAGCTTACCCATATAAGCAGGGGTGGGGCCACCCACTCGCCTCCTTCTCGCTTTCACCACAAGGAAGAAGTGCCTCGGTAGATCCCCACACTTGACACCATGATGGAAGAAAGAATTAGGAGCAGAGTTGGGAAACAAGGATACGTTGACATCATATCTTTATTTTCTCTCTCACTATTTTCGAGAAAATACGGCGATATTGTCTTCGTACTGGAGTGTCTGGAAGATGATGATCATTCTAAAAATCCTCCACCGGTTTTCGTATTGGGAGTTCGTGCCGCTACATGCTTTTCCAACTGCAGTCCTTGCTCTGTGCTGGTTGCGGTAAAGGCACAGCTGGGCTGTAGGACGCGCCGCTGTTGTGAGAAGCGGTGGGTTCCTGGTTTTGGTGAGTTATGTTTTGCTGGCAGGCTCCACTTGTCTGTTAGTGCTATGGGGGCTAATTGACAATGTTTATGAAAACCGGCCCCAGGCTAGGGTCCTTTGTTCAGCCTCCTAGGCGACAGAAGACCTTGGTCTGAAGCCATTTTAGTTTAACTAGTGGGCCGCGACCATTAACACTGGTGATCCCTGTGTTTTCTGGACGAGTGGGTATCTCTCTGTCCCGTGTTAAGCCCCATCTTTCATATCCGAATGAGAGTATTCCTTCACGAGGAGATATGTGCATAAGATGTTCGATAGCGGAAGATCTATGTTCAAGTCAGCTACACAGGCCAGTTTGGTATTGTGCTGATTCCGTCGGGTGTTGGTAAAAAAAATAGGAACAACCACCGCATTGGGTTAACACCAAGGTGGTTGATTCCCTGGTGTGTTGGAGCAGTGTCAACTCCCGGGTTCACCGTTTGAGGGTGCCCCTGCACGTTCATGACGTCTGCCAATCGTGTCAGCCTTCTCTGCCTCAACCCCTCTGGGTGGGGTTTTTTAAATGGAGGCTTGGTCATGCAACACCGCCAGCTTACGCTCCTTCCGCCGGGGCGGCTGTGTTCAGCTGTCCCCTCTGGCGCCTGTCTCGTCCGCAGTCTCCAGGCTAGGGTTAATAGCCTGTTGCCTGGTTTTTCCCCGGTGCGCTGCCTGCTTCCGTTGGTTAACCTTTTTTGTGTGCTTACGGCCATGCTGACTGCCTGTTGCAGGGTCAGTGTGCCAGGCGGTGTACTATTGGGGGGACGGGGCCCGCTCGGCTGAGGGGCCTTTGTCCGAATACGCTGGCGATGTGGGGGGCGGGGCACTACGTGCCCACCTGGTGGGGTCTTGATGCTGGCATCATGGACTTCTCCGGGCCCCCATTCCAGGGAGTCCAGTCCTTTTGGTGGGTCTGGGTCTTCCTTCGCGCTCCGCTGCTACGGCCTTGCCACGGGGTTGGGTTTGCCCTTGACCCCGTGATTCTGGGGGCAGTAACGAGGTTGTTTCCCTCCGTTAGTTCCCGGGTGGCATGCGGGTTGTGCGTGTGTGTAGTCGTGGGGTCAAGCCACGGTCTGCTCACCCTGTGCGTTGAGTTGCTTGAGTGCCTCTTCGCACGGTCGGGTCCGTCGCCCTCCCGGTAAACCTCTAATAGGGGGGGTGCCCTCCATTAGGGGGGGTCGGGGGGGCTCGGCCCTCCCTGTTCTGTTGGTTGTGGGGGGCCTTCAGCGGGGTGTATTTGTCGGCCAGTGGCTCCGCTTGGCCTCCCTTTGTGCATGAGTGATGCCAAGCGGATCCCCTAATGATACAGAACGTTAGGTTATGACTATAACCAAGTTCTGTTAATTAGGGGTGACGCTTGGCATCCGACGGCCGCTGCAGCCCTTGACCTCGCCTTGTGGTGAAAGCTTGGGAAGGAGGCGAGTGGGTGGCCCCACCCCTGCTTATATGGGTAAGCTGATAGGGGTGTGGTCAGACGAATATTGGGATTAAAGGTACATTTGTGGTCTTTATTCAGTGCGCGTGCACGTATGCGAGATAGTGCATGAGTGATGCCAAGCGTCACCCCTAATTAACAGAACTTGGTTATAGTCATAACCTAACGTTAATTGTGCTAGCCGTGTTGATTAAAAAACAACACATACGACCAATACGATTTTAACCCTCGAAAGTGTTGCATGCAAATCTTAAGAGGGCCGGCCAACGATTGCGTGGCCCACAATCTATAGGCATGGGATTGAACAGGGTCTGGCTACAGTCCCTGGATCAGTGGGATCAGATAGGCGTGGGATTGAAGAGGGTCTGTCTGTTGGGATGGAGAGGCTGGTGGAGGGATGGAGAGACTGGTGGAGGGATGGAGAGGCTGGTGGAGCGATGAGGAGGCTGGTGGGACGATGGAGAGCCTGTAATATTAAATAAGGTGCAACGTTATTGTCTGAAATAATTTTCACAAATGATTTAATTCATATTAAATTTATATATTGACTTACCATTTGTGTAGAAGCGATGGACTGGTCTCCCTCAAAATGTGCCTGCAGAATAATTCCAGACTTTACCCCATAATTGCTAATCACAATTTCATTGTAGTCATGTACATATTACAGTAAAATAAATTGAACCTTAATCCACAAGTGAAATGTCCAAATGTGGAGTAGAAATGTAACTTACCGCACACAGTTTTCTACTATTGTAATTTCGTGTGATGGTCAGGTTGCTTCTGCTGACTTTGGCCAACCATTTTCTTCTCCTGTCTGTGTCCTTTGGGAACCCATACATATGGATCCCTTTCTCTGACCGATTGGTGCACCCGAATGCTGCACAGCCGACCATGGTAAGCAGCAAGGCCCGACTATAGCACTACCAACAACAGGAGTGGAAGACTGGACCCTCTACCTGGACATATTATAGGCATAATAAAAAATGTGTGGAATGCAATTGCTTGCCTTGTATTTTTTCTACTGTTGACCAAACTTCTTTCTTGGCTTAATTGAGTAGTATCAATGGTTACAGTATGAAATGTAAATGCTAAGAAATGCAGAGTAAACAGCTTGAGATATGATATTCACTGCATTTTCACATGTGCATGTATGAATGTCTTATAGATAGCATTAGGATGTGTAGAAGCACAAGTTTCTCTGCCACTCCCCTGAAATGCTATTATATATATTGAATATAAATAGCCCACATATAATGTGGGCTGATTAATACAATGATGCTTGATTGTGTAACAACTGGTGATATGGCTAATGTAAAATAAGTCAGCTAGCACAACTAGCATTTAACGTTCGAAATTGCCGTCATCGCCTAGTGATATAATGTAAATATTAAAGTAGCAGATATGTAAATGATATATCGCAACAGTGATCAATGCACATTGTATTAACAAGTACCAAAAATTGCTGTAACAGTAGTAGCAGAGCCGTATAATTAGTTCTGCCGTTCTGTCCCGCTGAAATCAAGTTGACAGGAAGACCAAATTGGAACTAAAGGTAGCTACGTGAGCCACGTGATATCCTGTCGGTGAGATCAAAGTGTGTCGCAACTCTTATTATACGGCTCTGCTATGAACCTCCTCTACAAAATGGCCGCAAAAAAACTACAATTCCCATGGTTCAACATTTCCATTTCCGGTTCCGGGTCAGAATAGACGAGTGCATATCGAAAACTTAAAACGATATAAGTACACTTTTAACCTATTGCTAAACTATTGCCAACCTAAAGTTTTACATTCTACATGCATTTGTGACATAGTAGTGATATTAATACTTGAAAACGGTTGATTTTAAAATCACAAATTATTTTCATCATTCATAAAAATATGCCTATATGATTATAATGTCAAAAGGGGTCGGTACCGACCCTGTGGGGGGGAACAGGATAGAGCACCTACGGGAGGCTGCAATTCTAAACTGGCCACCGTAAATGTCCAAACCCCCCACCCCCTCCTAGACAGTCTCCTCCCCACCGCATGTATATATTCTCTCGCCGCCGTATGTATATTTCTCTCCCACCCACCCACCCCTCCTAATGTACAGTCCCCTCCCCATCATATGTATATACTCTGTCAGGATCTATGGGTAACAGTACTGTATATTTGAATACCGTTTATGTCATGTATCAGTACTAAATACCTGTATGTCCCTATGCCGTAAATGTCATGTATGTTGTGTATGTCATAACTGTCAATATGAATTGAAAATGGGGGACCCTGATGTAAACAAGACAAACATCTTTCTCTGGTCTGCATCCCCTTAACAATTGTGTGTATTGAGCCGTACTGTATTGTACCCATTCTGCAATCTGTTAAATAAAATTTTCATTCAATCATTCATTCATTCATTCATTCATTCATTCATTCATTCATTCATTCATTCATTCATTCATTCATTCATTCATTCATTCATTCATTCATTCATTCATTCATTCATTCATTCATTCATTCATTCATTCTCTCTCTCTCTTTCTCTGGTAGAACATTCCAGTGCATCTCCACCAATTCTATGTGATGGTTTCTATGCTCCCCTTTCACCTTTTAGTCTCCCTGTGATCCTGTTCTTCCTAACTATGAGTCGTCCTTATTCCCATGTCCACATTTTTGTACAGTTTGTTGTTTGAAAAAGAAACAGTGTAAACAATACAATTAAATATAAATATAAAAATATGAGAAAGATAAAGTGTTAACAAGGTGCTCAGGAACAAGGGCTGCAGTTGTTAAGAGGAAGTGACTGAGAGGAAGTGACTGAGAGGAAGTGACTGAGATGAAGTGACTGAGAGGAAGTGACTGAGAGGAAGTGACATAGAGGAAGTGACTGAGAGGAAGTGACTGAGAGGAAGTGACTGAGAGGAAGTGATTGAGAGGAAGTGACTGAGAGGAAGTGACTGAGAGGAAGTGATTGAGAGGAAGTGACTGAGAGGAAGTGACTGAGAGGATGTGACTGAGCGGAAGTGACTCAGAGGTAGTGACTGAGAGGAAGTGACTGAGAGGAAGTGACTCAGAGGTAGTGACTGAGAGGAAAGAGTCAAGAGAGTCAAGAGTCAAGAGTTTTATTTGTCACGGCATACAAGCATACAGTGAAATGCGGGGGGTCATGCCCGCAGCGATTGTGCAATAATACAAGTAATAAGAATAGGAATGAGAATAAGACATTTGTGCAACTAATAAGAATAAGACATAACAGGTATAATGTACATAAAGTTTACAAAAATAAGTGACTGAGAGGAAGTGGCTGAGAGGAAGTGGCTGAGAGGAAGTGACTGAGAGGAAGTGACTGAGAGGAAGTGACTGAGAAGAAGTGACTGAGAGGAAGTGACTGAGAAGAAGTGACTGAGAAGAAGTGACTGAGAGGAAGCGCCATCGAGCTGTGAACGCACAGAAGAACCAACCACCCCAGAGAGCAGCAGTGGTGACAGAGGTGGTCCTCTCCGAGTGAGTGGAAGCAGAGGCGGCAGGGTGTGGTCGCTCTGTGTCGCTTCACATTCGGCAGTCTGGCACTGCGCTCTAGAACGCATTCTGGCGTTTGACTCTGTAATATAGTTCTGGCGTTCAACTCTATTATATAACGTGATCAAATTGGACACGGCCTCTGGCGCTGCTGTGATGGCTGCCTTTCTGATCGCTCCGACGAGACTGTGCTTTATTTTGTTAATTTTTATAGTATTAGGAGTTTTATTTGCACCAACTGTTGGTGCATTATATGTGTATGACCGTCAGTCAATCATTGACATTGGATTAAGAAAAACTTACCGTTTGGATTGCTCTCTGGATCGGATCGCTGAACAGCAGAAATGGCCTGCCGAGATCCTTTGTTATGCCGGCCACGGACAAAAGCCGCCGCGAAGACGAGGAAAGAGAGCCGGGGTCCGGAACAGACTGAGGTCCAAACGACACAGAACCACATTGCCCAGCATATTGTTGGCCAATGTGCAATCGATAGGAAACAAATTGGACGACATCAGAGCAAGGATCCAATTCCAGAGGGACATTCGGGATTGTAACGTCCTCTGTTTCACAGAAACTTGGCTGAGTCCAGATGTCCCGAATCATGCAATAGAACCGGCAGACCACTTCTTCGTTCTACGAAAAGACCGGACGGCATTAGAGTCACTAAAGAAGAAAGGAGGCGGCATCGCCTTCATGATAAACAAGGAGTGGTGCGATTTAGGCAACACAAAAGAAATGTCTAACCACTGCTCCCCAGACCTGGAGTTTATCACGATAAAATGTCGACCCTTCTTCCTCCCAAGAGAGTTAACGTCCATCATCCTCATCGGAGTGTACATTCCACCACACGCGAACACTGAGGTCGCACTTTCAAAACTTCACGACGAGGTAAACAAACTCCAGGCAGCTAACGTTGACGCGGCCATTTTGGTCTTGGGGGATTTCAACAGCGCGCGTCTTAAAAAGGTGCTGCCGAATTTCTATCAGCATGTGACCTGTCCCACCAGAGGCGAGAACATATTAGACCATGTATACTCGCAATTTAAGAATGGGTACAAGTCACAGGCTCTTAGTCCATTCGGTAAAAGCGATCACGCAGCAATTTTTCTTTTGCCTAAGTACAAACAGTGTCTCAAGCGAACGCCGGTGGTCTCGCGAGAGGTTAAGCGTTGGACCGTGACGTCAGTAGAGTCACTCCAAGCAGTGCTGGGAAGCACAGAATGGAGTGTACTCCGTGATAACACAGCCAATATTAACGAATACACCGAAACGGTGATTGACTATGTCTGTACTCAGGTAGAAGTAATAATCCCCACCACCAAAATTAATATCTACCCAAACCAAAAGCCCTGGGTAGACAAATCCGTCCGTGAGGCTCTGAAAGTGCGCACATCAGCATACAACACCGGGCTGGTGACAGGCAACATGGAAGAACACAAGATGGCAAGATACAACGTCAGGAGAGCAGTAATAGAGGCAAAACGGCGTTACAAGGATAAAGTTGAACTTCAGTTTGAACAGGCTGACTCTAGAGGCATGTGGCAGGGCCTCAGAACAATGACAGACTACAAAGGAACCCCCCTCAAACTGAACAGTGACATCTCCTTAGCAAATGATCTCAACTCCTTCTATGCGAGGTTTGAGGCTGTGAATAACAACACCAGCCTACAAACCACGGCAATGGGGGGGGGGGGGTCTGCTGATGGAGACTCAGTGTTCAGGGTAACAGAGCATGAGGTGAGACGGATCTTTAAAAAAGTGGATATCAGGAAGGCAGCAGGACCGGACGGCATCCCCGGCCGCGTCCTAAAAGTCTGTGCCGACCAACTGGCCCCGGTATTCACTGACATCTTCAACCTGTCCTTGGAACAGGCCGTCATCCCCACCTGTCTGAAGAAGTCCACCATCATCCCTGTACCTCCATAGCCATGAAGTGCTTTGAGAAGCTAGTGAAGGGCTACATCTGTTCCTCCCTCCCAATCAACCTGGACCCTCTGCAATTTGCATATCGCCCCAACAGGTCCACGGAGGACGCCATAGCCCATGTGCTGCACACAGCAGCATCACATCTGGACAAGAGGAAGGGGAACTATGTGAGAATGCTGTTCATCGACTACAGCTCAGCATTCAATACCATAGTCCCCTCCAAACTCATAGCCAAGCTCAGGGACCTGGGCTTGAACTATGACCTGTGCCAGTGGGTCCTGGACTTCCTGACGGGCAGACCCCAGGTGGTAAGAGCCGGCAACTGCACCTCCTCATCCATCACGCTCAACATAGGGGCCCCCCAGGGCTGTGTTCTGAGCCCCCTCCTCTACTCCCTGTACACACATGACTGCGTAGCACAGCGGAACAACAACACCATCATCAAATTTGCTGATGACACAGTAGTGGTGGGCCTGATCTCTGCCAACGACGAAAGGGCCTACCTGGAAGAGGTAGAGAACCTGTCACAGTGGTGTCAGGAGAACTGCCTCTCCCTGAACGTCAGCAAAACAAAAGAGATGATTGTGGACTTCAGGAGGTCGGGGGTCAAGGACTACAGCCCCCTCAGCATCGACGGGGCACCAGTTGAGAGAGTGAACAGTTTCAAGTACCTCGGAGCCCACATATCCGAGGACTTGACATGGACCACACACATTGACAGTGTTGTGAAGAAGGCACGACAACGCCTCTACTTCCTCAGGCGCCTAAGGAAGTTCCAAGTCAGTCAGAAGATCCTTAGGAACTTCTACTCATGTACAATAGAGAGCATCCTGACCGGCAACATCACCTCCTGGTTTGGGAATAGCACTGCACAAGACCGTAGCAGACTACAAAGAGTGACACGTTCAGCCGAACGCACAATTAGAGGGGGGCTTCCCACCCTCCAGAACATTTACAACAAGCGGTGCAAGGGGAAGGCTAAGAGAATTATTAAGGACTCGAGCCACCCGAACAACTGCCTCTTTGAACTGCTGCCGTCAGGCAAGCGATACCGGAGTCTTATGGCGAGCACAGAAAGACTCAGAAGGAGCTTCTATCCCCAGGCCATCAGGCTGCTAAACGAACAATAATCGCTAAACGAACAATAATCACTATGCAACAACCATCAAATGCACACAGCACACACACCCACACGCACACACACACTCACTCAAACAAACAACACACTGCAGCACCCACTCTCCACACTTTAGATCACACAAACACACTTACACTTTATATTTATTGATAAAGGATTTGCACTACAACTCGTACACCTACTGTGAATTGTACCTAAACTGCACCTCGTCCATTTATGCCTTGCACTATATAGTATAGTATTGTATATTAGTACACTGCACAGTATTGTATATTGTATGGTAACTACGTCTACGAACATTGTACATATGTCTAAACTGAACACTGTGACCTCTTTTTTTTCTTCTAATTTTTACTATGTTTTTATTTCATACTTATCTTGTCATGCACAGTCTCTGGAGCGCAACAGTAAGAAGCATTTTGTACAAAAGTATTCTGTACTTCTGTATGACAACTATTAAAGAAACTTGAAACTTGAACAACGTTAATTTCGGCTTCAAGGTAAATCAACTTATCACACAACTGACACTTGGAGGCTTTCCGTATACTCATGACACGCTACCAATGAAATGATATGGTGTTCATGTTGACTGAATTACTGTGTCAATTAAGTGAAGTATTTCACATTTGTCTCAAAGCCAGAAACAGATTCCAAATGAGTCAACTGCTTTTCTTAGTTCATGAGGCACGTTGAGAGGAAAATGAAACGCCAGGATGTCGGCTGAGGTCATCCTGAAGGTAGCCAGGGTTTGTTTAAGTTATAGTCTCTGTATAGTCTACAGACTCATAATGAAGGTAGCAGGGGTTTGTTTGAGTTATAGTCTCTTTATAGTCTATAGTTTGAGTTATAATCTATTCAGCCTATAGTCTATAGTTTGAGTTATAATCTCTTTATAGTCTATAGTTTGAGTTATAATCTCTTTATAGTCTATAGTTTGAGTTATAATCTTTTTATAGTCTATAGTTTGAGTTATAATCTATTTAGCCTATAGTCTATAGTTTGAGTTATAATCTCTTTATAGTCTATAGTTTGAGTTATAATCTCTTTATAGTCTATAGTTTGAGTTATAATCTCTTTATAGTCTATAGTTTGAGTTATAATCTTTTTATAGTCTATAGTTTGAGTTATAATCTATTTAGCCTATAGTCTATAGTTTGAGTTATAATCTCTTTATAGTCTATAGTTTGAGTTATAATCTCTTTATAGTCTATAGTTTGAGTTATAATCTTTTTATAGTCTATAGTTTGAGTTATAATCTATTTAGCCTATAGTCTATAGTTTGAGTTATAATCTCTTTATAGTCTATAGTTTGAGTTATAATCTCTTTATAGTCTATAGTTTGAGTTATAATCTCTTTATAGTCTATAGTTTGAGTTATAATCTTTTTATAGTCTATAGTTTGAGTTATAATCTCTTTATAGTCTATAGTTTGAGTTATAATCTCTTTATAGTCTATAGACTCATCCTGAAGGTATAAGGGGTTTGTTTGAGTTATAGTCTATAGAGAGTCTTCATCTTTGTTGCTCTGTCTGTCTGTCTCTTTATCTCCTTATCTCTGTCCCCCTCTGGCTCTGCTTCTCTCTCCGTCTGTCTTTTTTTACACAGACACACACACACACACTCTTTGGGAACTACCCAGTGAAGAGTAGGATGTTGTAGTATTTTCACAAAGAAAAAAGTCCCATCATGGATTCTAACCGCTCACCTCTTGTTGGATCGCTTCCATAGAGCAGGTGTGTGTGTGTGCGTGTGCGTGTGCGTGTGCGTGTGCGTGTGCGTGTGTGTGTGTGTGTGTGTGTGTGTGTGTGTGTGTGTGTGTGTGTGTGTGTGTGTGTGTGTGTGTGTGTGTGTGTGTCAAACAGAGGGATTGTCTCTCACCCACTCTGTTTTCTGTATTTATCAACAATTTAGCTAAAGAAATAAAACACCTAGGACTGGGTCTAAATTACGATGGTAGTAATAAATTGGACATATTACTTTATGCAGATGACATTATTCTGGTATAGCTGAAAATGAAAACGAGCTTCAGAAAATGTTAATATGTACGGAAAGCTGGTGTATAAAGTGGAGACTTACAGTTAATTACGGTAAAACTCCAACCATGCATTTCAGACCAACTAAGTTTAAAAGGAGTAATTTTCTGTTTTACTTTTGGGAACAAAAATTTTAATATGGAGAACAATATAAATATTTAGGCTTCATTTTGGAGGAGCATCTGAACTTTGAACATGGTGGTACAGCTGCATTGGCTGAATCTGCTAGTAGGGCACTGGGTGATATAATAGCAAAAACTAAACAGTTGGGTGATATGGGATATGCTACTTACTCCAAATTATTTCATTCATGTGTTTGCCCTGTTGTGGACTATATGGCAGGGGTATGGGGTTCAAAAGTAAATATAAAAGGAGAAAAGGTACAGAATAGGGCAATACGGTACTTTCTAGGAGTCCATAAATTCACCCCTGTATTGGCAATAACGGTATGGGATGGGAACCGTGTGGAATAAGATGGAAAGGCAGCATGTTAGCTTTATGGAACAAATTTATAAAAATGCCAGAGTCGAGTTGCTAGGGAAATTTTCAACTGGGATGTAACTGTAAAAGGTGCATGATGGGCAAGTGAGATAGAAGACACCCTCACCGAAATTGGAGCATCTGACCTTTTCCAGAATGTAAATACTGTTAACATCTCCTTGGTTAAGGAAGCCTTGTCTAACTACATCAGATTTAGAGATTCAAGGTTCAAGATTCAAGATTCAATAGTTTTATTTCAAACAACAGTGTTAGTTTGGCTACATTTACCATTGTCCGGCAAAACAACATTTGAAAAATAAATTAAATGGGAAAAGAGGAGCCCCCCCCCCAAACATTTTTTAAATAAAACAACAGCCAGAAACTATACACTGTTTGAAAAGGAGATGGAAGAAGCAAATCTTATCTGTTTCCATCCCCCATCAATAACTACTACAACTAATTGCAATATTATATATACTTCAGCAAGTACAATATGACACGATTTCCAATACATAACATATGATACAATACAATTTGCAAATACTTCAACTACACACAACACAATCACACATGCACACACACACACACACACACACACACACACACACACACACACACACACACACACACACACACACACACACACACACACACACTAGACTATACTCTCTGATTACATGGCATTTTAACATTCGCCAAAATGCTTGATTGTGATTGGTCAATATCGCTCGGTTGCCCCTAACAGCGGTCAATTATTTCTTGATAATTCACCGCTGCTATGGGCAACGCACAATAATGACCGCTGTTAGGGGCAACAGAGCTCTATTGACCAATCACAATCAAGCATTTTGATCGCAGTCACGAAAGCTAAACTCAGCATATGCACAGCTGCACTACATCAGGTGCAATCAGACCACACACCTGCCGTCTGCCGATGACAGAGGAGCAACAGAACAACTGCGTCTGCATTTGATTTCGTCTTGTCGATGGTGTAAAATGAATTACGTATATTAGTAAGTTGAATTGAATTGAATACTTTATTTTGACACAAATCGTATGACAAAAAAACATTTTAAAAGACAAGACAATAACAGTGTCAATAACGCAGGTCAAAAATGGATAAAACACAATAAAGCCAAGGCTTGTTTCCATTGTGGTCCATACATGGAACATAAAAAGGCACAGAAACACAAATGGACATGTACACTGACTGGACACATTAAATTATTTTTTTTATAAAAACACCTAACCTGACAACTCATACAGTTAACTAATGTTAAAAGAAAATCCGCAAACCCTTAAAAGCAACTCATGATAAAAGAAATAAAAGCCAAGTTATGATAAAAGAGATAAAAAAAACATTTTAAGTTAGCCCTGTAATAAGCGGAACAAACAATAAACACTATGCAACAACCATCAAATGCACACAGCACACACATCCACACGCACACACTCACTTTAAACAAACAACACACTGCAGCACCCACTCTCCACACTTTAGATCACCTAAACACACTTTATATTTATTGGTAAAGGATTTGCACTACAACTCGTACACCTTACTGTAAATTGTACCTAAATTGTACCTCATCCCATTTCTGCTTTGAACTATATAGTATTGTATATTAGTACATTGCATAGTATATTGTATATTGTATGTTAACTCAGTTACTTCTATTCTGCATCGAACATTGTACATATGTCTATACTGAACACGGCACGGTGGTGTAGTGGTTAACACTGTCGCCTCACAGCAAGAAGGTCCAGGGTTCGATTCCCAGGCCTTTCTGTGTGGAGTTTGCATGTTCTCCCCGTGCTCGCAAGGGTTTCCCCCCCGATAAGATAAACCCAATGGAAAAACATGCACAACAACAGATCGCTAACGCTGTGGCGTCCTTGACGAAGACGGACAGGAGCACTTGGATTTGTCCCCTGGCGCGGCTCACGTTGACTTGACGCCTGTCTGCTCCCGGCTGCCCTTGGGGGGGAAGGACGACGGGATGGGTTAATCGCAGAGACAAATCGCATCTGCGATCCTAAAGAGACAATGCATGCGTGTGTGTTCCGGTGTGTGTGCTAAACTAACCGCTGTGTGTACCACTAAAAACATTGAGTGTCGTTGCATGCCGATTAAAGACCTCTGCAACAGGTCCTGCATTATTATTATTAACACTGTGACCTCTATTTGTACTTCTATTTTACATGCTATACTATTTTATTTCATACTTATCTTGTCTAGCACAGTCTCTGGAGCGTAACAGTAAGAAGAATTTTGTATAAAAGTATTCTGTACTTCTGTATGACAACTATTAAAGAAACTTGAAATGAGCTATACTCGGGCGGTTAGGTGGCCGAGCGGAGATTGCGCTCGTCACCAACCCCGGAGCTGTGAGCTGGATTCGCCTGTTCGAATCCAGCTCACAGCTCCGGGGTTGTCACCAGCTTGGCTGGCCGTCTGCACTAATACAATTGGCTGTATTAGAGGGTGGGAGAAGCTGGCGGGGTGGGTCCGGGTCGTTGTAAACAGCGACTCCTACAGTTCGGTCGGGGCGCCTGCTAAGCGCGGATAGGACTTGAGGGGGATAGTGTGGTCCTCCCACACGCTACGCCCTCTCGATGAGAATCCGCGCTGCCAGGTGAAAAGAAGCGGTGATTGGCTGGACGTGTGTCGGAGGAAGCACGTGGTAGCCTCCACTCTCCCAGATGATCTGACTGTGGGGGGTAAGTGTGCAGCGACCAGGAAGGGACTGGGAATTGGCATACGACTAACATTGGGATGGGAGAAAATCGGAGGAAAATGGAGGGGGAAAAAGATCAAAAAAAAAAAAAAAAAAAAATGAGCTATACTCGGTCATTGTCGCAAAATAATTGACCTTCACTGCGTTTAGAACACAGTGTCAGCCAATTATTTTGCGACAATGACCTCGTAGCTATACATTATCCCTTACTTGTCACCCTTCAAATCATTCTCATACAATAAGTTGGACTTCCTCCCTGGTATACTTTGTGAACACCATCTTTTTGAACTTCCTCTTTAATATACTTATAGATTGACTAGAGATACATCAATCACAGGAAATACTACATAAACCAAAACTAACAACATTTAGTATGATAAAAAGTTGTTATATAAATGAAAAATATGTGTGTGCTCCATTATCAAAAAGACAAAGGTCATTGTGTGCCCATGCAGCTCCGCTCTGGGATTTTGCCCCTGCACCTCGAGACCGGACGTTACCGGGGGGGGGGGGGTCACAGAAGAGGAGCGGATCTGTATTTATTAGGGATGCTCGATATTGGCTTTTTTACCGATACCGATATACCGATATTGTCCAACTCTTAATTTCCGATACCGATATCAACCGATACCGATATATGCAGGGACCCCCCCCCCCCCCCCCCCCCTCCCCAAAAACGGAATAATTTCAGGTAATTAACATTACATATCTCTTGTCATGTAATTAACACAACATTATGCATACTTTGACAATAAATAAAATAATAATTTGTTCTTACTTGCTTGCCTGGGTAAATAAAGGTTAAATAAATGTAAAAAAAATATATATAATAATAATAATTGAAAACCGATACCGATATTTGCCAATATCAAATTTTTATGCCAATATCGGTAGGCCATCCCTAGTATTTACTGTGGTATCGATATTGAGAATGACTTTCATTTTATGTTTTATTGTCCACTATACTATGAGTTGCGTAAAAAGTCATTTGACAGGTGTAAAAAACTTGAGTTAATGTGGTTTAGTGATGCAGATAGACTAAAATGTTTTTTTGATCACAGGGTTTTTGCACTTGCTGAATATTTAGCGAAAGCTTGGGATAAACGCACGGAAATAACATATATGTAATGTATTTTGGCCTCATGGTGTGCAGCACGGTGTAGCTTAGAATGGGAAGTCATTGTTGTGTTCAATTGTTGTTTTTGGTGTCTTATAATCCCGTAAGGGAGGGGTCGTCGGACATGACACGAAAATAAAATGTCATTCATTCATTCATTCATTCATCACAGATGTGAGATACCAGTCTCTCTCTCTCTCTCTCTCTCTCTCTCTCTCTCTCTCTCTCTCTCTCTCTCTCTCTCTCTCTCTCTCTCTCTCTCTCTGTGTCTCACTCTCTATCTCTCTCTCTTTCCCTCTCTCCCTCTCCCCCCTCTATCTCTGTCATTACTGTCTGAGATCTCTCTAGTATGATGGGTGGACTGTCTGGCTGCTAACAGAGCAGTGTGTAAACATGGCTGCCACTCTGCAGGCGCTGTGAGGAGGAGTAATGGAGGATAGATCTGTGTTTTCATGTTGTCTGCACTTCCTGTTTATGTTGGGGGCACTTTGTCACGGCAGGGGAGGGGTGAGGGGGGCTTTGATCAGGGGGCCTCAAGGGTGTGTGTGTGTTTGTGTGCGTGTGCGTGTGCGTGTGTGTGTGTGTGTGTGTGTGTGTGTGTGTGTGTGTGTGTGTGTGTGTGTGTGTGTGTGTGTGTGTGTGTTATCGTGCCTGTGGGTCTATCCACCACTACAGCTGTCCTCCAGATACTCAGGTCATGTCTACAAACATTTCTCCCATATTCCCTGCTGCCTGATCCACCAAAAAACGTGGAACGGAACAGAGGTGTACATAGGAGGTGGTTGGGTGGGTGGGGTGGGGGGGTTGGGTAGGCGGGGTGGGGGGCCGGGGGGTAACTGTACATTGGATTATCGACGAAACCTTACTTGGTCCCAAGAAGAGGGTCTCGTGTATTATTGGGTTAGGACATTTACATTGGAGGGGGTTGAGTTAGGACATTTACAGGGGCCAGTTTCGAATTGCAGTCTCCCGTAGGTGCTCCTTGAGAGTGGTTTTAAAAGTGGGTAGTGATTCACATTCCTTTACAGCTATGGGTAGGGCGTTCCACATTGATGTGGCATAATTGCGAAACGTGTTTAGTCCCTTGTTTGAGCCGAATCTGGGTTTAACATGATTTGTGGAGCTCCCTCTGGTGTTGTGGTCGTGGTATTCACTGACTTTTGGGAAGTATTTTGACATGTACATGGGTACCTTGGTCGTGTAGTGTATCTTGTAGACCAGGCCCATTGCAAGTTGCTGTACTCTGTCGTCTACTCTAAGCCATCCTAGGTTGTCAAAGTGGGCAGGGGTGAGGTGGGTTCTAGGAGTAAGGTCAAGCAGTAGTCTGACCAGTTTGTTTTGTGATGTTTGTAATTTTGTTTTTAGCGCCTTTGAGGTGCTTTGGTACCATGAGGTGCAAGCATAGTCGTAGTACCCTTGAATGAGTGCTCCTGCCAGGAGGGGTAGTCAGGGTGGATGGATGAGGGGTAGTCAGGGTGGATGGATGAGGGGTAGTCAGGGTGGATGGATGAGGGGTAGTCAGGGTGGATGGATGAGGGGGTAAAAACGCACCTTATGTTATGGATGGATCATCACCGTTTGTCCTCATAATAATCTCCAATGGTTCGCCCTAGGCGATCGCCACTGCCGAGGCCAGTGAGTCCCTGAGAGCCTGCTATGAGTGTACAGACTGGGATGTATTGCAGGACACAGACGGGAATATGGGGACCTTGGACACTGACAGGAAGGCTGACTGTATCACCAGTTACCTGACCTTCTGCAGGGACATGATTGTACCAGCAAGGACTGTGCGCTGTTTTTCAAACAACAAGCCCTGGATCACCGCTGACCTTAAGAGGCTTGTTAATGAGAAAAATGCGGCATTCAGGAAGGATGACATAGAGAGGCGCAAGCAGGTGCAACGGGAATTAAAGAGGAGTCTGAAGCAGGCCAAGGAGGACTATAAGAGGAAGGTGGAGAGGAAGCTGCAGCACAACAACACCAGAGAGGTGTGGAGGGGAATGAAAACCATCACCGGCTATAAGCAGGTAAACTGCCAGGCAGAGGGTGATGTGGACAAGGCCAACGAGTTTAACCAATTCTACAACCGGTTTGACACGGCAGCCAGGGCTCGCTCTGCCCCTGTTGACCAGGCCACACCAACACCCCCTCCCACCTCTCCAGCTGCAGCTCCTCCCCCTGCACCATCTCCTCCTCACTGCTGCAACCACAACTCTGCAGTTCCGCTCCCTGGCCCCACCCCCTGTCACCTAGCCCCCCCCCCAGTGACCTAGTCCCCCCCCCCTGTCACCTGCCCCCCCCCCCCGTGTCACACAGACTGAACACGCCCTTGACCCCCTGCAGTTTGGGTATCGGGAGAGCATCGGGGTGGACGACGCGGTCCTCTACATGCTCCATCGGGCCTACTCCTACCTGGATGAGCCGGGGAGTTATGTGAGGATTATGTTTTTTGATTTTTCGAGCGCTTTTAATACTATTCAACCTCCCATACTTAAAGACAAGCTCAGGAAGATGGGGGTGGATCCCTCCTTCACTTCCTGGATCACAGATTACCTGACAGACCGACCACAGTTTGTCAGAATGGGAAACTGTGTCTCGGAGACAGTGGTCAGCAGCACTGGGGCTCCACAGGGGACTGTTCTTGCCCCGTTCCTGTTCACCCTCTACACGGCAGACTTCAACTACAACTCTGAGTCTTGCCACGTCCAAAAATACTCGAACGACACAGCGATTGTGGCGTGTGTGAGGAAGGGACAGGAGGGAGAGTACAGGGACCAGGTGGGAGCATTCAGCGACTGGAGCGAACAGAACGGCCTTCTCCTGAACGCAAAAAATACCAAGGAGATGGTATTGGATTTCCGCAGGTCGAAACCACCTCTGCAACCAGTCAGCATACGGGGAAACAACATTGAGACGGTGCAGACATACAAATATTTAGGCGTGCACCTAGACGATAAGCTGGCCTGGGCTGCAAACGCGGAAGCGCTCTACAAGAAAGGACAGAGCAGGCTGTTCTTCCTTAGGAGGCTCAGGTCTTTTAATGTGTGTGGGGAAATGTTGTTCATGTTTTATCAGGCAGTGGTGTCAAGTGTGCTCCTCTACGCCGCTGTCTGTTGGGGTGGTAATACCACGGCCAGGGATACCAGACGGCTGGATAAGCTGGTCAAGAAGGCTGGCTCAGTGGTGGGGAGGAGACTGCCACTGGGGACCGTGGTGGAGAGCCGCACGCAGAGCAAGCTGCTGGCCATCATGGGCAATACCAACCACCCTCTCCACCACACCCTGGTGGGGCAGAGCAGCAGTCGCAGCGGACGGCTCATCTCCCTGCACTCACGGACTGAGCGGCACAGGAGGTCCATTGTCCCCACAGCCATCAGACTGTACAACAGCGTATTATAGTGCGGGGGACCTGACCTCTGACCCACACACCTGTTTTTACACCTGTTTTTACACCTGTTTTTACACCTGTTTTTACACCCGTTTTTACACCCGTTTTTACACCTGTTTTTATACACTGTTTTTATACACCTGCTTTTATCTAATCACGTTCTTATTAATATTGATGGGTATGATTTAATTGAATTTTATCATGTACTTATTTTTAATTCATGATGCAGACATAACGTGTAATAACTGTATGGGAACGGTCAATGTCTGTATACTGTTGTGAGCTGCGAGATACCCTGAATTTCCCCAAGGGGATTAATAAAGTATCTATCTATCTATAAGTGTGATTGTTTTGTCCTATTCTAATAGTCTCCACAAGTCGCGATCGCCATAGCTCACGGCTGCTCGCTCTCTGGTGCTTTGAGTGCTAGACAGCACTCCCCACACTAAAATGGCCCCACACTAAACTAGCCCAGTTCAAAAGGTAGGCGATACTGCCACCTGTCGGGATTCGATCGTCATTTAAATTCTAACTTAATCAGAGGTGACAGGAAGGTCCGCGGGACTGTTTAGAATAATAATAATAAAAAAAAGGAAAAACAAAAAAGGCACTGTTTTGGTGCTCAAGTGTTGGCTTTCAGAAACGAGATATCTCGTTTTTGGCGCTCAATGAGTTAAGGTGAAGGGGTCACCTTGATTATTGAAATGGAACCTAAATGTAGAATAATAAACATCTGCCAGGTTATAATATATCACCAATACCTTTTGCATCATGCAACATCACAAACCTGTCATCTAAAAGCAGTTTGTCTCACCTCTCTTTGAATAGGATTCTAGCAGTAAGTGTTTTTCTGCTAGGGTCACATCTTTAACTGATAAACACGGATGGCTAATTCATTGGGCTCAGCTCACTCAGTTGTCAACGCGGTGCTGCGTAGAACTGCCAGAGTGTACAGCTGGGAGCACTCAGGCAACAGACAATAGACAGACATCTAGTCATTATTTTGTGGTGGAGATTTTCGTTTTCCAGATTATCGCAAAAAGGAAACAATAAAAGTGCACTTGGTAGAGAAATCACCACCAGGAGGCAGTCAGACAGTTTGTTCAATGTGCCTAAAATCTGAACATCACAGGACACAGAATAGCACACAAGTAGTTCAACAAACCTGCGAGATGCAGGAGCCACACATTTCCTCTCTCTCTCCTACAATACAACCTACAATATTTAACAAATGCGACCACCATCTGTTATAAACACCCTGGACAATCTGTTATAAACACCCTGGACCATCTGTTATAAACACACTGGACCATCTGTTATAAACACCCTGGACCATCTGTTATAAACACACTGGACCATCTGTTATAAACACACTGGACCATCTGTTATAAACACCCTGGACCATCTGTTATAAACACACTGGACCATCTGTTATAAACACCCTGGACCATCTGTTATAAACACACTGGACCATCTGTTATAAACACACTGGACCATCTGTTATAAACACCCTGGACCATCTGTTATAAACACACTGGACCATCTGTTATAAACACACTGGACCATCTGTTATAAACACCCTGGACCATCTGTTATAAACACCCTGGACCATCTGTTATAAACACCCTGGACCATCTGTTATAAACACCCTGGACCATCTGTTATAAACACACTGGACCATCTGGTATAAACACCCTGGACCATCTGTTATAAACACACTGGACCATCTGTTATAAACACCCTGGACCATCTGTTATAAACACCCTGTACCATCTGTTATAAACACCCTGGACCATCTGGTATAAACACCCTGGACCATCTGTTATAAACACCCTGGACCATCTGTTATAAAGACCCTGGACCATCTGTTATAAACACCCTGGACCATCTGTTATAAACACCCTGGACCATCTGTTATCAGTGGAATAAATGTTACATCGGATGTAAATTTTTTACCTTTAACAAATTTTTCCCAAAACACATTTTTACCTTAACACATGTTTACCTTAATACATTTTGACCTTAACACATTTTCACTTTGACAACTTTTTACCTTAACACATTTTTACCGTAACACATTTTTACCGTAACACGTTTTTTGCAGCAGTGGTCATTTCCTTGCTATTCCCACTGCTGCTGAATGAATATAGTATGAATAGGAACCCGTCTGGGATCAGCAGATGATGAGTCGCCAACTCTATCAGTGCTTTCATTGTTGAAGCAAGAGAACGTAATTGTGAAAATTGTAGGCTCTTTGACTGCCATCCAATTAGTAAAAGTGAGGTTTGATTTACAGTAATGTTCCTATAAACAACACATAGTTATAGTCACATTCTTCTCTCGGGACAGCTGGCCCATAGCTAATCTAGTTTGACTTTAGGTTAGTGATTTAACATCTGTCTCTGTCATTCTTTCACATCCCTTTCTCGTCCCACTGCACACAGGGCAACAGAAAACCAACAAGTCCACCATTGTGAGAGCGTGTATAGTCCCGAAAACAATGGCCAGGATAAACGTCACCCTGTCGACAGGCACTGGAGCTGTGGGGACAAACTTGGCGACCTGAGCGATGTTAGATATTTCAGAAGACAATGGTATTGATCTCCTGTCTGAGCAGCAAAGAACAAAGTGCTTCTATTGTTCCTGTCAGTGTCAGAATAGTCTTGTTCCCGGGAGCCTGACTCCTGAGACATGTTGACATGTTGACTCTGTGGCTGGAGGCTGGACATGTTGACATGTTGACTCTGAGGCTGGGCAGTGGACATGTTGATGTCGCGGGTGGGGGTATGTGTGTGTCTGTGTGTAATCATGGAGCGGTGGGATCTACCCATGGGAGTTCCCTCTCTTGCGTTACAGGCTGTGCCGTTGGAGGAAGCTGATTGGCTGGCTGGCGCATAGGGGCGGTGCCCTGGAACCCCGCAAACTCGCTCAAAAGGGAGGCGAGTATTGTCAGCTGGGGGCGAGATACAGAAGGACGAGACCCGGAGCAGAGGAGGAAAGAGAAACCCGAGGACGCCGACTGGTGATATTGCTGGTACACACGGCGCTGTTGCTGCTTCCTAGAACGAAAACGGGAGTCGAGAGGACGGTAACAGAGGACGCAGGGCTGTAGGAGTACGAGGACACGCAACTCTTTTGTGTTTGTACTTTTCCTCCAGTGGAACCAGTTCATATCGGCGACTGCAGTGTTTCCCCCCGCAGTGGAAACGGGTGGAGCTTCAGACCGGAGAGACATTATCGCCACACCGGGCGCCGTGAGTAAAGAACGCAAGACAGTAGAATATGTGCCTGACAAGCGAACTGTTTCCCGAGTGGTGAATGAAGACATAGACGAACAGTGATTGCATTGGAATTAGGAATATTATTAGTAGCGTGAAGCTGAAGATTATCGGAACGGCATGCAGTAAAGCCAGTAAAACTGTCGAAGACTTGAACCTAGTGGATTCTCCATCCTCTGTGAACTACCTTTCTCTCTTTGCTAAATCATATGGAGGATATCTAATCCATTGTGCATTGTGACGAACCCGTGAACGGGGGGACCTTGCTCTTACTGACTGTGCCTTTCATTGCAGGCGGGAGGACATTATTGCACGCCTGGTGCTTGGAGTGCCTAAAACACCCCAGTACAGACAGAACAGTTTTTAGCCCAAAGGCGGGAGGGGTTACGGGAGCGGAAATAGGTGGCGTCCTTCCGGCCCTCACCTTCGGGCCCCGGTCATACTTAAAACCTTTGTTTTTAGTGTTTGTCAACTCAGCGCTTCCACTGCCCAAACCTAGGCTAGGGTATGAGAGGAGTATTCTAGGCCTAAGCCCTACCCCTAGCAGTGAGCAGCCCGTGCTATTTTATCCCAGCCCCCTTAGTTACTGTGTGAACACTTAGTGTGTATTTATCTACCTATATTCTCCCTAATCATTTTGCCGTGGCTCCCCGAGGGATGGTGTGATATCGATACCTATTTTAGGCTGTTTACAGTGAACCGTGTGGTGTAGTGTGATTCTAAATTAATGTTTGATAGTCATAGACCCGTGTGCAGGGCAGACCCTTTTTCCTTCACGTGTGTAGTGTCTCAGGGGCGGGGATAGGTGGCGTGGGTGGGAGTAACAGTCTGGGGGTGGGTTTACGGGGCATTGAGCGCTTCCTCCTTTTAACTACCCTAGGCTTAAGAGGCGTGGGTATTTTAATCTAGTCTAATAGTGTTTAGGTAGGTTTATGAATTTGTATCTTATGTATTAAAGTATTGCCTGTTTTTCTTAAATACCATTATGTAATAAAGTATTGCTTGTTTTTGCTAAACATTCTCTCCTTGTCTGTCTGTGGTCCTGGGGAATCTGTTGTGGTAGTTCAGCTGAGCTCTTTGGAAAGTACACCTGTGCGCTTGCACTTCCTAGCTGTAGACTGGGGTGCTTTTCATTGGGGTCTGGTGACATTATTTTGGCGTAGTCGGTAGGATTCCCCATAGTCCACAGCAAACATGGCGGATGAGAATCCTGTAGAGATTAGTTTGGTGACAGCAAATACAAGTAATGCCCTGGTACTTGGGGTCGCATTGGGTTCCTAAGTCTAGCGGAAAAAAAGTGACTGCTAAATACAGTCAGTGGCTAGTCCAGGTTGAGTTATTATTTTTTTTGTGTTGTTGTGACCACAAGCGTTACCACCCCACCAGGGAAGAGACTTTCTGTTTAGCTCCCTTGAGAGCCCCGCACCTAGGAGGAGAGACTCCAGACGACGGTCCTGGAGAAAGAGCTCTCCACCACCCTGGAAGACAGCAAGATACCCCCCGGGTCGTGAGTAAATGTTGGGCAGTGTCCTGTGATGTTTGACTTGAAGACGGAAAACATATGATGTGTAAAGACTGTGGAGGAATACGTTGTCACACCTGAGTGTTGGAGAACCTGGATACTGTTTTTTTCCCCTTCTGTCTAAAGAATATGGAAGGAGGCCTGAAGGACCAGAGCCTGGCTTAAACCCCCCCACTAACCCTCACTGTGTATGTGTGAAGACTGTGGAAGGAGGCCTGAATGACCAGAGCCTGGCTAGACCCCGCACATAGAGAGGCCATGCTCCTCCCAGCAGCGACTAAGGCTTTCCCCCTGGAAGTGATAAAGGCATTGCCCCTGGAACATGGGGAAAAGCGGTCTTCGGAGATTCTTCAAGGACGGGGAGACGGACGTTGAGACGAGGATGGGAAGCCGGACGCTGAGATGAAGGAAGAGAAAAAGGGAAGACTGACTCTACGAGCAGGACGGGTCTGAGCCTCATGTGGAGGCAGCGCAGAAGAGGCCCGGGGAAGGAGCTCTGAAGGTGCCGAAAAGTCCCCATGCTTCTCTGAAGAACTGAAAGGGGGTGAAGCTGAGAAGGAATCTAAACCAGAGACTGGCGAGGAGGACGACGCCCAGGACGACGACGATGATGATGACGAAGATGCAGAGGAAATGCAGGATCGGAAACTGAGCATACTGCAATCTCCCCGGAAGTGTGATGATCCAGACGCAGCAACCTGGGCAAACTGCCCATCCGCTTGGTCCAGCTGTGATGGCCGGGACGGCCATCGATATAGGGGGGGGGGAAATGTTGCGGGTGGGGGTATGTGTGTGTCTGTGTGTATTCATGGAGCGGTGGGATCTACCCATGGGAGTTCCCTCTCTTGCGTTACAGGCTGTGCCGTTGGAGGAAGCTGATTGTCTGGCTGGCGCATAGGGGCGGTGCCCTGGAACCCCGTGAACTCACTCAAAAGGGAGGCGAGTATTGTCAGCTGGGGGCGAGACACAGAAGGACGAGACCCGGAGCAGAGGAGGAAAGAGAAACCCGAGGACGCCGACTGGTGATATTGCTGGTACACACGGCGCTATTGCTGCTTCCTAGAACGAAAACAGGAGTCGAGAGGACGGTAACAGAGGACGCGGGGCTGTAGGAGTACGAGGACACGCAACTCTTTTGTGTTTGTACTTTTCCTCCAGTGGAACCAGTTCATATCGGCGACTGCGGTGTTTCCCCCCGCAGTGGAAACGGTGGAGCTTCAGACCGGAGAGACATTATCGCCACACCGGGCGCCGTGAGTAAAGAACGCAAGACAGTAGAATACGTGCCTGACAAGCGAACTGTTTCCCGAGTGGTAAATGAAGACATAGACGAACAGTGATTGCATTGGAATTAGGAATATTATTAGTAGCGTGAAGCTGAAGATTATCGGAACGGCATGCAGTAAAGCCAGTAAAACTGTCGAAGACTTGAACCTAGTATTGTGGATTCTCCATCCTCTGTGAACTACCTTTCTCTCTTTGCTAAATCATATGGAGGATATCTAATCCATTGTGCATTGTGACGAACCCGTGAACGGGGGGACCTTGCTCTTACTGACTGTGCCTTTCATTGCAGGCGGGAGGACATTATTGCACGCCTGGTGCTTGGAGTGCCTAAAACACCCCAGTACAGACAGAACAGTTTTTAGCCCGAAGGCGGGAGGGGTTACGGGAGCGGAAGGAGGTGGCGTCCTTCCGGCCCTCACCTTCGGGCCCCGGTCATACTTAAAACCTTTGTTTTTAGTGTTTGTCAACTCAGCGCTTCCACTGCCCAAACCTAGGCTAGGGTATGAGAGGAGTATTCTAGGCCTAGGCCCTACCCCTAGCAGTGAGCAGCCCGTGCTATTTTATCCCAGCCCCCTTAGTTACTGTGTGAACACTTAGTGTGTATTTATCTACCTATATTCTCCCTAATCATTTTGCCGTGGCTCCCCGAGGGATGGTGTGATATCGATACCTATTTTAGGCTGTTTACAGTGAACCGTGTGGTGTAGTGTGATTCTAAATTAACGTTTGATAGTCATAGACCCGTGTGCAGGGCAGACCCTTTTTCCTTCACGTGTGTAGTGTCTCAGGGGCGGGGATAGGTGGTGTGGGTGGGAGTAACAGTCTGGGGGTGGGTTTACGGGGCATTGAACGCTTCCTCCTTTTAACTACCCTAGGCTTAAGAGGCGTGGGTATTTTAATCTAGTCTAATAGTGTTTAGGTAGGTTTATGAATTTGTATCTTATGTATTAAAGTATTGCCTGTTTTTCTTAAATACCATTATGTAATAAAGTATTGCTTGTTTTTGCTAAACATTCTCTCCTTGTCTGTCTGTGGTCCTGGGGAATCTGTTGTGGAAGTTCAGCTGAGCTCTTTCGAAAGTACACCTGTGCGCTTGCACTTCCTAGCTGTAGACTGGGGTGCTTTTCATTGGGGTCTGGTGACATTGACTCTGAGGCTGGGCAGTGGACATGTTGACATGTTGACTCTGAGGCTGGGCAGTGGACATGTTGACATGTTGACTCTGAGGCTGGGCAGTGGACATGTTGACATGTTGACTCTGAGGCTGGGCAGTGGACATGTTAACGGCTTTAGTGTTGCTGAAGTTGGACCAGAGCAGTCTTCGTCTTCATAGGCTTTTGCTAGAAAACTAAATTGCATCAGCACCTAAAGATAGTAGGAATTACATCTAGTACATCTGTGTGCAATTATGTAAGAAAAAAGACAATAGTACAAATAATAATTATTATTATTATGTGTCTGTCCCTCCAGCAGCATGACAGACACCTGTCCCTCCAGCAGCATGACAGACATGACAGACATCCTCAACCATCTTGATCCTCAACCATCTTGGTCCTCAACTATCTTGGTCCTCAACTATCTTGGTCCTCAACCATCTTGGTCCTCAACTATCTTGGTCCTCAACCATCTTGGTCATCAACTATCTTGGTCCTCAACCATCTTGGTCCTCAACCATATTGGTCCTCAACCATCTTGGTCCTCAACCATCTTGGTCCTCAACCATCTTGATCCTCAACCATCTTGGTCCTCAACCATATTGGTCCTCAACCATCTTGGTCCTCAACCATCTTGGTCCTCAACCATATTGGTCCTCAACCATATTGGTCCTCAACCATCTTGGTCCTCAACCATCTTGTTCCTCAACCATATTGGTCCTCAACCATATTGGTCCTCAACCATATTGGTCCTCAACCATCTTGGTCATCAACCATCTTGGTCCTCAACCATCTTGGTCCTCAACCATCTTGGTCCTCAACCACCTTGGTCCTCAACCATCTTGATCCTCAACCATCTTGGTCCTCAACCACCTTGGTCCTCAACCATCTTGGTCCTCAACCATCTTGGTCCTCAACCATTTTGGTCCTCAACCATCTTGGTCCTCAACCATCTTGGTCCTCAACCATCTTGGTCCTCAACCATCTTGATCCTCAACCATCTTGGTCCTCAACCATCTTGGTCCTCAACCATCTTGGTCCTCAACCATCTTCTCGAGGAAGAGTGTCGCTGCTTATCGTTGCATCTATATCCTGCTCCCTGTTTGAGAGCAAATAATCTCCATTATTTATCAAAGTAGCTGTATGAGGCAATACACCAGTGCAGGCCGACTGATTAATAACACTCTGTAATTAACTATGTCTCTATTTAAATATGTGATGATTGAAAAGTGATTTACATAAACCGGGTGAATAAGCAGGTGAATAGTAGGCCAGAGGTCAGGATTTTAGCATTGTTGAGGCATTTGTAATAATAAAAAGAAAACAAAGAGGAAGAATCAAATGTATGCCTCTTAAAATAACAAGCAGGTGGTAATGGAATGTCACCTGCGTGCTTCCTGGCCGTAACAAGAAGGTGTTACTGAAACGTTTCAAACATTCATGCTTCCTGAAACGTTGAGAACCAGACAACTCTCCGCTATCTCTGAACCACCATTATGACTGGCGGAGGAGGGGGCGGTATAGGAGGGTGAGGATTGTAAATGTTTCTGTCAACTGGATCATTTCAGGGGAGAAGGCTTCAGTAGGTGGACCAGTCGAGGGCTCAGTCTCTCAGTTCAGGGAGGGGTTTCTTAGTTTTCTGATGTTTGCCTCTACATCTTCAGAACATCTGAAAAAGTCAACAATTACTGGAATGAAAGAACTTTCAAAACCATTTAAATCTTTAAAAGAAAATGTGTATGTACCCCAATTGCTTTGCATGGACATATTTGTGTTTTATTACACGTATATGTTCATGCATACATTCTCTCCTCCATTGCCTGTGGTGCTTTTTTCCTATTGCTAGGTTTTTAGTGAGTTTTTCCATACCTTCGCTGGGGTATGTCTTGGAGTGTTGTTTTGGATTTCATGATGGGTTTTTTGTTCTTGATTTATTGTGATGTTTCTTCTTGACTTGTTTAAAGAAGACTTGTCCAGCCCACATGGGGACATTAATTAACGTGTGATTGCGGGCTTTGCAAATACATTTGATTTGATTTGAGTAGAAAAGAAAACGTGTGTGGCCTGTTTTTGCCCTGTTCCCTATAACAACTGCCTCTTTGAACTGCTGCGGTCAGGCAAGCGATACCGGAGTCTTAAGGCGAGCACAGAAAGACTCAGAAGAAGCTTCTATCCCCAGGCTATCAGGCTGCTAAACGAACAATAAACACTATGCAACAACCATCAAATGCACACAGCACACACACCCACACGCACACACTCACTTAAACAAACAACACACTGCAGCAGCCACTCTCCACACTTTAGATCACACAAACACACTTTATATTTATTGATAAAGGATTTGCACTACAACTCGTACACCTACTGTAAATTGTACCTAAATTGCACCTCATCCTATTTCTGCCTTGCACTATATAGTATTGTATATTAGTACACTACACAGTATTGTATTATATGGTAACTCAGTTACGTCTATTCTGCATCGAACATTGTACATATGTCTATACTGAACACTGTGACCGCATTTTTTTACTTCTAATTTACATGCTATACTATGTTATTTTATTTCATACTTATCTTGTCTTGCACAGTCTCTGGAGCGTAACAGTAAGAAGCATTTTGTATAAAAGTATTCTGTACTTCTGTATGACAACTATTAAAGAAACTTGAACTTGAATCTTCTATTTGGTTTCAATACTTAATTTTGTTATTTTTCAGAGCTCTCCATAGATGGGATCAGACCAGGGTTCTTCTGATGAAGACTACCACGGGCACCTTGATGCAAGAATGGTGGCAAAGCCAGAAAGAAGTTACATTTATAATCAAATCAAGTTTTTTCCCCCTGTCATGTACGAAGGTCTGATAATAACAACTGGAGGGCGGCACATGAGCAAAAGCAGCCCCTCTCAGTAAATATGTTCAAAATCAAGGTCCCAGGTGTAGGTGAAAAAAAATACACAACACAAGACGTTTTCCAAATCGTAAATTATATATTGAATGGAGGTAGGAGTTTAAACCTCCTCCATGGTGCACAGGGGAAAAGGTAGGGGAGGACATACAAGACATACATATAAGGCAACTCAACCCAGATAGACAAACCTTGAGGCTACCGTACTATGTGGCCGTGTGAACATCAGAGAGCACACGGTTCCATACACAAGGTGCAGAAACAGGCTGGCACCATCATCAGTCCCTCAGGTCTATGGACTAGGGCTAACTGCATATCCATATTATATGAACATACACACATATATCTATATCCACGCAGTGGCAAACAAAGGCAACCTCATACACTGAGGTCACTGGAACATGACACACAACAGGAATCCCGACGTGCGTGTGCTGTCAGCTACTTGTGCACCCGCCCCTTCCTGATGTGACTGCCATCAGCTGTAGTTCATTAAGCAATCAGCACCCTTCAGTATAGGGACGGGCAGCACCTGACAGGAAGAGAAGAAGAGATATCATTAGCTCTCATGTTCACACACACACACACACAAACGATACTAATGTTCACATGGTCTTCCAAATACAGTAATAATGATAATGACCAACCCACGTACGTCACACCTCCCCCCATAAGAGCGAACCCGCAGGGTTAGCAAAACATTATCACTTATTATCAACCAACATCCGATTAGTACCAACAGAACAAAAATAAATAGAAATCACACTCCATATAGACCACATGCCCCTATTCTGGGCCCACACGGTCAACCACCACCCCACCCAATACCAGACGCATCAGCCGCCGGACGTGGCTGGCACCTTCCTCATACCGAGGCCATGACGGTATCCTATAGTCAACCATACGCAAATTGCTCAATGGTGTTCGCACTCCCAACATCAACCCCGTGCGTCCTGTAAGGCACATTTGAACACAACACAGCATGTGAAACCACAGTCCTGTCACATCTCAACTCCGACGAGACGCGGGCAGGATTTTTCATTAGCCTATTCACATGACACCAGCGTGTCCTCCTCCGCCGCCCGAGCGTATGCAACATATACTTAGTGGCAGAGACCTTTCCTCTTACCACATAAGGTCCTGAGAACCGGGCAGTGAGCACCATACTAGGCGTGGGCAGCACAATAAACACCTCATCCCCCACCTCAAAATCCCTAGGGACAGCACAAATAGAAGGGACATTGGGGTGATTATTAATCAATGCATCACACAACAAGTTAGTAAACGGAGCGTCTCCAACCTCCAACACAGGGACGACCTTACCCCCAGCAATATCATTTCCCATGACGAAATCCACGCCCTTTACGGGAAAACATGGGCGAACCGCGACCGGAAAACAACCTGTGATCAGTGCAGACTGTACATGCACCTGATGCAACGGCACGCGCACACACCCCATGCCAATACCTCTCATCAATCCGCTCGACCGACAGGAGTCCACATCCAATGGTAATACATCAGCCAGGATGAACGATTGAGAGGCTCCTGTATCACGGAGTATTCTCACCCGATGGTAGTCCCCAACTTTACCCGACAGGGACACACAACCATCAAACAAAAAGGGCTCAAAAGAGCTACGCTGGTCAGGACATGACACCGTACCAATCAACCCCACCCCTTTCGGTTCCTGGGCTGACTCCCTGGTCTCCTGTCGATCCCTTAGCGCATGACAGTCCTTCACAAAATGCCCTTCTTTTTTACAATAATGACACACCCTTTCAGACGGCGGAGAGCGTGATCGGAATGCTCGCTCGTCACCCAAGGTATTTCGAGACGGCGGTGAGCGAGGTCGGAATGGTCGCTCGTCACCTCCGCGATACGGCGGCCCCGACGGAGAGAACGCGCCCCCTCCTACATACACACCATTTCGTACAGAAACATGTGATGCAGAAACATTTTTGTGGATCATTGCCAACTCGTCACACAAAACTGCAGCTTCCTGAAGGGTAGAAACCTTTCGCTCCTCCAACTGTATTATCATGTGTTCGGGCACAAATTTTTTAAATTGTTCCATGAGGATTAACTCGCTCAAAGCCTCGAGTCCATCCACCTTACACGCTTCACACCAACGAGTGAACACCATCCGTTGTTCATGGGAAAATGCGACATGTGTTTGCGAGGGGGCTTTACTTAGTCCCCTAAACCGCTGCCTATAAGCCTCCGGCACCAGTTCATATACGCGCAAGACAGCACCCTTCACTTTCTCATATACCATGCTGTCCCCCTTTGATAAAAACTGGCATGCGTCTTGAGCCCTACCCGTGAGCCTATATTGCACTAATAGTGCCCACTGATCCTCCGGCCAATTCGCAGCCCCCGCTACCCGCTCAAAATTCAAAAAAAATGCCTCCACCTCAGATTCTCGAAAAACAGGAACCATAGCAATATGTTGCCCAACATTAAAACTGCCCTGGCCACCTTCAGATGAGGGCGAAGAAGAGCCAACACTCCCCAGCTCCATCCTCTTCAGTGTAATCTGGAGCTCTCTATCTCTCTCCTTCTCCCTTCCTCGCTCTTCCCTGTCTCTCTCAGCTGCTCTGTCCTGTCTATCTCTCTCAGCTGCTCTGTCCTCTCTGTCAGCTGCTCTGTCCTCCCTGTCTCTGTCCTCTCTGCGCAACAGCGCTCTCTCCTCCATCTGGAGACGGGCCAAACGCAGACTAGAGCGCGCATGGCCAGAAGACGTGGAGTCTTTATCCGAATCGCCCGCGCCCTCACTTTCAGCTCTGGGCGTACTACCATTCTTCCTAATAGCACCACCCTCCGGGTCAAGATCACGCAAGGGAGATTTATCGCCAGTGTTTTTAACCTCCTGGTCACTATGACTCACTACTCCCCGAGCCGCGCTGAACACCTGTTGCTCTTCTAACCCCGCTAGTACAGCCGCTTTCATATCAGCCTTGGACTGGGAACTTTGCACAGTAATATTATAATGCTTAGCAATAAGGCATAATTCCGCCTTAGTGCAACCTTCCACCTGATCCTCTGTTGGATCCGCCACAAAGACTTCAAAAACAAACGCAGACGCCGCCATAATATGTCGTTCTGCGTGACTATGATATGATATATATAACGTCCTCACTTAGTTAACCATGACCGTGCGCAATAATAATAGACACATTCTGCCTTTATACCCCTTAACCAAAACAATCCAACTGACCACATCTACCAAATGAAAACAATAACAAATGTTCCTAACTGTTGTGAAGGGCCAGATTAAACCGAATATATATATTTATTTATATATATATATTTAATTGTATTTGTATATTCTCTAATATTCCCTGATATCCCTTGTATATTCCTTGTACAATATGCATTGAATATCCATTCTAGCCTACTGAACATCCCATAATAGTCTCCATTCTACTATTGGTCGAGACCTTGGTGCCAGGCTGCCATACCCCTCAGACCCAGTTCAAACGTACCGCTCCACATGTACGAACAAGTCCTAGTTCCGCGTAGGAATCTGGCTACCGCACCACTAATGGGACTATTTGTTCATAGTGCGTATATATACTGCGCTACTAAAGTAGGACTTCCTTTTCAGTCCAGTTTCTTACCCTCCAATAGAGTCACAGACGTAAAGCCTCCCCGCGACGCCACGTGTGGGAGTAAGGCCAAGTTCGCCTACCATCGGTATTGAGACATCGTGTATATTGATATTTGAATAGTCATATTTGGCACTATATCGTCGAGTTGGACGTAGTCTATTAAGCTAATAATAGTCTGTTAATATATAGTGCTTCGTGCGGTGAGAATACTACCGTAGTCAGTACCCCATCGTTTCGGGCAGAGAACTGGCTGCTTACCCAGGGTGGTTGACCCCATGTGAAGCTGCACCCGAGGAGCCCCAGAGCCGACGAGCGAGTGGACCTGTATACCGGATTATTCTACCGACGACAGCCCGCCTTCCCAGGCACGGATTATGCTTTGTATACTTTGATTATTCCATGGATAAAGACCCCCGACACTGCCGTGTGTTGGAACCCCCCCCCCTGGAGAGGACGCAAGGTGAGGAGACGCTCTGCAAGACGAGGTCGCTTCACGTCTCTCCCCCGTGGACCGGAGAGAGCCGGCCCACAAAGAGTCCACCTGCTTTCATCTGTGGTCCAAGGATCGCCGGCGCATTGAACGGCACTACAGTGGGTTCACCTGGGATACCCTTGGCCGGACGAGGCAGCCGGATTCTACCCCCCCCCCCCTCCTACTCCTGTCGGCTTACAAGCGACCGGATTGACCCCCTCTAGTGTATCTAGTATATAATCATTAAAGTATCATTGCTGTTATTCCTTAACTATTCCAGGTCGTATATTTACCACCTGCGCCTTCAGAGATTGGACATTTTCTATTGATATACCGACGAATACTCTTTGCCATAAAAGTGCATACTATTTCAATTCATAAATGTAATTAAGTGATTAAGTGCTTGTTCTACACACCATCGCTGTGTAGAAATAAAGACCTGTTTCGACTTCGTACATTTGTGTTGGATCCGTTTCATCTACGTGAGAGTGTTTATGATAATATATTTATGCCGTGTACTGGGTGGCCGAATATTAAGTACAAAGGTAGTGGTAGTAAGTATCATATCTAGTAATACAGTCAGGGAATTGTACCCCTCAGTTACAATTGGTCCTTCGAGCCGGATGGTAATTAGTGTAATATTAATATAGTGTTATTAATATTGAAATGGCCTATGATGAACACTCCACGAAACGATCCTCCTAACCAACGCCCGCAGCGCGAACGACGGCTCCCTCAGTACTTAGAGGCTTACGCTGTCAGTCAACAACCTAGTCTTCTACTAACAGTAAACGCGGTAAAACTAGAAAGTAAAAGTATGTCTAACCCCAACGCCCAGACTACCCCGACCATAAAGGCCCCTACGGGCTCTAATGTAACTGACCAAGTTCACGGTGGGGACCAGTGGGAACCAGCCATGACTTCACACCCCGCCAGTACTGAAGAAGTAGTCCCCGATGAGTCCCGGGAGGAATACAACGCTACCGAGAGAGAACTCGGCACGGAAGAAGACGGGGAGAGCACCGTGGAGATAGAACTCCAAGGCTCCGCAAGGAGTACCCCGAGGGAAGGCTCCCCTATACAACCGCCTTCTCCCAGCGAGGCAGAGAGGACCCTACAGCAGGCCTTCCTCATCAGCCTGAACGCCGCTGCTGAACGCGACCGACTGCAGATCCAGCAGCGAAGCGAACACGAGCAGATACGTCTAGAAATAAGACGCATTCAGATGGAAGAGAATGTGGCCCGAGAACGAGCCGGTGCTCAACGGGACGCAGCGCGCGACAGACAGCAGTCGCAACTAATAGAACAGCTGATCAGACGGACAACACCCTCTCCCTCCGCCAGAGGCTCCAGGAACTCGTCTAGACACACCTCCAGGGCGGCATCCCCTAGCCGAGTAAACAACCCTGAACTTGACCAACAGACGAGGTCTATACCCCCCACAGACCACCTCCCCCCACCGGTCCAAGCGAGACCTAGCAACCGGGAAGGAGCAGCATATCCTGTGGAGAGGCTAAACCAGAGACTACAAGCACTGGATGACCTAACTGAAGACGAAGAGGAAGAGGAGGAGAACCACGCCCGAAGACAGCACAGTACTCTACCGGACCAGGAGGCCCGGTACAGCCCAGGCTATACTCCCGCGGAGCTGCGCTACAGACCCCCGACTCTATACCCGGGTGAGCACGACGCATGACCCGCACCGAGGAACAGCACCTGGACAAGCGGGCCATGGTACACTGCCGGTACCAGCCCATACCAAGGAGCGGGAGGAGACTCGCCTAGGAGGCCTCTCCCCCAACGCTCGCCGATGTATCCACAGTCAGCGTCATACATTGGCACGCCTATGGTACCCGACTTCACCCAAGAGAACCGGGCCCAGTATACAGAACTCCGCATGTGTCTGGAGACCATGTTGGTGGATGTATTGGATGAACGCCACAAATACGCCATCCTACTGAAGCACTTAAAGGTACCCCGCGCACATAATATAGCGCTCGCCTACGCGACTTCCACCACCCCATACACAGCAGCGCTGGTAGCATTGGACCAGAGGTATGGGCGCATATGGGATTACGTGATCCAGGAGATCCGACACATCGACCGCTTACCCCCAGCAATAGACAATCGAGCACTGGACGACCTGTCCATCAGAGTGCAGTCCCTGGTAGGGATGTTGGGAGCGCAAAGAGAGAAGGGGAAGTATGAACTTTACGCCAACTCAAATGTGGAAAGGATTCTGGAGAAGCTGCCGCCCGCTCGTCAGGAGCGCTTTAGGCGGCAGAGGGACCACAGAGACCCGAATGGCCCCGAACCGAACCTCCTCGATCTAGCAGACTTCCTGGCGAGAGAAGTCAGCAGCCTACGGCTAGATACATTCGGACGGAGCACCCCTGGCTCCAGAGAAGGAACCAGACGACTAAATGATGGAAGAAGATCGGTGACTGTGATGCACCAATCGGAGTCAGTACCGAGCAGCAGGAGCCACAGTACCCCCTCCAGAACGGAGAAGTGGAAGATAGTGTGCCCCTACTGTGAGAAAGAACACTGGCTAGCGCAATGTGACTCCTTCCCCAAGCTGAACGCGGAGGAAGCAGGTCAATGGATAAAGTCCAACAAGCGCTGTTTTCGCTGTGCGCGCTCACACATGGCAGCCGAATGCCGCTTAAAGAAAAGGTGCTCCAAGTGCGATGGAGCCCATCTGGACATACTTCACGACAGTAACAGACGGCGCCCTTCACCTGCACCATCCAGCCGCAAAGCGAGCGTCATGTACATCGATCCCGCCAGCAGCAGTGGAGCCCGAGTACTCCTAAAAGTAGTGCGTGTGACACTAAGCTACCAGAATAAAGTCCTGGACACTTACGCCGTCCTCGATGACGGGTCAGAGAAGACCCTGCTGCTCGCCTCCGCTGCGGCCCAGCTAGGGCTGTGGGGAAGCGAAACCCAAATGACAATTCGGACAATAAGACGAGATTTGAAGACGATAAAGGGCGAGAATGTCTCATTCTCTATCGCAGCAAGCGGCCAGCCTGAGCGACGGTACCAGATTGCAGACGCTTTCACCAGCCAAGAAATAGGACTGTCGCGGTACACATACCCCGTCGCCAAGCTGATGGAGAAATATGCACATCTGCGCAAGTTACCGATCCCGCTCATAGACAATGCTATGCCGACCCTGTTGATAGGCTCCGACCATGCAGACCTCATTGTCCCGATAGACCGGGTTCATACCGGACCCCGAGGCTGTCCTGCAGCAGTCGAGACCCGTTTGGGATGGACTCTCCAAGGCCCGCTCGCCAAATCTCTCAACCGAAGTACAGCCACTAGATGTCTCCACTCCCGAGTCACAGAGGGAGAAACCGCACTCCTGCAACACGTAGAGCGGCTATGGACCTTGGAACAAATGCCCTTTGGGAACGGAAAGAAAGACATTCGCTCTAAAGATGACATTTACGCCATTCACCTCCTCGAGACAGGGACCGGGAGAGTCCCGGTCAACGGCGTGTTGAGATACGCCACGCCACTCCTGCGGCGAGAAGGAATGCCTACTTTCCACGCCAAGACAGACGCCACAGAACGGTACCTGCTGAACACGGAGCGGCGCTTAGCCAAGAACCCCGCCCAAGAGAGTGTATACCGCGCTGAGATTGAGAAGCTCATCACAGCGGGACACGTCACAAAGATGGACATTAAAGAGGCTGACCAGACCACTGAATCGTGGTACGTGCCCCACCACAAGGTCCATCACAACGGTAAAGACCGCATAGTATTTAACTGCAGCTACCAGATCGGATCCCAAAATCTGAATAAAGAGTTACTGCCCGGTCCCACACTCGGCCCCTCCCTACTCGGCGTTCTACTCCGCTTCCGCCAGGAAAAGGTGGCCATCAGCGGGGACATTAAAGGAATGTTCCTGCAGGTGAGATTAGTAGAGGCGGACAAGCCCCTGTTACGGTTCCTATGGAGAGAGAAGCCAGGAGATGAGCACCCAGCCATCTACCAATGGGAAGTCCTCCCCTTCGGAACGACGTGCAGCCCCTGCTGTGCGACATTTGCACTACAGAAACATGTAGCAGAGGACCCAGCAGCGGACGAAGAGGTCCGACACAGCGTAAAGAACAGCTTCTACGTAGACAACTGTCTACAAAGCCTTTCAACCCAGGAAGGAGCCGAGGCTCTCCTGATTAAACTCCGCGCCTCATTGATCAAAGGCGGCTTTGATCTCAGGCAGTGGGCCAGCAGCGATCCGCAAGTACTGCGCAGCCTCTCCTCCGAGGACAAGGCAGCCAGCAGCGAGACCTGGATGGCTACAATCCCGGGAGAAGCCCAGGAGATGACCCTGGGATTGGTGTGGCGATTCAAAACAGATTCGCTTCACTACAGACACAAGCCCCTGACTACGGAGCAGGGAAGGCCGGCGGCGGCGCCGACCACCAGACGGAGTGTGTACACAACACTCGCCCGACAATATGACCCGCTAGGATGTATTCTACCGTACACCACCAGGGCAAAAATGATTGTACGAGCATTGTGGGACAAGGACCAGGGCTGGGACGACCCCATTCCCGCACACCTTGCATCCACCTGGAGAGAGTGGGAGATGGAGCTCCACTCACTCCCAGGCGTTAATATGCGCCGAAGCTACTTCCCACCCACGGTGAGGCCAGAGACGTGTAAAATGGACTTACACGTCTTCAGTGACGCCTCAGAGGTCGCATACGGATCAGTAGCCTACTTGCGGGCCCAAGACCAAGGGGGAGAGATCTACACAGCATTTGTCCTCGCCCGCTCGAGAATAGCCCCACGCAAGCAACAATCTATCCCACGTCTAGAGCTCTGCGCAGCCCTAGCCGGAGCGCACCTAGCCACGCTCATCCAACGTGAGCTCACCATACCGGTGTCTAGAACAATCCTGTGGTCAGATTCCACGACGGTACTCGCCTGGATCAAATCGGACTCATGCAAGTACAAAGTCTTCGTGGGAGTCAGAGTCACCGAGATTCAAGACTTAACCGAAGAGTTAACCGGAGAAACAGAGTGGCGCTACGTTGATACAAAACAGAACCCAGCTGACGTCATCACCCGGGGGATGCCCCTGGATGACCTCACCCGTCGCAATGTCTACAGTGACGGCCCCGCATTCCTAAAACTCCCGGAAGGAGAGTGGCCCACGCCTATCCCGAGGGAAGCCAGTCAGGAGGAGGCTGAGAATAAGAAGCCTGTGTTCTGTGGATTGAGCACTGTTATCTCCGCAGACCCCAACACACTCCTGATGGGGCGGCTAGATCCTGCATTACCCCAGACAATGTACCGGCCTGAAGAAGCGAACGGCCGACGAATGTGGAGGTACAGCCAAGTATTAGCCGACAAGTTTTGGAACAGTTTCCTACTGCACTACCTACCGTCTCTACAGACCCGCCAGAAGTGGGTAAAGGAGAGAGACAATTTGACAGAAGGAACAGTCGTCATGATTATTGATCAATCACTGCCCAGAGCTATGTGGCCGGCCGGCCGCGTAAGCAAAGTGATCACCGGTGCCGACGGCAAGGTCCGAGCAGCTGAAGTGCTCGTCCAGGGTCGCACTTACACCCGTCCCGTGGCAAGGCTCATAGAACTGCCTCGACTCCCAGACACAATCGATGATGACCATGACCCTACAACCCTATGACTTTGTGAAGTTGACTGACCCCTACAGCAAACCCTTATGTGTAAATAGACAACGCGATTAATCTGTCTCTGTTTAACTGATTAGGTCTGGGACCTATTCAGGGGGTGGCTGTTGTGAAGGGCCAGATTAAACCGAATATATATATTTATTTATATATATATATTTAATTGTATTTGTATATTCTCTAATATTCCCTGATATCCCTTGTATATTCCTTGTACAATATGCATTGAATATCCATTCTAGCCTACTGAACATCCCATAATAGTCTCCATTCTACTATTGGTCGAGACCTTGGTGCCAGGCTGCCATACCCCTCAGACCCAGTTCAAACGTACCGCTCCACATGTACGAACAAGTCCTAGTTCCGCGTAGGAATCTGGCTACCGCACCACTAATGGGACTATTTGTTCATAGTGCGTATATATATACTGCGCTACTAAAGTAGGACTTCCTTTTCAGTCCAGTTTCTTACCCTCCAATAGAGTCACAGACGTAAAGCCTCCCCGCGACGCCACGTGTGGGAGTAAGGCCAAGTTCGCCTACCATCGGTATTGAGACATCGTGTATATTGATATTTGAATAGTCATATTTGGCACTATATCGTCGAGTTGGACGTAGTCTATTAAGCTAATAATAGTCTGTTAATATATAGTGCTTCGTGCGGTGAGAATACTACCGTAGTCAGTACCCCATCGTTTCGGGGCAGAGAACTGGCTGCTTACCCAGGGTGGTTGACCCCATGTGAAGCTGCACCCGAGGAGCCCCAGAGCCGACGAGCGAGTGGACCTGTATACCGGATTATTCTACCGACGACAGCCCGCCTTCCCAGGCACGGATTATGCTTTGTATACTTTGATTATTCCATGGATAAAGACCCCCGACACTGCCGTGTGTTGGAACCCCCCCCCCCTGGAGAGGACGCAAGGTGAGGAGACGCTCTGCAAGACGAGGTTGCTTCACGTCTCTCCCCCGTGGACCGGAGAGAGCCGGCCCACAAAGAGTCCACCTGCTTTCATCTGTGGTCCAAGGATCGCCGGCGCATTGAACGGCACTACAGTGGGTTCACCTGGGATACCCTTGGCCGGACGAGGCAGCCGGATTCTACCCCCCCCCCCCTCCTACTCCTGTCGGCTTACAAGCGACCGGATTGACCCCCTCTAGTGTATCTAGTATATAATCATTAAAGTATCATTGCTGTTATTCCTTAACTATTCCAGGTCGTATATTTACCACCTGCGCCTTCAGAGATTGGACATTTTCTATTGATATACCGACGAATACTCTTTGCCATAAAAGTGCATACTATTTCAATTCATAAATGTAATTAAGTGATTAAGTGCTTGTTCTACACACCATCGCTGTGTAGAAATAAAGACCTGTTTCGACTTCGTACATTTGTGTTGGATCCGTTTCATCTACGTGAGAGTGTTTATGATAATATATTTATGCCGTGTACTGGGTGGCCGAATATTAAGTACAAAGGTAGTGGTAGTAAGTATCATATCTAGTAATACAGTCAGGGAATTGTACCCCTCAGTTACACTAACCACTCAATTAGGAGTCACCTGTGTCACTCTAGCCTATCCCAGCTAAACTACTCCACTACCTGGATGAAAAGGCTACACATATCTTCAGTCGCTTACCGATTTCATTGCGCACTCCACCGGAATCACGACTCGTGCCCCCCACCCTCTAGCCAAGCAGGTGACCCCCCCGTTACCTATGTGGCAGAAAAATAGAATGGTTAAGAGCATCACAACAATAATGGTTTACATCAATCAACTGTGCACGGACAATGGACCCCTACCAATACCAATTTAGAAAACGCTATCTTATTACAGCTGATATGCTTCAATCGACAAGTCACCCCGTTATTTTACCAACAAGGAACCATACAATTGCGCAAACTTAACGAGCCCCCATGTCATGTACGAAGGTCTGATAATAACAACTGGAGGGCGGCACATGAGCAAAAGCAGCCCCTCTCAGTAAATATGTTCAAAATCAAGGTCCCAGGTGTAGGTGAAAAAAAAGACACAACACAAGACGTTTTCCAAATCGTAAATTATATATTGAATGGAGGTAGGAGTTTAAACCTCCTCCATGGTGCACAGGGGAAAAGGTAGGGGAGGACATACAAGACATACATATAAGGCAACTCAACCCAGATAGACAAACCTTGAGGCTACCGTACTATGTGGCCGTGTGAACATCAGAGAGCACACGGTTCCATACACAAGGTGCAGAAACAGGCTGGCACCATCATCAGTCCCTCAGGTCTATGGACTAGGGCTAACTGCATATCCATATTATATGAACATACACACATATATCTATATCCACGCAGTGGCAAACAAAGGCAACCTCATACACTGAGGTCACTGGAACATGACACACAACAGGAATCCCGACGTGCGTGTGCTGTCAGCTACTTGTGCACCCGCCCCTTCCTGATGTGACTGCCATCAGCTGTAGTTCATTAAGCAATCAGCACCCTTCAGTATAGGGACGGGCAGCACCTGACAGGAAGAGAAGAAGAGATATCATTAGCTCTCATGTTCACACACACACACACACACAAACGATACTAATCTAATGTTCACATGGTCTTCCAAATACAGTAATAATGATAATGACCAACCCACGTACGTCACACCCCCTTCAGTCTAGAGCTCATCTAGAGCTTCCTGATAGAGACCTCCGAGTCACCAGAGTCACCAGAGTCCTTGGGAAGAAGGGAGAACGGGGCATACCGCTGCCCTGGGGATTTTATGCCCCCTGCTGGTGAGTGTTTCCTTGACAGATAGATCAGAAGGGCAGTGTGATCCAACCACAACCCAATCCTCCTGAGGAACAAGGGATCTTTCTGATCGTTTGCTAAGTGACACAAATCCAACTGGATCAAACTCCAGGCTATAGGATCCCCTATCTTTGAACATAGCAATTGTAATCATTTGACAAATTGACTTGAAACACCAAAGAAAATGTAAATTAAATTAAATTAAATTAAATTAAATTAAATTAAATTAAATTAAATTAAATTAAATTAAATTAAATTAAATTAAATTAAATTAAATTAAATTAAATTAAATTAAAGGGGAGCACCACTCAAATAAAAAATGTGAATAATGTTATTACTGTGGCCTAAAATCAATATTTGTGAACATGAGCTACTTTCTCCCAAAGCCAGAAACCAGAGAAGTAAGAATCAAACTTATGATGTCATGAAATATAAAGTCTGGAGCTGCTCCATTGACAGTGAATGTCTTATGTTTTATTTGTTTTTTGTATGTATAAATAAACACAACATGTACCTATCCTATGCACTCAGAACATTCCTCTGGGTGACTCAGTGTCATCTATAAAGTCTTTCCCAATTCTTTGTCTATGGAGCAGCTCCAGACTTTATACTTGATGACATCACAAGGTTGAGTTTTGACTTGGATTTGGGAGAGAGTTGCTCATTTTGACTAATATTCTGTATTCTTTTTTCAAAATGATTACTCTACTTTACATTTACATTTACATTTACATTTAGTCATTTAGCTGACGCTTTTATCCAAAGCGACTTACAAGTTCTGTACGACAAGTCATCAGGAAGGGCACAACTCTATTAGCTGAGTAACAATGTTCATCAAAGTGTTGAGTGCTACAGTGTAGGTTAGTTTATTAGGACAAGTGCATGACAGTAAGGTTAGTTAGGGTTAGATTTTTTTGTTATCTATAGCACCTTTAATAAAATGTTACTTCTAGGTCCATATTGGTCAACGAATTGGGCATCGTCTAACATTATTTCTTTATTTGATGGATCCCCATTAGTCTACACCCATGGGTGAAATACTATTCTTCCTGGGGTCCGAACACATAACTTAAAACATTACAGTACATTACATTACAGTAATAAAAAAACTATAAAAACATAAACACTTTAGCCTAAGTACATTCTCAATTTGGGTCTCATTCCCCAATATTTTCCAAAGAGTTCTTTTGGAAGACTTATCTTGGAACCGACTGAGACAGAATCAATGACAAGTTGACTTCCGGTTTAGCATGGCGACGGGATAGACGTGTTTAGAGTGGCTCCCGCACAACTTGCAAACTAATTATTTATTTGACAAGTGACATGCTACAATGCACCATCTAAACTAAAAGACGAATACTGCACTACGTTTCACAACATGACGGGAAGGGCAAAAAGAATTGATAAAAGAGAAATGTCGAAGGCAACTGCTGCTAACCTCGAAGCTATTGAACTTGCTAGTGGGGCTATTGAACTTGCTAATGGGGCTAAAGACATGCCTGTTTCCCCAGCCAAAGCGACGCCAGCCTTGCCCAGCGACTTGGAGAACCTCCGTACTGCCATACTCACCGACACGACGGCAATGGTCACCTCGCTGCTAAACTCAGCTCTCACACCAGTGAATAGGACCCTGGAGGCAATAAAATCCACGCTGGATATACACGGACAACGGATCTCCTCCGTCGAATCGGGGTTGTCTGACTACAGCGACAGAGTCGTCGAGATGGAAGGCGCATATGCTCAACTCAAAACGGAGAACGCTCGGCTGGCCGACAAGTTGGATGATCTTGAAAACCGCTCGTGCAGAGCCAACCTGAGAGTGATCGGCATCCCTGAAAAAATGGAAGGCTCGGATCCAATCCAATTCATGACCGAATTGTTTTCGGAGGTTTGTGGGGCTAATCTTTTCCCCACGCCGCTCATACTGTCTCGCGCCCACAGGCTGGGGAAAGAAAATAAAGCCGGAGGAACCAACCCCAGACCCAGAGCGTTCATTGTACTTTTCCACAACTACCAGGACAAGGAGCGTGTTTTTGGGAAGAGAAGGGAGGATCTGCGATACCGTGGCCACAAGATCTCACTCTACCCTGACTTCAGCGTCGAACTGTCCCGAAAGCGCGCGGCTTACAACGACGTGAAAGCCCGACTGTACAAGAAAAACATTCATTTTGGAATGCTGTACCCAGCTCGCCTCCGCGTGGACTTCGAAGACCAAACGTTGTACTTTGACTCTCCCGCAGCTGCTCAGACATTCTACAACGCTCATTGGCATGACTGAGGTAACTACACAACGGTCGGGGTTTGTTTATTTACACACCAGATTTAACGTAGGCTGGCTAACAGCTGGCTTGGACTGAATGACGTTAACACACCAGCCTACTGGTTGGCGCGTCCCCTACTCTTTTCTTTTCTTTGCTTGACAAATCTCGAGTTGTTATTCAAGTTCAGTATCTTTCAGTTATTTCTATTTCTATAATGTAATTCTACAACAGCTGGCTTGGACTGAATGACGTTAACACACCAGCCTACTGGTTGGCGCGTCCCCTACTCTTTTCTTTTCTTTGCTTGACAAATCTCGAGTTGTTATTCAAGTTCAGTATCTTTCAGTTATTTCTATTTCTATAATGTAATTCTACAACAGCTGGCTTGGACTGAATGACGTTAACACACCAGCCTACTGGTTGGCGCGTCCCCTACTCTTTTCTTTTCTTTGCTTGACAAATCTCGAGTTGTTATTCAAGTTCAGTATCTTTCAGTTATTTCTATTTCTATAATGTAATTCTACAACAGCTGGCTTGGACTGAATGACGTTAACACACCAGCCTACTGGTTGGCGCGTCCCCTACTCTTTTCTTTTCTTTGCTCGACAAATCTCGAGTTGTTATTCAAGTTCAGTATCTTTCAGTTATTTCTATTTCTATAATGTAATTCTACAACAGCTGGCTTGGACTGAATGACGTTAACACACCAGCCTACTGGTTGGCGCGTCCCCTACTCTTTTCTTTTCTTTGCTCGACAAATCTCGAGTTGTTATTCAAGTTCAGTATCTTTCAGTTATTTCTATTTCTATAATGTAATTCTACAACAGCTGGCTTGGACTGAATGACGTTAACACACCAGCCTACTGGTTGGTGCTCCCCCTGCTCTTTTCTTTGCTCGACAAATCTTGAGTTGTTATTCAAGTTCAGTATCTTTCAGTTATTTCGCTTGTCACAGCGAAATGCTCTTTGATATATACTTTTTTTTTTCTTTCTCTACACTCTTAAATTGGGAGCTCACGCTCACGTTCTAGGTTGGGTTAGGTTTTAGCTTCTAGGCTAGGTTCTAGCTTCTAGGTTAGGTTTTAGGTTAGGCTAGGTTCTAGCTTCTAGGTTAGGTTTTAGGTTAGGCTAGGTTCTAGCTTCTAGGTTAGGTTAGCTTCTAGGTTAGGTTTTAGCTTCTAGGTGAGGTTAGTTTCTAGCTTCTAGGTTAGGTTCAAGGTTAGATTCTAAGCTAGGTTAAGGTCTGTAGATGCACCGGAAGTTTAGTAGCGATTACCTGCGGTTCTCTAGATGTGGGAAAAAGAGAAGGGAACCTAGGATGGGAATGGAGAGGGGATTATTTTGGGGGTTGCTTACACCGGATGCGGTCCGGGAAAGGTCGGTACTTTCTGATGTTATTGCTGTTTTTGCAGATGTTGTGGTTACACATACATATGTTTATAGTTACTTATTTGTTATTTGTTTTTTTCTTTATCACTTTATGAGTCTACAATGCCCCTGTACAGGGGGCCTGTATATGGGACAATCAGACCACTCAAATCTTGAACTGAATCATGACTTCATCTAATAATAGGAGGGACAACTCTGTTAGACTGATCACGTGGAATGTCAAATCTATGAACGGGCCAGTCAAACGTTCAAGGGTTTTTGCTCACCTAAGAAACTTGAAGGCCGATATTATGTTTTTGCAAGAAACTCACTTATTGAAAGCAGATCAAATTAGACTACACAAGCCTTGGATCAGCCAGGTATTTCACTCTAATTTTAATATTCGGGCAAGAGGTGTTGCGATACTGGTAAACAAAAAAGTTCAATTCACATCCTCTAACGTTATCTCTGACCCGGATGGCAGATATATAATAGTAACGGGCACTCTATTCCAAACCCCAGTGCTCTTAGTCAATATTTACGCTCCCAACTGGGATGACGTTGGTTTTATGAACAAGATCCTCTCCTCCCTCCCAAACTTAAACACACACCAACTTATTTTGGGGGGCGATTTGAACTGTGTTGTGGACCCGGTTTTGGATCGCTCTTCTCTAAGACCCTCAACACTCTCTAAAATGTCCAGGTCCTTATCAGCCTTTATGAGGGAAAATGGATGTGTGGACCCATGGAGATCTGCTAACCCACTATTAAAGGCATTCTCTTTTTTTTCACATGTACACCACTCTTATACCAGGATAGATAATTTTTTTATTGATAAAACCCTGTTAGACTCTGTCCGCTCAGTTGACTATTTAGCCATTGTAATTTCAGACCATGCGCCTATACAAATGGACATCTCCCTTACTCTCTCCCTTAAGATCGCCCTCCCTGGAGATTTGATACCTTGCTACTGTCCGACAAGGGGTTTTGCGACAAAATTTCAAAGTCAATTGATGACTTCTTACTCACCAATAGATCGGATTCAATATCTCACTCACTGTTGTGGGAGACTTTAAAAGTGGTTCTGCGTGGTGAAATTATCTCCCATGTAGCCCATGCGAACAAAACCCAGAGAAAGCGGCTGCAGGACCTTACAGATTCTATTCTCCAGCTTGATGGTGAGTACGCCGCAGACCCTTCACCTGAATTGTATAAAAAGAAGCTGGATTTGCAGTCTGAATTCGATCTATTATCCACAAAGAAAGCTGAAGGTCTGCTGCTCCACTCCCGCGGCCTGTCGTATGAATATGGAGACAAGAACAGTCGGCTGCTTGCACATCAGCTCAAGCGCAGAGCAGCCTCCAGGCTGATCTCACAGATAAGGGATCGCTCTAATAACATGGTCTCGAAACCCCAAGACATTAACAAGGCCTTTGAAGTGTTTTACTCCACTCTCTACACATCCGAACCCCCTCCCGACAGAATATCTATGGATACTTTTTTAAATGACCTAGAATTCCCGTCTATAGACCCGGAGCTGGCTAAGGATTTAGACAGACCATTGAACATTGAGGAGATCGAGGAGGCTATCAATGCTATGCAGAGTGGCAAGGCACCGGGTCCAGATGGCTATGAGGCAAGTTTTTATAAAAAGTTTTGTGACAAACTCGCCCCGCTTCTGATGGAAATGTTTAACGAGTCCCTGAAAAATGGGACACTGCCACATACACTCACACAAGCAACAATTTCCCTCCTACTTAAAAAGGACAAAGACCCCACAGATTGTGGATTGTATCGCCCAATTTCGCTGATTAACAACGATGGAAAGGTCATTGCCAAGGTGATGGCTAGGCATCTGGAGAACATGTTACCTCTGATTATTTCTGAGGACCAGACAGGCTTCATTAAGGGTCGCCACTCCTTTTCTAACATTCGCAGACTCTTGAATATTATACACACTTCAGGTCCTTCTCTCCCTCCTGAGGTACTTATATCTCTGGACATGGAGAAGGCCTTTGACCGCGTGGAGTGGGAATACTTGTTCACGACTCTGCAGAAATTTGGGTTCGGGGACACATTTATTTCATGGGTCCGGCTACTCTACTCCGCCCCCTTGGCCTGTGTCACTACCAACTAAATAAATTCCCCTTATTTCCCACTTTCCAGAGGGACACGCCAGGGTTGTCCTTTGTCTCCATTATTGTTTGCCATCGCCGCTGAACCTCTATCCATTGCACTCAAGTCCTCGCCCCACTTCCGTGTTATCACCCGTCACGGAGTCGAACACAGGGTCTCCCTTTACGCTGACGACCTTCTGCTCTATTTGACGCATCCTATTACCTCCATCCCTCACATAAAATCTATGTTAAGACAGTTTGGCTCTTTCTCAGGCTATAAGCTAAATTTTCATAAAAGTGAATGAAATTACACAAGCTTCAATTCCCTTTCGTCTGTCACAATCGGGCTTTAAATATCTGGGCATAAAGATCACCCACACCTTAAACTCTATTTTTGAAGCTAACTTCCCCCCATTAATCACTAACATGAAAGCTGACTTTCAACGTTGGAGCAGCCTGCCCCTCTCACTCTCCGGTAAAGTACAATGTGTTAAAATGAATATCCTGCCCAAATTCCTGTATGTCTTTCAATGTCTCCCTCTATTTCTACCCAAATCCTTTTTTCTCACAATAGACCAAGCAATATCTGCCTTTATCTGGGGGGGAAAGATCCCTAGAATAGGCAAAGCCATCCTACAAGGACCTAGGGGGTCAGGTGGACTTGCGCTCCCTAATTTCATGCACTATTACTGGTCTGTCAACATCCATAAAATTATTCTTTGGTTGAAAGCCCCAGAAACTGACTGGTGTAGCTTAGAAGCGCAATCGTGCCATTCATCCTCCCTGGCAGCTCTGGTCTACTCTTCTTTCCCTCTCTCTCCTTCCCGGCACTCCTCAACCCCTGTTGTTCTGTCCACTCTAAAGATTTGGATACAGTTTCGTCGCCACTTTAAACTCTGTGCAGCATCAGTCTTGGGGCCTATTAGTAATAACCACCTGTTTGTTCCCTCCACTCTGGACTCGTCTTTTACACGCTGGAACAGACTCGGAATAAATAGTTTCAAGGATCTATATGACGGTGACACTTTCTCCAGTTTTAGCTCCTTGTGTCTCCAATTTGGTCTTCCACGCTCAAAATTTGGTTTTGAAGCCAAGCCAAGTTTCTTCAACCAGTGTACCATTGAGTTCATCTGACCAGTCCAGACTCTCCAGTTCAAGGTTAATTAAAGGCCTCGCTAGAGTAGGTTTTGAGGTCTCTAGACTCAGCCTAATACAGCTAAAGGTGGTACACAGAGTACACTACAGCAAAGCAAGACTAGCTGAAATCTACCCAGACTCCAATCCCAATTGTGACCGCTGTAATAGACCACAAGCTGATCTCTCTCACATGTTTTGGTCCTGCCCGGGGCTTAGACCATTATGGTCCTCGATATTCAATGTGCTCTCGATAGTACTAGATACCACAATACAGCCCTGTCCACTGTTGGCCATTTTCGGCGTACCGGCTGAGCCTCTCCCTATTAAGCCAAACGATACCGACCGATTCTTTAAGAAGTGACAGTCGTTAATTTCTTACTTTAACAGCCTATCTGTTCTCCCTCCTGACTGAGTGTCTTCCTTCTTTGAGTGATCCTCCCATCTAACCAGGCCCAACAGTACTATGTAATACCACCAGATAACTATGTAGATACTCTATAATTGATTAATGTACCATATCTGACTCAGACTATTTTCCTTTTGTTTATTATTATTATTATTATTATTATTATTATTATTATTATTATTATTATTATTATTATTATTTTTTTTTTTTTTTTTTTTTTTTTTATATATATTATTTAATTTGTCTTTGTTATTTTTTTTTTATATTATTTAATTTAATTTAATTGTATCATTGTAAGTAGCAATTGTTATTATTGTCTGTAATTTAACCTTTTCTCTGGTTGCATGTTATGTATGTAACCCTACCTGTTGATTCGTGGGGTGGGTTTGGGGGTGGGTTTGGGGGTGGGATGGGTGGGGTAGATTATACAAAAAAAAGGGAAAAAAGGGTGAATGAATAATTCTGACTTTGTAATTGTACAAACTTGCTTCACCAATAAAAACTTTTGCTTTAAAAAAAAAAAATAATCAATGACAAGTTCACTCTGAGTCCTCAACACGCTGGTAATATGTCTTAAGTGTCTCAAATGATCACAGCTGTGATATCTGCGTTGGAGAATGCATATGTCTCAAACGCGAAAGCGCTTCCCCGTTCAGGTCATTTGCATACAAAACAACGCCTCCAGAGCTCCTTATAAGGCAACTAATGATGCAGCTGCGTGAAAATGGAATGGCGGAAGCGCTTTGCGAGTCTTGCGACCCATCAAAATTAGATTAGATTAATGTATTGGCATGATATATAGTACAGCTCGTGGTACACCTGCCGCAGCACGCGCGTGCACACACTCGCGCGCGCGCAGTACTGTATAGCCTACGCGCAGGGCCGCCTCAGGGGGTGTGCGAGCAGCGCGGTCGCACAGGGCCTTGCGGGAAGGGGGGCCTCGCAGAAAAAAATTTAATTTTTCTTTTTTTTTTTCTTTTTTTTGGCGATGCCCCCCTTCCCGCGAGGCCCTTTTTCATCACAGACCTAAACTCTAGTTTTGCTTATATGCTTATATATTTCACATTAGACACGTTTGTAGAATGTTCCTGGCTCTGCGGCTCTGCAGCAGACATACTCACTATTGGAGCTCTGGGGCTCTGCAGCAGACATACTATTGGTTTCAACTAAGGGAGGGATTACGTTACATGTGTACAGATGGCCGGCGTGCGTCAGCTGCGTTTGACTATTTCGCGCGTGCAGCATGGAGGTTATGCTTAGTTATGCCAGCCAAAACGAAGAGGACGGTCATTCGGCAGATGGACTGAAGATGAAAGTTGTTGCATGTTAGACAGTTCAGTCAGGCTAGCCATCCCGGCTAAAGGCAGGGACAGCTAGTTAGCTTTAGCTACGTTATAATATTGAGTGCTAACGTGTGGTTCAGTCGGGATAGCCATGATGATGTCGGCTAGTAGCTAGCTTAGCTAAAGGCTAACTAGCGTTAGCTAACCTAGAGAGAGCGCGTGCATCATTGTTATGCCAAGATGAAGAGGACGGTCATTCGGCAGATGAACTTCGTCAACTCCACGCGGTTGTCTCCATCCTCTTGGACGTTTGGTGAGTTTTTAATGCACTCTATTCTATTCCCGCCGTGGATATATCTCTCTCTCTCTCTCTCTCGGGAGCCAAACGGGCCGGCTAGCTGTTGTAGTAGCTAATGGTGTGTGGCCTGGTGTCAGCACCTGGTGCGAGGGAGGTGAGCTTGGTGTTTCATTATGAGAATATCTCCATGCTCAAGTCGGCTATAGTCCGCGAGGGACTTGTTGCCGGCACCGCTATGGTAAACACCACTCTGTAGTGGGACGTGTATTGCCTTCTTTTTCCCTTCTCTCTTCGGATGAGAAGAGGAAAACACAGCGGCTGTCTGAAGTGTTGGCCTGTATTGCTTTTCTCACGTTGTACAGTTTTTCAGTGGTAGCCGCATAGCTTGCTGATGATATTTAGCTGATGTCGGCCATTGGCTCCTTGCTACTTTGTTTTCTCTGGTATAGACCCTCTTCTCTTTGGATTTAAGTGTTGATCTTTGTCCTTTTGGATCTATGTATATTCATGTTGCCTTTGTGAAGTTATCTTTTCCTTCTGTTTTGTTCTTCCATTAAAAGTTGAATATCCTTTAGGGGCTCATCTTTGCTTATCTCTCTCATACATGCTCTCTCTCTAACACACACACACAGACATGCTCTCTCTCTCTAACACACAAACACACATGCTCTCTCTCTCTCTTCAATTCAAATGGGCTTTATTTCACATTCTTGTATTTCTCTCAGTAGGTATGGGAGTTTTGAGTTATTGTCGATGTTTTCAAAGTCTCTTTGGGTGTTTGCAATTTGTGGGAAGTATGTCTTGGTATAGTGGGCAGGTTGTTAAGAAGTGGAGCTCGGTTTCCACCTCATCTTGTGTGCAGTGGGTCTGTCTTCGCTTGGGAGCCAGGTCTGCCTATGGCGGCCTTTCTTGATGGCTAGGCTGTGCTCGCTGAGTCTGTACCTAGTCAAGGATCTTCAGTCACAGTGCTCAGGTATTCTGCCACTGTGTACTCTCTGTTTAGGGCCAAATAGCATTTCAATTTGCTCTGGTTTCGGGTTGTTTCTTTCCAATGTGTCTCTCTCTCTCTCTCTCTCTCTCTCTCTGGCCTTGCTCTGGTGGAGGGTCAGGGGCATTGCCGGGTCTGTGCAGCGATAACACTGTATATTGACTGTAGAACGGGAGCTCTCTCTCACTCTCTCTCTTGCTATATGTTGACTGTATCATGCCTAGCCTCGGGCAGCGCTATTATTTAAGAATATATTGACTGTATGAAAAAAAGAAAAAAAATTACCCTTTAGGGGGGGGGGGGGGCCTCGCGTTTAAATCTTGCACAGGGCCTCGCATTTCTCCCAGGCGGCCCTGCCTACGCGCGTAATGAATGAACGCAGTATAGGCTTATTATTCCATTAATGACTTGTTTCATTAGGATTTAGTATATACTATATATATGCTCTGCCCTACGTACAGTATAGGTACAGTCTGTATAGGTACAGTCTGTATAGACTGTACTTATACTGTACGTAGGGCAGAGCATATATATAGTATCTACTAAATCCTAATGAAACAAGTAACTAGAATATAATAAGCCTATACTGTTCATTCATTAGACACGTAGGCCATACTGGCGCGCACAAGACTTGTTATGGAATATTAATGCAGTCTATTTCCACGTGATTAGCTTTAGTTCTTATTTATTTATTTATCCACTGTCATTTCAGTGTTAGTGTATAGGCTATATAGTGTATTTCAATATAAGTTGAATTGATTAATGATATATTCGAAGGAATGCAGTTTTATAGCTATATCAAACAAAGGTCTGTCCCATTGTATACCAATCAATGGGCTATATTGCATGTTGACCTGCATTCTTTCAAATGTATATAATTAATCATTAAAACAGATATGTAACAAATAAGAAATACAAATTCCACAGAAGGCATTAAATAATTATTATTTTCAATCATTTCACAATAATTGCATAATTGTGTTTGAATATCTGAGTAATTAAAGTAATTATACATTTGTCCAAAATAGCTGGTTCAGATATGGTTAATCCAGCTGCCCTGCGATCAGATGAATCCATATTATTTATTTTTCTGACATCAAATGCGTAATTTCTTATCGTACAAATATTGTCATATTTATTTTAATTATGATTAAGTAATTAATTCCAAGGAGGCCTGTAGCGTTGACATGAAGGAATCACTATGAGAACACAGTCTGTCAAGTTAATAACATTTTCAATTAGTCAATCAATCATAAGTGTGCTCCTCAGCACTCTTAAATCTGATCTCAGCCACGCTCAAATCTGATCTCAGGAAAATTTGGGGAATCGCGCTATCAGCCCTAATATGTCTTAAATGGGCAGAAATCTGCCTAAAAAACACACAAAGGCTCCAGCCACAAATACAATACTAACTAAACTAACTAACTAAACTAATAATACTAACTAAATAAATCAGTAACTCAACTGTATTTCATTATTCATAACAGCATTTTTCTACTTTTTCTTAAAAGTACATATATAGTTGCCTGAAACGGAAATGAAAATGTTTAACCATGGGAATTGTAGGCTTTTTGTGGCCATTTTGTAGAGGACATGCATAGCTGTCGACCAGCGTTGGAATTTTTCCGAACTACACTTCCTGTCAGAGACTGGGGGGGTTCAAAGTTCAGCGTTCTGAATTAATCATATCAATAATTGTTATGATTCGTGATAATAAGCCACAAAAGGTAACGTTTTTGACAAATATTGAAACGCAGTTAGTTTCTCCTCCCTATTGTTAGCATGTAGGAACAATTAGATCTGAAATTAGTTTCAAAACGGTTGCACTGTGGGGAAAATTAAAAAGTACAGTAGATTACAGTAGATATCATTATCTGTTCTTATGCACGCCTGGTGATACTAAATCCAAATTGAACTCGGGTATTTGAAAGATAATATATATATATATAAATGTGCGAATTGGCGATAATAAGATAATGTATCATATTCTATATTCTATAATAATATTTCAAATTGCATTGGTCGGGATGGGAGAATTCAGTACTGTATCTACAGAACCTTCGATTTTATCATCTTCCCTTTATTAATTTCCTTGGATTCTTTGTACACATAATCTCAAGAAGGTACTGAACGAGATCAGTGGCAGTTTTTTAAGTTTGGTCATTATTATCATGGTGTTATTCACTGTCAAAGATGCAAAGAAAAATCATAATTCATATTCTCCTTTGTTTCATCACAATTTAAGCAAGCCTAGTAATAGACACAATATTTCTGATACTGTGAATACATTCCCTGAGGTCCATAGATGTACCTAGATACCAATAATATGCAAATAGCCCTTGTAGAAGTGGAGCAATATTCCATTTACCTAGGTATATATTTTATGCGGATTTTCACATTGTGTGGAACAGGTTAAGTGCATTTGTTCTTGGTAGAGGTAGAGTAAAATGAAGACCCACGGCGTATCTGGTGATATAGCCATGTCTAGTATTGGTGGGTTGTAGTTCTGACCACAAAGACTTAGGTTTACCAATTTTGCGAGCCTCTGATCCACTCTAAGCCAAGACAGAGCAGCATGCATTCCCTCAACACTGCTCCTCACAGAGCAGTGGAGGGCGAGACTGTGACTTCTGAGCGACCTGAAGTTTCTCCAGATCCACTTTGAAGCGCTCGACCAAATTGTTGGGCAGTAGTCCAATCATAGGACTAAAGCTTGTAACATTAGTTTAACTGTCTTCTCACTCAATAGATGAGCACACCTTCTTATCATTGAAATACTCCTACTCATTTTAGCCACTATGTTATTAATGTGCCTTGACCAAGCAAGCTTTTCATCAGTAATCACGCCCAACAACTTGGCCTCTCTAACCAGCACCATTCAACACAATATTTTGTTCCTGTTCCGTTCTTAATTTATTTCTAGAGGCCAGCATGTCTTTGTTTTTTAAACATTTAACTTTAACTTGTTTTCAGTAACCCAATTAGAAACCAGCATTAACTCTTAAGGTTGAGGTAGGTAGTTATGATTACAGTGTTATATGGATAGACTATAGGATGAGGTAGGTAGTTGTGAGTACAGTATAAGGAAGTTGTAGACAGAGAAGGCAGTATATAGGTATAAATTGTCCTAAATCTATGTGCTAAATCAAGCTGAGCAAGAGACCAATCCTAATTTTAAAAGTTGCTTTCAGTGGGAATCACCATTAAGGAAACATCTAAGTCTAGGTCTAGTCTAGACTTAATATCCATATCTGTGAAACCAGCCTGAAGCATCTTATGTTGGTCCACAAGTGGGTCATCAGCTGTGAATGTATAGATCAGTTTTGCTTCTTTTTTGTTTAAAATGTATTTATCGTGAAACATCATTTTCAAATCGTGGTGCTGTCATGCTTCTCTTCATGTAAACAAACAAACATAAAATAATCATCAATAATCACCTGCAAAATGACCTCACATATGTAGGCTACCCATAATATATATAATTATATACCTCACATATATACCAGCTTCACATCCTCCTCTGTCCACCAGGACTGCATTTATGATTCATTCTGTGAGATGAGAGACTAAAGGCTAAATATTTTGACTCATCAGTTATGGGAGTCATCAGTTCTGTGTGTCGTAGTATCATGGTATCAATGTTGGGACTTGGATGTGTTTTTATCAGTGATGAGTCCATCTTCCAGGATGTTTTTTTTATCAGTGATGAGTCCATCTGCCAGGATGTGTTTTTATCAGTGATGAGTCCATCTGCCAGGATGTGTTTTTATCAGTGATGAGTCCATCTACCTAACAGGATGTGTTTTTATCAGTGATGAGTCCATCTACCTGACAGGGTGTGTTTTTATCAGTGATGAGTCCATCTACCTGACAGGGTGTGTTTTTATCAGTGATGAGTCCATCTACCTAACAGGATGTGTTTTTATCAGTGATGAGTCCATCTACCTGACAGGGTGTGTTTTTATCAGTGATGAGTCCATCTACCTGACAGGATGTGTTTTTATCAGTGATGAGTCCATCTACCTGACAGGGTGTGTTTTTATCAGTGATGAGTCCATCTACCTGACAGGATGTGTTTTTTTTTATCAGTGATGAGTCCATCTAACAGGATGTGTTTTTATCAGTGATGAGTCCATCTGACAGGATGTGTTTTATCAGTGATGAGTCCATCTGCCAGGAACAGTTGTTGTGCCTGTTTCTTCAGATCTCCCCATAACTATTCAAATTGGGTCTGGGTCTATCTGAACATTCAGTAACCTTGACTGAAAAGTGAAGATATCAATCCAGTAACCTTGTATTTTTGACACAAAGAGCGTAGCTGTGACATAAATCACCTTCCACTGAGTCACATATCACACAAAGGAGAGACCTCTGGAAATATTTTATGTGAGTTTTCCTTTGGATGATGTAATCTGTGTATGATTTTACTGTAAACTGTATTAAACAGTGACGTGTATTTATGGAACATGTGTGAATATAACCCAGACTCTCATCCCATGTGTCATTTAATATCTCTTGATTCTTTTTCCTCACTGCACTTTTATGGTATTTGTGGTTGTGGAGTAGCTCATGTCTTGTAATGTATCATATGAACAGGATATTATATGATCTGGCCCCACAAACCCCTTTAAGCATCCATCCAACCTGTCTGGCCCCACATTCTCCAACAGGGGAAGATGTATTTTTACATAGTTCCTGACTTTAAGGAATATGAAAAGCTGGTTGGTGTTTTTTTGCAAGACCACATCAAATAATAATAATTTATTACATTTACAATATATAGGGCTTTTCTCAGATTCAAAGCGCTCCCCACAATGCAGGGTGGAAAATGCCTCCTTCACTACCACTGGTAGCACCCAACCTTGGGCTACGCAGGCTCAATGGCATGACATGATTGGGAATTTGGCCAGGAACATCAGGGGAACACCCTACTCTTTATGATAGGTGTCCTGGGTGACCGGTTTAGGACCTCGGTTTAGCGTCTCGTCCAAAGGATGGCACTCACAGCTGTACGGTGTCCCTATAACAGGGGCATTGTTACTGACTAGTCCAGAGGACAGAGTGCGCCCTGCTGGACAACAACACCACTTTACGACAACGGCCTTGACCGGGGCTCGAACCGGTGATCTTCCGATCATTAGTCTGGAGCTCTACTCATGTAGCCACGCTGCCGGACAGCTGATGATGATGCAAATGCATGTTGTGTTATGTTTTAGTGTGTTATGTTTTAGTGTGTTATGTATTATTGTTGTATGTGTTATTTTGTTGTGTTATTGTGTTATGTATTATTGTGTTGTATGTATAGCATGTTGTGTTGTGTATTATTGTGTTGTGTTATATAGCATGTTGTAGAAGGAGGAACTGGAGACAAAATGACTGCACCATGTAGAGTCTGTCTCCAGCCTGCCAGAAAGCAAAACATTACCAAAATGGACTGGAACGGATGCCTGTGGCCCAATAGGTGAATTATTCTAATGTTACTTTAAATGAAAGTAATTTAAGCCAATCATACATTCCAGTCTTATAGGCATCAATTATCTCTTACTCCAAT
>NC_140173.1:61684219-61686719 GCF_963971535.1 Notolepis coatsorum | reverse complement strand
TGATTGTCTAAATCACTATGGCAACAGATCGAAAAATTTGAACCTGCTCCAGAGCAGGTTTAGTTGAGTTAGCTGGATATAAGCTGGCCACTCCCTCGGAACAAAATGGCAGCTCCCTTCCTCAGAGATTGATTTATTGATTGGAAACTTTATTAACAGATTGCAGAATGGGGTACAATACAGTACGGCTCAATACACACAATTGTTAAGGGGATGCAGACCCAGAGAAAGACTTTTGTCTTGTTTACATCAGGGTCCCCGATTTTCAATTCATAATGACATTTATGACATACACAACATGCAGATATACAGATATATATCATGACATTTATGACATACATGACATACACATATACAGTAGTTACATTTGTGACATACAAGATATGCAAATATACAGTACTGTTAAACAGAAATCCTAACAGAAAATATATATACGAGGGGGAGGAAACTGTACATTGGGAGGGGGTGGGTGGGTGAGAGGGGGTGTTTGGACATTTACAGGGGCCAGTTTCGAATTGCAGCCTCCCGTAGGTGCTCTTTGATCCCATTATACCATTCTGAATAATGTTTTCGCGAGATGATTTCCAGAATGTATTGATTTCATAGAATATGTGAAATAGGCCTATAATTAAAAACAATTAAAATACATTAAACTGGTAAAAGAAATGCTTTTGAAATGTAAAATAATAGACCTAAAATGCTGATAATAAATCATATTCAGCCTATGGATTTCCTACATACTGCACGACACCTGTTTGAGCTGCGGGATGAGGCGCGCTTGTTTCTGATGGAGAATGCGTCCCAGCTCGCTGCCCATCTCCGATGCCGACTAGATATCAATTGAGGGGGAATACGCACAGCTATACCTACCTATTCGAAAAAACATTATCTGCACTGACTTATATAAAAAAATAAGTACAGATCACGCCTGAATGAATGTGGAGGATGATCTCCGAGTCGCTGTCTCCAAAATTAAACCCAGACTGGACATATGCCCATCCATCTCATTAGGTGAGTTGAACATTATAGCCTTCTAAATGAAACACGCTATAATTATGTATTCATTTTATGGTTGTTTGATTATTGTGTTATTTTGTGTAGTTATTGTGCATGTTAAAAGCCTCCAATGCATATATGTGTGTGTGAACGTTTGCATGTTTCAACCACCTCTATATAATAGTGGGGGTCACGGCTCTCTGACACTGTTATTTCGGGGGGTCTGAAAACGTTAGGAACGATGTATTTATTATATTACATGATACCTAAGCGCATACAGTACAGATATCCTCATAAGTATCTATTAATTCGTATCAATTAGATATACTCTTTGGGCTTGTTTTTGTATACTTATTCTGAAAGAGTTGAAATAATTGTTTTCGCTAGCAAGATCTCATTCGATTATTCATCCATTAAATTAAGCCTACTGCCAGAAATATAATCTGATTGATTGGGGTAATAAGGGACTTAAAGGGGAACTATCTTATAAATGGCCTTTTTGAGTGTTTAGCATTGTTTCCTAGCTATGTGAACTTATATTAATATGATCTATGTCTCTAATTCTCATATTGGCGCATTCTTCCAATTCTCCTCTCACAATATTCACCCTCACTGAACTGAGTCATCTGAAAATGTGATGATTTGTGATGTCAGAGAGACACCGCTGCATGATAATGGCGAGGTACAAGATGAGCTGCACACAGTGGCTGGAGCCCAGGCTCAAAACGGCTCGAGATCTTGAGGTAGAAAAATGCTGTTTTTGAGGACTTGATTAGAAATACAAAACAATGAATAAAAAAATTAAAAATATTACAGAGGTGTTCCATAGACTCACAGGAATTGTGTAAAAGTGCCCAAATAGTGAAAGAAATAGTAAAATAGTTCCCCTTTAAGATTTGCCTATAGATTATGCATTTAACTTGTCGGCGAGGCTATTGAGCCGTACTGTATTGTGCCCATTCTGCAATCTGTTAATAAAGTTTTAAATCAATCAATCAATCAATGCCGTTAGAAAATCAGGATTTCTGCGATCGACACTTGCTGTCTTTTCAGGTGAGCAATTATCCTGAGCATCAAGTCTGGTTCGAATTAACGAGAGTGAAACCGCCTTTGAGGAACAGGGAAAGCCTGGATTCAAACATCCCGTTAATTGAATGGATAATGGGACTTTTGATTGACTTAGTTGAACCAGGTAGGGGGAATAGGGCCCTGGGAGTTTGTTTGTCCACATGAGTTAAAAGCACGACCAGGTATGAACAGAATAGTGGATCCCTAGATCTCTAGTGCAAAAGAGCTGTGAATCAAACTTCTCACTCTTTCCCTACCTCCTCCCTCCTCTCCTCCTCTCATTCCCCACCTCCTCCTCTCCCCCTCCTCTCCTCCTCTTCCTTCCCCACCTCCTCCTCTCCCCCTCCCCTCCCCTCCTCTCCTCTCATTCCCCACCTCCTCCTCTCCCCTCCTCTCCTCCTCCTCCTTCCCCACCTCCTACTCGCCCCCTCCTCTT
>NC_140173.1:61516719-61679219 GCF_963971535.1 Notolepis coatsorum | reverse complement strand
AGACTGTACACAGAGCAGACTCCGCGGATGTCCTGAGCTTTGATCTCAGCGGACAGCAGACCCACAGGTGCGACGCTCCTATTTTCTGACGCGCGGACATCCGCGCCGCTGACTTGGTGTCACACAAAACGCTGCTCGGCGTTTTGGTTGACATTGAACTGCATTAAATGTGACACTGCGCGAGCGATTGGTGTTGTCATATTATCTAGAATAATAATAATCTCTGTTCTCTGTTCTCCTCCATCTCTGTTCTCTGTTCAGTGTGTGAATTATGTTAATCCCACAATTACTCAACTGCACTCAATATTTAAATACCAATGCTAGTCTAAATAAATGTAGACAGACAATGTACGCATTAAAAATATAATAATAATAATAATAATAATAATAATAATAATAATAATAATAATAATAATAATAATAATAATAATAATAATAATAATAATAATAATAATAATAATAATAATAATAATAATAATAATAATAATGCAATAAAAGTCTGAAAATGAAGGGATTATGTCCATGAGTGTCAGTTTTAGAAATTAAGGCCTGCCTCTTATATAACAAGTCTCTCTAATAAAGGCCTGGTGCTCTTTGCAGCTGAGGTAAATAGAAGACCTATATTTGAGGATTTACGGTAAATCAAGATTTTCAATTATCTTAAGGTACAATACCTGAAATGAAAATGTGTGTGTGTGTGTGTGTGTGTGTGTGTGTCCAGCCAACCAGGTACCATGGCAGAAAAAAGAAAAAATACAGACATCAGAGCATTTTTCAGGACACCAAAACGCAAAGTAAGAACCCTAGTAGCCTAATAGCTCAAAGACTTAAAGGGCGGGCTCCACAAATAATGGATTGCACGGTGTTAATTGCACCCTTACTTACAATTCATTATGAATTGTAAGTGGGGGACCCTGATGTAAACAAGACAAAAGTCTTTCTCTGGTCTGCATCCCCTTAACAATTGTGTGTATTGAGCCGTACTATATTGTACCCATTCTGCAATATGTTAATTCCATTTTTTAATATTATTATTATTATAGTAATTGGCTATCATACTGCAATATAAACTGAGTTTTATAGTGAAAAGAGCACCTTTATTGGTCAAGATTTAAGGCTCTATATTGCAGGAAATTGCACGTACAGGTTCATTAAATGAAAAAAAAATCTGCTATGGAAGGGGTCGTGCCGGACCCCCTCCAAACCACCGCTTGCATGTCACTAAAAAAATTAAAAAAAATAATAAAAGACAAATAAATTAAAAAAAAAAAAAATTTAAATAAAAAATAGTGCACCCCCACTTTCAACTATAACTAGGCGGCCATGGGTACAACAGACCCCGGAGCTGCAGCGCAGAGACATTAAGCTACACGCAGCCAGGACGCATGAAGAGGAGACGGCAGACGGCAGAGACCCGGTGCAGGAGGAGACCACCAGACACCACACGGTACAACAGACCCCGGAGCTGCAGCGCAGAGACCCGGTGCAGGAGGAGACCACCAGACACCACACGGTACAACAGACCTTGGAGCTGCAACGCAGAGACATTAAGCTACACGCCACCGGGTCTCTGCGCTGCAGCTCCGGGGTCTGTTGTACCGTGTGGTGTCTGGTGGTCTCCTCCTGCACCGGGTCTCTGCCGTCTCCTCTTCATGCGTCCTGGCTGTGTGTAGCTTAATCCCTGCGTCCATCGCGTGTATATATGTGTGCTAATATGGCGCGTTAGCGTTAATATGTGATTAATATGAACCAAAGCGTGTTAATATGTGATTAATATGATCGCCTGCTGCGTCCATCGCGTGTATATATGTGTGCTAATATGGCGCGTTAGTATGAACCAAAGCGTGTTAATATGTGATTCATATGAACCAAAGCGTGTTAATATGTGATTAATATGAACCAAAGCGGCGAACCAAGCGGGGATCTCATTCGCCTGGGCGAAGGAAAAGGAAATGCGCATTACCGTACTGGCGTGCGGCGAAGAATGCGGAAGCATTCTGCGACTCTTCCGCTGGGATTAAGCTACACGCGGAACGGACCCCTAACCCTGGCAGGGCTAGTGCTCAATGTTAATGAGCTACACAGCACAGAGGTCTCTTAGCTCTTTGTCAGCTCTGGAGCAAAACATCTAGTCTCTTCTCCACGGACCCAGGTTCACTGCCTGCTCTGGGGAACCACCAGGCTCCATGTTCTACCCATAGTCTTGTTTTCTTTATTTATACTTTATTTGAACTCGGGAGTCATTGAGGGAGCCCCTCAACAAAAGTTTGAGAACCCCTGGTTTAGATAACAGACTCTATTTTTACACCCATGTGGAACACCCGTCTAAAAATGTTAATCTACGTAAAGAATTAGATTTGTGTTTATAAAGCCAAATTTCCAAATTAAAGTATTTCTATTCTATTCTATTCTATTCTATCTAAATAAATTGTGCTTTTCTGCTGCCAGTCAGAAGACCATTGTACAATCAACAATTATGTCACTATTTGATTATGGTGACATTCTGCAAAACAAAAAACATCTTGCTTATATACCTTTCCAGGGACAGGTGAAATTATTTGGTCTCAACTGAAACTCAGTGTTGTGGTTAGGTTAATTTACCGTATGTTTGTATCGTCAGTTTAGTGTCCCTGTCTCATATTGCCCTACACTGCCCCCCCCCCCCCCCCCCCCCCCCCCCCCCCCCACCAGCTGTAAACGTTGAGCCTTGCCTGCTGGCTTCTCACACAGAATGTGTGCAAAGTAATGATAACAATCTCCACACCCCCTTTCAGGGCAATTAAAAAGGCGTAAAATGTGGTGTTTTAACAAGTTATGAAAACAAGGTTAATGAGGGAGCTGATGGTATAAATGTGCCTTTCAGCTCCATGGAACAGCTGGCTGCCATCCATCCATGCCTATCATCATTAGTGATGGTATTTTTAATGCTAGTTATCCATGCTTATGCTTATCATCATTAGTGATGGTATTATTAATGCTAGTTATCCATGCTTATCATCATTAGTGATGGTATTTTTAATGCTAGTTATCCATGCTTATCATCATTAGTGATGGTATTATTAATGCTAGGTATCCATGCTTATCATCATTAGTGATGGTATTTTTAATGCTAGTTATCCATGCTTATCATCATTAGTGATGGTATTATTAATGCTAGTTATCCATGCTTATCATCATTAGTGATGGTATTATTAATGCTAGTTATCCATGTTTATCATAATTAGTGATGGTATTATTAATGCTAGTTATCCATGCTTATCATCATTAGAGATGGTATTATTAATGCTAGTTAGTTATCCATGCTTATCATCATTAGAGATGGTAATATTAATGCTAGTTATCCATGCTTATCATCGTGATGGTATTATTAATGCTAGTTATCCATGCTTATCATCATTAGAGATGGTAATATTAATGCTAGTTATCCATGCTTATCATCATTAGAGATTGTGAGGATTGGTTCATTCCCCGCCACACGCTTCTTAAAGTACTGTGATGATTGGTCCGTTGCCTAACGCACACTTCTAGGTCAAGTATCAATTACCATCACACACCTGTCATAGTTTTTGATTAGCGCCCCAGAGGCTTCTTATACTGGGACTTCCCTTCAATCGACGTCGGGTCGTTTTGAGTATTACTGCTCTGGAATACACCTGCATTTGCCTGCTTTTTCCCCGTTGCTGTTCCACGTCTACTTTCTCTCCAGGACCTTTCTGTGGAGAACCGCTGTTGAGAACTTTGTTCCCCGTTTGGAGCTGCGCCTCGTTTTCCCGCTTTACGCGTTGTGCTTGGGTGAGTGGAACCAAACCCCTCTGGATTATTCTGATTGTGTGTTTTAGAAGAGACACTGAAGATTTCGTTACCCCTCTGGATTATTCTGATTGTGTGTTTTAGAAGAGACACTGAAGATTTCGTTACCCCTCTGGATTATTCTGATTGTGTGTTTTAGAAGAGACACTGAAGATTTCGTTACCCCTCTGGATTATTCTGATTGTGTGTTTTAGAAGAGACACTGAAGATTTCGTTTTGTTTGCACTGACTCAGCTAATTGTGTGTTGTGGGGAACACTGAAGACTGTCACTGTCAATTGGTTCCGGACACAGCTAAGGGAGGAGGGAACCACACTGCCTCTGTGTTTCGTTGGACTGTTTCTGATACCTCTCTCTCTCTCCATTTTCCACCTTGAGTAAAAGCTGGGAGTATCTGCAGACTGCAGAGCCGCTACAACGTCACATGCCATTTCCCCACCGCTATCACCAGGAGGATTCTGCAGAGCCGCAGATGACTCTGCCGAAGGCAGTCTCCCTGTTTGTTTGATAATTGTACTTTACCCTTTTTTTGACTCTGTAAATAAATACGCCCTAGTATTTGGCTAACTCTGAACTACCTGTATGTGCCGTTGCGTTTGAGGTCGGTTACAAACCATAACATTACGACCCGACCATGACGACCTCAGCCGACACAGACAGGGTCAGGGCAGCGTTGGCGGTCCAGATCGAGTTGGTCAACCTGCTCACGGGCCGAGCAGCACAGTGGGTTACTGCCTCCTGGGCAATGGGGGCTGATTTTTGTTTTTCCTACCCAGACTTCGTGGCAGAGCTCCGCAGGGTTTTCCACCACCCAGCCCGTGGCCAGGACCCAGGAGCTCGGTTGGGCACCTTCCGGCAGGACAGTGGCAGTGTCAGAGACTACGTGCTGGAGTTCAGACTGGCCGCAACGGAGAGCGGTTGGAACGATCAAGCGCTTCGTCTCACCTTCCTGAGGGGGCTCAATGACGCAGTAAGGGACCAGCTCGCGACCCAAGAGGAGCCCGATTCTCTCGAGGGCCTGATCAGCCTCGCTATCCGCATCGACGGATGCCTCCGGGAGAGAAGGCGTGAGCGAGCACGACTGAGACCCCCAGACGTACCCCCCGAGTACCACGACCTCGAGGAGGTTTTCAGTAAGTCCCGGGCTCAGGCCCTTCCGCCTCACCGGCCTTACGACTGTGCCATCGACCTCCGCTCAGGGGCTTCCCTTCCCGGCAGCCGCCTCTACAGTGCTGACCGTCCTGCCCCCTCCGTGACTGGTGGGGTTTTTCCCTCCCGAGCTGTGACCGAGGTGGAACCCATGCAGCTGGGACGCACTCGCCTTAGCCCAGCCGAACGGGAGTCCAGGCTCAGGTCCGGCCTCTACTGCGGCCGGGATGGACACCGTGTCTCCAATTGCCCTACCCGGCCAAGAAGACCAGGCTCGCCGGGACCCCGGGAGATCCTGGTGAGCCGTTTTTCCTGTTCCCCCACCCGTGCACCACCTAACCGTCTGACGAACGCCACCCTAGCCTGGGCGGACCAGCGGGCGACGGTGGGTGCACTCATTGACTCTGGTGCTGATGGGAGTTTCCTGGACGTTGAGTTTGCCACCCGGGCCAACATTCCACTTGAGGACCTCGAGAGGCCCTTGGAGGTCTTCGCGCTGGATCATCGCCGCCTGGCTGACATCACTCAACGCACCTGTCCAGTCCTTCTCACCATTGCTGGTAACCACGTTGAGAGACTCCAGTTTTTCATCACCAGCTCTCCTCTTGTCCCTGTAGTCCTGGGCAGGCCTTGGCTCGCGCTGCATGAGCCCCACATCGCCTGGTCCTCCGGCACCATCAGGGGGTGGAGCCCCTCCTGTCATGCCCAGTGTCTTCAGGCGGCGTCCAGTCCTTCGCCCCGGGGTTCCCCTTGTGTCCCTGTCTCTAGCCCCCTCTCCGGGCCTCTGTCTCCGTCTCCGGCCTCCCTCGCCGGTTCCCTGTCCCCGTCTCCAGCCTCCCTCACCGGTCCTCTGTCCCCGTCTCCGGTCCCCCTCTCCGGGCCTCTGTCTCTGTCCCCCTCTCCAGTGCCCCTGATCGCCGGCTTCCTTCGGTCCCATCCGGGCAGGCCGGGGCCGAGTGGGTCGCCGGGTGGCTCCCGTGGAGGGGGGGGTACTGTGAGGATTGGTTCATTCCCCGCCACACGCTTCTTCTTTTTTTTTTTTAAACTTACATTTTTATTAACAGTTTTTAGACAGACAGCACTTACAAAAAATAAATAATAAAAAATAAAGAAACTAGCATCACAATAAAAACAAAAGGAAAAAACAGTGCACATAAATATTTACATGGGTATCATGGTTAGTTGTCTGGTTCCCCTACAGTTGTTTTCAAGGTATTTGATACAAAGGCTGATTGTGTATCTCCCTTAAACAGGCATAAACAGGTAATTCCTACTCAAAGATGATAAATGCTGACTAAGGCTTGTATGTGTGATCTGGGTCCAGAGACCCTCCTTGAGCTTCTTTCTTCCCTTATCCTTCGTCCTTTTTTTTTTTTTTTTTTTTTTTTTTTTTTTCTTGTTTATTAACTTTCACTTTGCCTTTTGGTCACCCATACACAAACCACATCATCCCTGTATATTTAATATCACACCGTTAAACAGACATAAACAATAAGGTATAAAAACATTCAGCAATTGTAATATCCCAAAAAACAAAATAGAAAATACTAACTAAAGCACAGGTGTGTGACATGGGTTCATAGACCCTCCTTGAACATCTTTCCTCCTTTACCCTTCGCCCTCTTGTGTTGCATTTGGTTCTTCCTCTGTGATGTCGTTCTCGTTCCTTTTATAATCCTCCCACTTTCCCCATCTTTCCCCAAATTTCTCTTCCTGTAACCTCAGCATGTGTGTTATCCTTTCCATATCCTGTATTTCTTCCACTATTCCTACCCATTGTGCTATTGTCGGTGGGTCTTCCTTTTACCACAGTCTCGTTATTGCTTTTCTGGCCGCTATCAACATTATCTTTATTAAATATTTGTCCCCCCCTTGTATTCCCTCGTGTGTCAGGTCTCCTAAGTAAAGCACCAGTCCTGTTTGTGGTAGCCCGTATCCTAATATTCTGATCATTGCCTCCCCTATCTCCTCCCAATACCCCTTCAGCTTCTGACATCCCCAGAATATGTGCGTGTGATTTGCCCCCTCCTTCCCACACATCCTCCAGCATGCTCTTTGTGTTGGTGCATATTTTCCCTTCAGCTCTGGGGTTATAAAGAATCTGATTATGTTTTTCCATCCAAATTCTTTCCATATTCTCGATCCTGTTGTTGAATGTTGTACCTCGCATATGTTCCCCCATTCCTTCCCTGTTATTCCTATCTCTAGTTCTCTCTCCCATTTCTCCCTTATATAATCGGTTGTGTGTCCCTTGCTGGTCATTATAGCCCGGTATATTGCTGATATTACTCTTCCTTGCCCCCTTTCGTATGCCCATACTATCATCTTTATTATTCCATTCTGTTCCTCGTCTTTGGCCCCCCTTATTTCTTTGTTGTAGTAGTCTCTAACCTGTAGATATCTGAAGTGGTCCCTGTTTTCTAGTCCAAATTTCTCCTTTAATTTTTGTAGTGTCTGCATTTCTCCCTTCTCTATCATTTTGCATATCGCTGTTGCCCCCCCCCCCTCTCCCACCTTCTGAATCCATGGTCTAACCTCCCTGGTTTGAATCTCTTGTCATGTGCTACCCATCTCAGGACCCCTGACTGCTTCTCCAATTTGTGTGTTTTTACTACTCTGTTCCATATGGTCAAGGTGCATTTGGTGATTGGATCTAATAGTCCCTCTTTTTCTTTAAATAGTTCCCTATCTCCCACCAGAGCTTGTACCTTGTATCCCTCCCCTTCTTTTTCAATGTCTTTCCATCTTGCCTCATATCTGTCGTTACACCAGCACGTCACTGCTCTCAGTTGTGCTGCATAGTAATAATCTTGTAGGCTGGGTACTGCCATCCCTCCCTCTTCCTTTGGTAGTTGTAGTGTTTTATATCTGACCCGTGGTCTTCTCCCCGCCCATATGAACCTCGATATCAGTCTGTCCCACTCCCTGAATTGATTCTGTGGTATTTGTATCGGTAGTGACTGGAATAGGTACAGTAACCTTGATAGTATGTTCATTTTAATGACCTCTATTCTTGAATTGAAGTCCAAGGGCATTACTGTCCATCTCTCTAAGCCTCTCTTGATGTTCTGATTTATCTGTGTATAATTCGCCTCAAACAGTTTCTCCACCCCTCTCGTGATGTTCACCCCTAAGTATTTAATCTTGTCCATGTCCCATCTTATCCCGTACTGTTCTCTAATTTCCGTCGTTGGAGAATAGTTCCATGCTAAGGTCTGTGTCTTTGTCACGTTTAGTTTGTATCCTGAGTAGTGGCCATATTCCTTCAGTAGATCCATCAGTGCCGGGAAGCTCTTTTCTGGTTGCCTCATGTATACTATCACGTCGTCTGCAAATAGGCCTAGTTTATATCGCCACACGCTTCTTAAAGTACTGTGATGATTGGTCCGTTGCCTAACGCACACTTCTAGGTCAAGTATCAATTACCATCACCCACCTGTCATAGTTTTTGATTAGCGCCCCAGAGGCTTCTTATACTGGGACTTCCCTTCAATCGACGTCGGGTCATTTTGAGTATTACTGCTCTGGAATACAACTGCATTTGCCTGCTTTTTCCCCGTTGCTGTTCCTGGTCTACTTTCTCTCCAGGACCTTTCTGTGGAGAACCGCTGTTGAGAACCTTGTTCCCCGTTTGGAGCTGTGCCTCATTTTCCCGCTTTACGCGTTGCGCTTGGGTGAGTGGAACCAAACCCCTCTGGATTATTCTGATTGTGTGTTTTAGAAGAGACACTGAAGATTTCGTTACCCCTCTGGATTATTCTGATTGTGTGTTTTAGAAGAGACACTGAAGATTTCGTTACCCCTCTGGATTATTCTGATTGTGTGTTTTAGAAGAGACACTGAAGATTTCGTTACCCCTCTGGATTATTCTGATTGTGTGTTTTAGAAGAGACACTGAAGATTTCGTTTTGTTTGCACTGACTCAGCTAATTGTGTGTTGTGGGGAACACTGAAGACTGTCACTGTCAATTGGTTCCGGACACAGCTAAGGGAGGAGGGAACCACACTGCCTCTGTGTTTCGTTGGACTGTTTCTGATACCTCTCTCTCTCTCCATTTTCCACCTTGAGTAAAAGCTGGGAGTATCTGCAGAGCCGCTACAACGTCACATGCCATTTCCCCACCGCTATCACCAGGAGGATTCTGCAGAGCCGCAGATTACTCTGCCGAAGTTAGTCTCCCTGTTTGTTTGATAATTGTACTTTACCCTTTTTTTGACTCTGTAAATAAATACGCCCTAGTATTTGGCTAACTCTGAACTACCTGTCTGTGCCGTTGCGTTTGAGGTCGGTTACAAACCATAACAGAGATGGTATTATTAATGTTAGTTATCCATGCTTATCATCATTAGAGATGGTATTATTAATGCTAGTTATCCATGCTTATCATCATTAGAGATGGTAATATTAATGCTAGTTATCCATGCTTATCATCATTAGTGATGGTATTATTAATGCTAGTTATCCATGCTTATCATCATTAGTGATGGTATTATTAATGCTAGTTAACCATGCTTATCATCATTAGTGATGGTATTATTAATGCTAGTTATCCATGCTTATCATCATTAGAGATGGTAATATTAATGCTAGTTATCCATGCTTATCATCATTAGTGATGGTATTATTAATGCTAGTTAACCATGCTTATCATCATTAGAGATGGTAATATTAATGCTAGTTATCCATGCTTATCATCATTAGTGATGGTATTATTAATGCTAGTTAACCATGCTTATCATCATTAGAGATGGTAATATTAATGCTAGTTATCCATGCTTATCATCATTAGTGATGGTATTATTAATGCTAGTTAATCATGCTTATCATCATTAGTGATGGTATTATTAATGCTAGTTATCCATGCTTATCATCGTGATGGTATTATTAATGCTAGTCAGGCACGTGCACACATAGAGCCCAAGGGGTGCTTGAGCACCTGCCTTTTTGAGCCTTATAAAAAAAGTGCCCTTTTTGAAGAAAAAAAATTAATAAAAATTCGTTCCGCATATAGACTGCCCTTCCAACTGAAAAATTTCAGGATAAAATAAAAATATTATGTAGAGAGAGAGAGATGCCCCATATTCCATTGCAGTTTGCACGGCCTCCTCAGCGTGCCTCTCCGCGGACCTATATATTTTATGCATAGCATGGGTGGTGATGATGATGATGATAGAAACCGCTGTGGCGCATACAGTTGAATACCGGTATTACACTCACTGAGGGACACGAAGAAGTCAAGTCCAATGGGATTTGGGAATCTCAAATACAAATCGGGATTGGAAAAAAAATGCATTTATATTAAACAATACAGAATATACAGCACTTCTTGGGGTCTGTAGGGTAAGCACTTATTCCCTCCCCCCTGAACATTTATGGAGATGTATGGGCCTTTTAAGTCAGTGATAAAAGTGTCTTTCAAGGATAAGTGAGCTCCTGCACTGATTATTATAGTTCAATATTCAATATTTGATCACCAAAACCCCCCAAAAAGCATAAAAAGGGGGGCCCCCCGCCTGAAAAGGGCCCATAAAAATCTGGCTTGTGCACTACGCGCGCTCGGTTAAAACACACACAGGTATAGTGCCCTTAGTGTGCCCTTAGTGTGTATCTGTTAGTGGCTTGATGTGATGGAAATTAGTCAGAAGGATTACGACAAACATCTGTATCTCCAGTATGCACCCTCCCAAGTGATGATGTTTGGAGGGCGTGGAGGAGATGTATTATAGGACACGAGTGTCAGCTTCTTCATGGTTGCATTGATCCATTGGTGGACTGTTTCCAACATGGTGGACTAGATCACCTGCAGTGATGTAGACATCCTTGTCATCTGGGAACTGTCCATCTGTTAACAACTTATTTGACAGGAATGAGAAAATGTCTTGTTACACCTGGCGCAACTAACTCCTCGTCAACAGAAATATCTCTACTTGACGTGTATTGTCACTATTGTGTCTAGCGCAATAAAAGCTTTCCCATAGAGCTCTGCATGATGTTTGAAGTGCTGCATTCTCAGCTTATTTGCTGTCTTCTTCTGTGTTTTCTTCTCATGGAACAACAGTAAGTTATTTCGCTTGATCGGTGCTGTCAGAAGTCTGTCATTTCATTCAAGCACTCTTCCTGAAATTGTTGTACTGCTCTTGTCCCGTAGACTCGAGTTGATGGACAGATACGGCAGCAGCCGCAGACTCACACACCTTATTGTCTAATGTAACCAAGTCTTTACTGCCCTCCTCAAAGGGATTCCCATTGCTTTTTTTCTGCAGCACTACAAACATGGGAACTCTCTAACCCCCGGGAGGATGCGACCCTCTCTGCGTGCCCTCCTGTCTCCCTGTCTCCGGCGGTCTCGTAGTGGTGACCGGAGTGCTGGACGTCCCGCGATGATGTCGGGGAGGTTGCAACCCTCTCTGTGCCGCCCCCTATCTCCCTGTCTCCGGCTGTCTCAGAGCGATGACCGGAGTGTTGAACGTCCCGTGATTAAGACGGGGAGGACGCGACCCTCTTTGCGCCGCCCCTGTGCCTCAAATAGATTCGCTATCAGCTCTATTTTTAATCTTTCAAAATGTTCAGTTGCTATCGCTATCAGCTCTATCTTTAATTTTTCAAAATGTTCAGTTGCTATTGCATGCACTCATCTGTGTTTCACTACACACATGAGTGCATGCTTACCACTGTCAGTCTGCAAAACTATACTATCACCGACATCTAAGAAGGGAGATCCCCCCTTGAATGGCCCTTCTAAGGTTTCTCTCCTCCACACTGCCTGTGGTGCTTTTTTCCCTATTGTTAGGTTTTAGTGAGTTTTTCCTTACCTTCGCGTGGGGTATGTCTGGGAGTGTTTGCATTCATTAATTTATTTGCATTTATCTTAAATTTGTTGGACCTTATGGTGTTCTTGTTTTGTTCTTGACTTATTGTTATGTTTCTTCTTGACTTGTTTAAAGAAGACGTGTCCGGCCCATGGGGACATTAACGTGTGTTGTCGGGCCTTACAAATAAATTTGATTTGATTTGATTTTGACTCAGCAACACCTCCATCAGGTCTTTGGCATGGCATTGACATTGGTGCTGAGATGCAGATCCTTTCTTGTGATGAGGACGTTCTTCATAATCATCGTTTGTTCTTCACAATCAACTGTTGTTTACAGTTCTCATATCTAACTCTAGTTCTCCACATATTTATTGTCTCATTGTGTGAAATATCATATAAGATATGCTCCAATCATGTTTATTTTATTTTTTATTCAATTACTCATTCATGAAAACCTAGGTACAGGCACCAACATCACCATTCTAGGTTCAATAGAATAAAAGTTATGAAGCGTAATTCGAAATAAATACAGAAATTTCAGAATATTCAAAACATCAATATTTGAACTCCAGTTGATTCCTCACACAGTATTAAAATAGCAATACAACATTATATTACACAGCAATTGTGTGAACATTAAGACGTTTTTAAAGAATTCATGATTTCGATTGTGGCCATTTTGGATACATTTTTATTAAATTCAACTGGTTCCTTGACACTCAAGCCAAAATTGTTCTATAGATCGTTATCTTCAAATTAGAAGTGAAAACTAAACTTTCGCATATACATTTTAAATTACTGAGTGTCCAGGCACCCCACTATCAGAAAGGTGTGTGGTTTTCTGGTCAGCAGGAGATGTGCATCTCTGGCAGCTTATGGTCAGTGGCATTGTTCATCAAATAGTGTTGAACTTGAGTGTTACACCCTGAGTGCATAGTATAATAGACATATTAGCATGGTAGGTAGTAGCATACGGATAGTAACATAGTACATAGTAGTAAGGTACTAGTAAAAGACAGTTATTTATATATATATTATATTGTAGAAATCATCGGAATAGAGAAACGCACAATTTCTATCAGTTGACAACACAAAGCCGTGTGTCATTTATTTCGCAGTAGCACAAGTGACAGCTGTCAGAACTATGCCGGGCTGCGTCTATTTTTTTACCAACGGATTTCCAGATCCGCATTCACGTTCTGCGATCTGATTGGCCACTGACGTTTCTGGTGCGATCTGATTGGCCACTGACGTTTCTGGTCATGTGACATGTGCGCCCAATTGCGTGACGCCTGTGTCTTTGCCCATTTCCGCCTCGAACGGGATGCAAACTATCTAACGCCTAGTTTATCACTGGTTAAGCTTAGGCGACTCTTTCGAAGTTGGTTAAGGTTAGAGTTTGGAATCAGGGCTGGTGTTCTATCGCCCTGCTCTAAGACAAACTCTAACCTTAACCAACTTCGAAAGAGTGCCTAAGCTTAACCGGTGAAAGAAACAGGCGTCACACAATTGGCCGCACATGTCACACGACCAGAAACGTCAGTGGCCAATCAGATCGCTGAACGCGCACGCGGAACTGGAAATCCGTTGGTAAAAGTATTGACGCTGCCGGGCTAGCTTCTGACAGCTCGTAGTAATCAAACACTTCTCTCAACCCAACCCAAAACCAACCTCCTTAAAGTGACAGTGCCCCATCAACACATCAAAACAATACCATGGGGAATTATGTCTCTATAGAACCCACTACAATATAAATATTATATTTATTAAGAAGGTTATTTATTTATTTGCATCTCAGATATTGATTGAAGAGGTGTGTTTCTATATGGGTGACATGTCCCCATACACAGGGCATACGAGGGCATTTGCATGCAGTCACCAGCTCTCCACCCAATCCAATGCCTATATGGGAGATTTCCCACAACCTGTTAAGACGGCACTCTCTTACGCCACCATCGCCAAAACACCAAAAGAGCATCAAATCACTGACCTCTAGGACCATCATTCAGGTCATAGTACCAGTTAGATTAGATTACATTGAAATGTATTGTCATCATACAGCATAAACTTACATTACAATGAAAATAAGTGGGGCATCCAACCCCACTGCAAATGTAACAGTAAAGTGCAATAGTAATATTAATATAGTGATTAAGCTGGGTATAAGATATATACATTTGTTCTACTGAGTATAATGCTAATCACATGTATGTACAGAGTTGTAATATATTTAAATGTTTCAAACATTTTCTTATGTACCCCAGTTGCCATTGCATGCACATATTTGTGTTTTATTACACGTATATGTACATACATACCAACTATTCGCCTGTTTTATTCTCCACTTATCCATAGCAACACTATTAGCACCGACATCCAAGAAGGGGGATCCCCCCTTGAACGGCCCTTCTAAGGTTTCTATCCTCCACATCGCCTGTGGTGCTTTTTTCCTATTGCTAGGTTTTTCCTTCGCTGGGGTATGTCTGGGAGTGTTGCATTTATTTATTTTACATTTATTTTGGATTTCATGGCGGGTTTTTTGTTCTTGATTTATTGGGATGTTTCTTCTTGAATAGTTTAAAGAAGACTTGTCCGGCCCATGGGGACATTAACTTGTGATTTCGGGCTTTACAAATCAATTTGATTTGATTTAATATGCATTTATATGTCCAGTGATACAGGCAGGGAGAAATGTTAGGCCCTGTGCGAGATTTAAACGCGAGCCCCCCCCCCCCCCCCCCCCCTAAAAGGTAAAAAATAAAATAAAAAAATTAATATAATTTTTATTTTATTTTTTCATACAGTCAACATATTCTTAAATAATAGCGCTGCCCGAGGCTGGGCATGATACAGTCAACATATAGCAAGAGAGAGAGTGAGAGAGCGAGAGAGATATCCCGTTCTAAAGTCAATGTACAGTGTTATCGCTGCACAGACCCGGCAATGCCCCTGACCCTCCACGGCCAGAGAGAGAGAGAGAGAGAGAGAGAGAGAGAGAGAGAGAGAGAGAGAGAGAGAGAGACATTGGAAAGAAACAACCCAAAACCAGAGCAAATTGAAATGCTATTTGGCCCTAAACAGAGAGTACACAGTGGCAGAATACCTGAGCACTGTGACTGACCCAATAATAAGAAGATCCTTGACTAGGTACAGACTCAGCGAGCACAGCCTAGCCATCGAGAAAGGCCGCCATAGGCAGACCTGGCTCCCAAGCGAAGACAGACCCACTGCACACAAGATGAGGTGGAAACCGAGCTCCACTTCTTAACAACCTGCCCACTATACCAAGACATATACTTCCCACAAATTGCAAACACCCAAAGAGACTTTGAAAACATGGACAATAACTCAAAACTCCCATACCTACTGGGAGAAATACAAGAATGTGAAATAAAGCCCATTTGAATTGAAGAGAGAGAGATAGATAGAGCATGTCTGTATGTGTTAGAAAGAGAGATAGAGAGAGCATGTCTGTTTGTGTGTGTGTGTGTTAGAGAGAGAGAGCATGTATATGTGTGTGTGTGTTAGAAAGAGAGAGAAAGATAGAGAGAGAGCATGTCATTTTGTGTGTTAGAGAGAGATATAGAGCATGTCTGTGTGTGTTAGAAAGAGAGAGAGAGAGAGAGCATGTGTGTTTGTGTGTTAGAGAGAGAGAGCATGTCTGTCTGTGTGTGTGTGTGTTAGAGAGAGAGCATGTATGTGTGTGTGTTAGAGCAGTGGTTCCCAAACCTCTCCTCGAGACACCCCAGCCGTTCCATGTATTTGTTAAATTCCACCACCAGCACACCTGATTCAACTAATAAAGGGCTTGTTAAGTTGAATCAGGTGTGCTGGTGGTGGAATTTAACAAATAAATGGAACGGCTGGGGTGCTTCGAGGAGAGGATTGGGAAGCACTGTGTTTGAGAGAGAGAGAGAGAGAGAGAGAGAGAGAGAGAGAGAGAGAGAGAGAGAGAGAGAGAGAGAGAGAGAGAGAGAGACGAGAGAGAGAGAGAGAGAGAGAGCGCGAGCTCAACGGCGAGAATAGAATAGGTTGCATGAAAAACTCACCCTAACGCAGAATCAATGGCAAAGTTGGAAGGAGACGACATCGACGCATTTTCCGTGGAGATGAAAAGTACCAGTCCCTTGGGAGTCCTAGTTTATCTGCCACACGTTAGCACTCGATAACTTAGCAATTAGCTAAAGGCAGGGATGGTAACTAGCGTTAGCTAGCTAGCATTAGCTAACGCTAGTTACGCGTCCCTGCTACTAGCCGACATAGCTATAGCCTGACTGAAGGTTCTAACATGCAACAACTTTCATCTTCAGCCCAAATGTCTAATGTGAAATATATAAGCATGTAAGCAAAACTAGATTTTAGGTCTGTGATGAAAAAGGGCCTTGCAGGAAGGGGGGCCTTGCAAAAAAAAAGAATAAAAAAGAATAAATTTTTTTTTTTTAAATAATAATATATATATATATTTTTTTGCAAGGCCCCCCTTTCCACGAGGCCCTGTGCGACCGCACTGCTCGCACACCCCCTGAGGCGGCCCTGGATACAGGTATAAATACACTATCGTCAGGCACTCTACTACTGGCCCTTGAGCAGCTAACACTGGAGCGGTTAAAACTGAGGTGCCTTGCTCAAGGGCACAGCTAGCAGGCACGTGCACACATAGAGCCCAACGGGTGCACAAGCACCTGCCCTTTTGTGCCTCATAAAAAAGTGCCCTTTTTATGGCAATTATTTTTACCATATTTTCTTTTTTACCTGCATATAGAGAGAGTGATCTGCAATCTGCTTGGGTTGGGGGTGCAATTCCTCAACCATATGAATAAAAGTTCCCATATTATGTGCATTACACAAACTAAAAACAGATATTACATTACACAAACTAAAAACAGATATTACATTACATTACACAAACTAAAAACAGATATTACATTACAGTACACAAACTAAAAACAGATATTACATTACATTACACAAACTAAAAACAGATATTACATTACATTACACAAACTAAAAACAGATATTACATTACACAAACTAAAAACCAATATTGTCTGAATTACTAGAAGAAAGAAATGCACCACCTTTGGCTGATAGTAATTTATTAATTTCTTAGGATTTATTTTGGTCTAATACATGTTTAAGGTTCTTAGATGGATCCCCTGCTGCCTCCTCTTCCTCCTCCTCCTCTTCCTCCTCTTCCTCCTCCTAATCCTCCTCCTCCTACTCTTCCTCCTCCTCCTCTTCCTCCTATTCCTCTTCCTCCTCCTCCTAATCCTCCTCCTCCTCCTCCTGCTCCTAATCCTCCTCTTCCTCCTCCTGCTCCTCCTCTTCCTCCTCATCTTCCTCTTCCTCTTCCTCATCTTCCTCCTCCTCTTCCTCCTCTTCCTCCTCTTCCTCATCTTCCTCCTCCTGCTCCTAATCCTCCTCTTCCTCCTCCTCCTCCTCCTGCTCCTAATCCTCCTCTTCCTAATCCTCCTCTTCCTGCTCATAATCCTCCTCTTCCTAATCCTCCTCTTCCTCCTCCTCCTCCTCTTCCTCCTCCTCATCCTCCTCCTCCTCCTCCTCCTAATCATCCTCTTCCTCCTCCTCCTCCTCCTCCTGCTCCTCCTGCTCCTAATCATCTTCCTCCTAATCCACCTCCTCCTGCTCCTAATCCTCCTCCTGCTCCTCCTCCTCCTCCTCCTAATCCTCCTCCTGCTCCTGCTCCTCATCCTGCTCCTCCTCCTCCTGCTCCTCCTCCTCCTGCTCCTCCTCCTCCTAATCCTCCTCCTCCTCCTCCTCCTCCTCCTCCACGGGGAGCAGCGTACTGGCTCATGTTAGGCAGGCCATGCATTATGCAGCAGCTTAGGCCACAGCGCTGGGTCTTCAAGTCCTCGGCTACAGTCCACCTGTCGCTGCTCTGGTCGTAGCGCTCCACCTTGTTGGAGATGGTGCTGAAGAGGCCCTTGTAGCCTCCGACCACGAAGAGGAGGTCGTCCAGCACCCCGATGCCAAAGCTGATGCGGGGGGTGAGCATGTCGGGCAGGGCGCTCCAGGAGTCAGTCAAGGGGCTGTAGGCCTCCGCGCTACACAGGGCATGTCCACGGTCCCACCCTCCCACCTGAGGACAGGACACATGAGAGGAATGTTTTAGTGTGTGGTTAAGGCAGGCAGACACTGTATTAATCCATTTAGGGAAATGAGGGCATCACAGAAGCATTGAAAGTCAAATGATACATATCTATAAAAATATCTAGTATAAAGCCTTTGTCTCTGTGTGCACCTACTGCATAGACTTGTCATCCGTACGCAGCGACTGTGAGGATTGGTCCGTTGCCGCCGCACGCTTCAATGTCTTCAAGGTACCAATTACCGTTGCGCACCTGAAGTGAGTTCTAATCAGCTCGCTGGAGCCCTTCATATACTCTGGGTTTCCTAACGTTCATTGTCGGGTCGTTTTGGATTTCCACTGGCTGCTGCTTGTTCCCCCCGTGTTGTACCTCGTCTTTTTCTCTCCAGGACGTCTGTTGGAAGTCGCCGCTGTTGCTTGCTCTGCCATCCTTTGGATCCCTGCCTCGTAGACCGCTTTGCGCAATTGCGCCTTTGTGAGTTTTGGAACGTACCTTTTTTTGGATACTCTGTTTTCTCGCAAATTCCGGGACTCGGGACCTTTCTGTTTTTTGTGTGTTTTGTTAACACTGAAGAGGAGCCGCTTGTTGTTGTTACTGACTCAGCTAATCAATACTGGACTGCCTGTTATCCCGTTCGCTCTTCTCTTGACATTATCTCTCTCTCTGTTTTCCCGAGTGGATCGACAAGTAGCTGCAGAGCAGCAGAGGCAGAGGCGCAACGCCACGGTGCCATCTCTGCTCAGAAGACGAGCTGCAGAGCCGCAGACAACTCTGCCAAGAACATTTCTCCCCTTTTTTTGTTGTATTTCGCTCATTCCTATTTTGTAAATAAATACGCCCTAGTTTTTGGCTAACTCTGGACTACCTATCTGTGCCGTGCTGTTGGGGTCGGTTTCAAACCATAACAGCAAATCCCACTCCGCTACGCCTGCTGCTCATGGGGGCGATCAGAGTCCACTGGTTGGTGTCTGGGCTGTAGCACTCAGCTGTGAGCAGACACTCTGCCCCGTTGGAGCCACCACAGATGTAAACCTGTAATAAGAAAGAATATTCTAATTTAGTTTATATATTCCATTTGATTTCATTCTACTTTAATTGTCTGTTAATGTTGATGCACCAAAGGACCCAGACACATCTTTTGTATGTGCAAGCTTACTTGGCAATAAAGACATTTATGATTTCTGATCTAACATTCCTTGGGTTCATCTAGCACCCTGTGTCCCTCAGTTCCACCCACCTTGCCCTGGAGGGCTGCTGCCCCTGCCATGCTCCTGTGCTCCAGCATGGGTGAGATCAGTGTCCACTGGTTGGTTTCAGGCTTGTAGCGCTCGGCGGTGTTCAGTCGCACGTGTCCATCGAACCCTCCCATGGCGTAGATACAGCCGCCCAACGCGACCACGCTGAGGTTACTGCGGCGTGAGTGCATGGGAGCCGCCTGCAGCCAGCTGCAAGTGACGGGGTTGAACCTGTGCACACTGTTGAGAGCCTCTACGCCGTCCAAGCCACCGACGCAGTAGACCAGACAGTGGAGATAAGCGGTGCCGTGGCAGGCCCGGGGACTCTCCCCCTCAACGCTCACGTCCATCCATCCACCGGCTCGGATATCGTAAGCCTCCATGGTCGTGCTGCCGAGTAACCGGCCTCCGATGGCCAATAGGACCTCCTGGGGCAGGCGTGGGCGGGTCAGGGGGTTTGGGAGCCTGTCGGAGCCAGGGGGGTTCAGGACGCTGAGGATGAGGGGCCTGCAATCGTGGCTGTCCCTCACCACAGGGTTGTTCTGGACGTTGTTCAGCAAGTAGTCAGGCCTCATCAAGCCCATGCGAACCTGGGAAGAGACAAGCAGACAGCGGGTGCAACTTAGACATCGGTTGTAGACGGTTTCTGTTGCTAGGGAACAGTTTGGACCCAAATGTTTGAGAACCACTGTACTAGGGAACCTAGTGTTGTTTTAATGTAATGCACAGTAATACAATTAGTTACCTTGGGCAGCAGCAAAGGGATGTGTGTTTAACGCTCCTCACGGGAGTGGTCGATCCAACGGAGGACGGCCTCGAACACTGTCTCCTCGCTCTTCACGTTCAGATCATCCCTCTCGATGATGTCCACCAGTTGCTGCAGGGACAGCTCCACAAACTCCTGTGAGACGCGCAGCATCTCCTCAAAGTGGCACACGATGAAGAGATGGGCCTTGCGCCTCAGGTCAGGGCAGCAGTAGATGTCCGCGAACATCCAGATGCCAACACAGTTTTCCAGACACAGCTGGCCTTCTAGGAAGTCAGAGCACGCTCCTACTATGCCAGTGACGAGAAGCTGGTCTGCAGCCACCAGAAGCTCTTCCACGTTCTCGGCTGTCACCAGCACAAAGTGTGTGTAGGCGTACTCTATGATGAGCTGCATCATACCCGGGGACACCCCAGAGATACTGTAGACTGCTTTCTCTGAGTCGCTCCAGCGAGTGAAGAGGGCTCTGTGGGAGCAGTATAGGGTCTTAGCACAGTAGAAGTATAGTATCTTTTTACAGTAGAAGTACAGTATAGTATATGTTTATAGTAGAAGTACAGTATAGTATCTGTTTACAGTATAAGTACAGTATAGTATCTGTTTACAGTAGAAGTGCAGTATAGTATCTTTTTACAGTAGAAGTACAGTATAGTATCTGTTTACAGTAGAAGTACAGTATATTATCTGTTTACAGTAGAAGTACAGTATAGTATCTTTTACAGTAGAAGTACAGTATAGTATTTTTTTACAGTATAAGTACAGTATAGTATCTGTTTACAGTAGATGTACAGTATAGTATCTGTTTACAGTAGAAGTACAGTATAGTATCTGTTTACAGTAGAAGTACAGTATATTATCTGTTTACAGTAAAAGTACAGTATGGTACCAATGTACCAACCAAGGTACCAATGTACATGTCAAAATACTTCCCAAAGGTCAGTGAATACCACAATCACAACACCAGAGGGAGCTCCACAAATCATGTTAAACCCAGATTCGGCTCAAACAAGGGACTAAACATGTTTCGCAATTATGCCACATCAATGTGGAACGCCCTACCCAAAGCTGTAAATGAATGTGAATCACTACCCACTTTCAAAACCACTCTCAAAGAACACCTACGGGAGGCTGCAATTCGAAACTGGCCCCTATAAATGTCCTAACCCAACCCCCTCCAATGTACAGTAAATTACCATGTATGGTTTTGTCAATATTCCAATGTACAGTTTTGCTTGTACAGTTGTACAGTGTGTGTCCCCCACCCACCCCTCCGACCCAACCCCTCCCCCCCCCACCCCACCCACCCAACCACCTCCAATGTACAGTCCCCCCCCCACCCACTCAACCCCAGCCCACCTACCCAACCTCCTCCAATGTACAGTTTCTACGTCAAATGTATATACTCTCTTTTCTGGACTCTTTTTGTATCACAAACAGTACTGTATTTGCAAATCTGGTATGTCATAAATGTATAGATGTAGCAGTACTGTCTATCTGTATCTCGTGTATGTCATATATGTTATGATGAATTGAAAATGGGGGACCCTGATGTAAACAAGACGAAAGTCTTTCTCTGGTCTGCATCCCCTTAACAATTGTATGTATTGAGCTGTACTGTACTGTACCCATTCTGCAATCTGTTAATACAATTTTCAATCAATCAATCAGTATGGTATCTGTTTACTAACCAAGCTAACCTGAACCAAGCTACCTGAACCAACCTAAGCTGAACCAAGCTAACCTGAACCAAGCTAAACTTACCTGAAATAGTTACTGCAGTCACACAGGAGGGCCTTGTGGGCATTCAACTCAGTGCTGTTGACTTTAATAACCACATCACAGAACCTTCCCTCCAGACGCAGCTCATTAAGGATTGTACAGGACATTGTTTCCTTTTCCATGTGGGGATTTTAAATTGTATCTACAGAATATATTCAAGCTTACAGACAAATAGCCAGAAACAACAAGTGAGATCTTCACTTGTTTTCTGAGATCTTCTGAGAGAATTGTTGAATATATACTGTACACAAATGTTCTAGAATGTACTATTATGACATCATACTGTGACATACAAATGTTCTAGAATGTACTATTATGACATCATACTGTGACATCACAAATGTTCTAGAATGTTCTATTATGACTAGTGCTGTCAGGCGATTAAATGTATCTAATTAATTACAGGATTTGTAATTAATTAATCTAATTAATCGCATTTTAATCGCATAACCATTTTAGGCCTGATATTCTATACTATAATCATATTTCAAATGGCATGTGTCTGGATGGCAGAATTCAGTACTGTATCTACAAAACCTTTTGTTTAATCATCTTCCATTTATTCATTTGCTTAGATTTGTCAGGTCTGGTCAATTTTAGCATGGTGTTATTCACAGTTAACGAAAAAATTTTAATTGATATTCTCATTTGGTTCATTACAATTTACTCAAGCCTAGTAACAGACACAGTATTTCTGACACTGGGAATACATTCCTTGAGATCCATAGATGTCCCTAGAATCAGATACCAAGAACATGCAAATAGACATATTAAAAAAAGTCTGTAAATGTGTATTCTACGTTCTACAAATATTTCAATTAAAAAAGATTTTTTCTTTTTTTTTGTAATACATTTTGAGTTAATTTTCATAACGCGATAATTTGCTGTGTAATTAATTAATCTAATTACCGCGATAAACAGACAGCCCTAATTATGACATCATACTGTGACATCACAAATGTTCTAGAATGTCTATTATGACATCATACTGTGACATCACAAATGTTCTAGAATGTTTGAATATGACATCATACTGTGACATCCAGTGATGGGTATAACGGCGTTACTAACGGCGTTAGTTTTTTCAGTAACGAGTAATCTAATTACTCTTCCAATCTTAATGAAGCAGTTACCGTTACTGCCAAAAAATGCGGTGCGTTACTATGATTGAAGCTGTTTTTTTCATCAGACAGATCTCTGCGCCGAGAAGCAATACTTTTTTTCCTTGGTTAGTGGGCAGTGCACGATTGGCTGAAGTTGAGTAAAATGTCATGGTAAGCCAATCAGAGGTAGAGGTGGGCGGGTGTTCGAAAGAATCCAGAGTCTGACACACAGCGACAACACAAGCGACTCAGTCAACGACAGACCGCGGTTCCGCGTACGTTTTGATAGTTTGTTTGGCGAGCCCAAATAATCCAAAACTAATCCAACAAACAACACAAGCGAGCAGTCAACGACAGACTGCGGGTCCATGAGCGTTTTTTGTTCACTCTTGTGTTAGTTGTGTTGCAGCGCAGGGCACTACAGTAGTGGAGGCTACAGCCTTATCAACAGTGCTGCACTTCCTGGTTTAATAGCACAGTCTTCAGGTGCTCTGTCATGCATGTCTTAAATGTCATGATTAGATTAGTTTAGATCAGGGGTGTCAAACTCATTTTCACAGAGGGCCACATGAGCATTATGGTTGCCCTCAAAGGGCCAAAGACCGTATAAATGTTAATGTAATGTAAAATAAATGTAGCTACTCATTTACATATTGTTAAACATGTTGTTTCTGTATTTATTACTTATTCAAGTTATACATATTGCATATGCATTTGCATAGATGTAAAAATATATGTTAGCTTATGTTATTTTAACAAATTATTTTAGTTTATCAGAACCCCATATTACTCCATTAATCAATGATCAAACCATTCAAGTAAATAACAAAGAAGAAGATCATCAAATACAAGCTATGACATTAAGTTTGTTCAAAACCTTTTTGTCACAGTCAAGATGGGCAGAACTAACAACTGAGCTGCAAAGAACACATGGGACAGATAGAGCAGATGTTACAAAAACAAATGGCTGCACACAATCTTGCAGAGGCCATACATCCAACTAATGGAAGATAGTTTAATTAACTTTAATTAACAGATTGCAGAGTGGGTACAGTACAGTACAGCTCAATACACACAATTGTTAAGGGGATGCAGACCAGAGAAAGACTTTCGACTTGTTTACATCAGGGTCCACCATTTTCAATTCGTAATGAAATTGCTATTATGTGTCTGCATGAACACACAACTGTAACTGTACTCAAAAATAACAAAATAAGGGTTGTCTCAGTTCACAACTATATTGGTCAAGTTTTGGGTGGGACTTGTTTGCGTCCCTACAGCTTCTTATTCAATTGAGCGAGATGCTCAGTTATGTCACACAGCCAGTTTGCATCTGACAGTTCAGACAATATTTCTTCAACCCTTTGTTACCTATTCCGCCTGGATCTTTTTTGTATTTTGGGCTGTAAAATTGTCAAAGAATGTCTGAGGAGTAAGTGCTTTTGGCTTTTTTCCTTTGTTACTTCATCAATACCTCAGATGTTCAACATACATGTATGTGTAAGAATGTGTAATAACTAAGGCTGTCAAAGTTAAAGCTTTATTAATGCATTAACCCACAATTATTTTAACGCCGCTATTTTTTAACCCAAGATTAATGTTAAAAAAAAAAAAAAAAAAAAAAAAAAAATTACCAGAGCTCTTGGGGGGCCACATCAAATGACGTGGCGGGCCACATTTGGCCCGCGGGCCATGAGTTTGACACCTATGGTTTAGATGATTAGATTAGATTCTTATATCTGTATGTTGTGTATGTCATAAATGTCATGAATTGAAAATGGGGGACCCTGATGTAAACAAGACGAAAGTCTGGTCTGCATCCCCTTAACAATTATGTGTATTGAGCTGTACTGTATTGTACCCATTCCCATTCTGCAATCTGTTAATTTAAATGTTCAATCAATCAGTATATATTTGTTATTTATTTTTGGTATAGTGCTTAACAAGCATAATTTAATGTTGCCCAGTTGTGGCCTGTTGAGGGGCAATACATATCAAACATTCCAAAACATCTATTGTGTTTGTATTTGTATGATCCACTATATAAACATAGTAATTATAATATCTACATACATGGCATTTGATTGGAGGCTAGTCTCACTTTGTCCTACAGCAACATTAAAATAGTTTAGATTTGTGTATGTTGTTTATGTAAAAAATGTACTTGAAAGTAACACAATAGTTACTTTCTGAAGTAACTAGTTACTTTTATAATTTGTAACTGAGTAAGTAATTTAGTTACTTTTTGGAAGAAGTAACTAGTAACTGTAACTAGTTACTTTTTAAAAGTAACTTGCCCAACACTGGTGACATCACAACGGAACATGTTTGAGTGCCATTTGAATAATTTTAATAATATGTTGACATTAAAAAAGAACAAATAAAATGATAAAAAAAACTACATAAAACAATGATAGAAATTATAATAAAATATTTAAGTAAAATGTATAGAAATAAAGAAAAATAAGACAATGAAATAAAGAAAATAATTAATTTAAAAGCTATTTTAAAAAGGTAAGTTTTGAGCAGTGCCAACCGAGTCTGCTGTCCTAACAGACTTGGGGTCTGTAGGGTAAGCACTTATTCCCTCCGCCCTGAACATTTATGGAGATGTATGGGCCTTTTAAGTCAGTGATAAAAGTGTCTTTCAAGGATAAGTGAGCTCCTGCACTGATTATTATAGTTCAATATTCAATATTTGATCAGCAAAACCCCCCCAAAAGCATAAAAAGGCCCCTCCTCGGCCAAAAAGCGCCCCCAAAAAATTGCACAGGCCCAGTGCCCTTTTCAGCCTTTGAGCACCTGCCCCTCTAAAGTCCTGTGCACGTCCCTGATGCTAGTTATCCATGCTTATCATCATTAGACATGGTAATATTAATGCTAGTTATCCATGCTTATCATCATTAGAGATGGTATTATTAATGCTAGTTAACCATGCTTATCATCATTAGTGATGGTATTATTAATGCTAGTTATCCATGCTCATCATCATTAGTGATGGTATTTTTAATGCTAGTTATCCATGCTCATCATCATTAGTGATGATATTATTAATGCTAGTTATTCATGCTTATCATCATTAGTGATGGTATTATTAATGCTAGTTATCCATGCTTATCATCATTAGTGATGGTATTATTAATGCTAGTTATCCATGTTTATCATCATTAGTGATGGTATTAATGCTAGTTATCCATGCTTATCATCATTAGTGATGGTATTTTTTATGCTAGTTATCCATGCTTATCATCATTAGTGATGGCATTATTAAAGCTAGTTATCCATGCTTATTATCATTAGTGATGTTATTATTAAAGCTAGTTATCCATGCTTATCATCATTAGAAGTGGAGCAATCTTCCAGTTACTTAGGTATTTATTTTTTGGCGGATTTTCAGAAAATAGGGCTAGGGCTCAAGAGCTTATAGATGGTAAGTTAGAGTGTTGTGTTCATTCATAGTCAAAGACAGTAGAGGTTGAGTACTTTATTATCTAAAGATGGTAAGTGTTGTGTTCATTCATAGTTAAAGACAGTAGAAGTTGAGTACTTTATTATCTAAAGATGGTAAGTGTTGTGTTCATTCATAGTTAAAGACAGTAGATGTTGAGTACTTTATTATCTAAAGATGGTAAGTTAGAGTGTTGTGTTCATTCATAGTTAAAGACAGTAGAAGTTGAGTACTTTATTGTCTAAAGATGGTAAGTGTTGTGTTCATTCATAGTTAAAGACAGTAGAGGTTGAGGGCTTTATTATCTAAAGATGGTAAGTTACAGTGTCGTGTTCATTCATAGTTAAAGACAGTAGAAGTTGAGTACTTTATTATTTAAAGATGGTAAGTTAAGTGTTGTGTTCATTCATAGTTAAAGACAGTAGAGGTTGAGTACTTTATTATCTAAAGATGGTAAGTGTTGCGTTCATTCATAGTTAAAGACAGTAGATGTTGAGTACTTTATTATCTAAAGATGGTAAGTGTTGTGTTCATTCATAGTTAAAGACAGTAGATGTTGAGTACTTTATTATCTAAAGATGGTAAGTGTTGTGTTCATTCATAGTTAAAGACAGTAGATGTTGAGTACTTTATTATCTAAAGATGGTAAGTTAGAGTGTTGTGTTCATTCATAGTTAAAGACAGTAGAAGTTGAGTACTTTATTGTCTAAAGATGGTAAGTGTTGTGTTCATTCATAGTTAAAGACAGTAGAGGTTGAGGGCTTTATTATCTAAAGATGGTAAGTTACAGTGTCGTGTTCATTCATAGTTAAAGACAGTAGAGGTTGAGTACTTTATTATCTAAAGATGGTAAGTTAGAGTGTTGTGTTCATTCATAGTTAAAGACAGTAGAGGTTGATGACTTTATTATCTAAAGATGGTGAGTTAGAGTGTTGTGTTCATTCATAGTTAATTAAAGACAGTAGAGGTTGAGTACTTTATTATCTAAAGATGGTAAGTGTTGTGTTCATTCATAGTTAAAGACAGTAGAGGTTGAGGACTTTATTATCTAAAGATGGTAAGTGTTGTGTTCATTCATAGTTAAAGACAGTATAGGTTTAGTACTTTATTATCTAAAGATGGTAAGTGTTGTGTTCATTCATAGTTAAAGACAGTAGAGGTTGAGGACTTTATTATCTAAAGATGGTAAGTGTTGTGTTCATTCATAGTTAATTAAAGACAGTAGAGGTTGAGTACTTTATTATCTAAAGATGGTAAGTGTTGTGTTCATTCATAGTTAAAGACAGTAGGGGTTGAGTACTTTATTATCTGAAGATTGTAAGTGTTGTGTTCATTCATAGTTAAAGACAGTAGAGGTTCAGTACTTTATTATCTAAAGATGGTAAGTGTTGTGTTCATTCATAGTTAAAGACAGTAGAGGTTGAGGACTGTATTATCTAACGATGGTAAGTGTTGTGTTCATTCATAGTTAAAGACAGTAGAGGTTGAGTACTTTATTATTTAAAGATGGTGAGGTAGAGTGTTGTGTTCATTCATAGTTAAAGACAGTAGAGGTTGAGTACTTTATTATCTAAAGATGGTAAGTGTTGTGTTTGAAGTATCATTTGATGAGAGTGGGCGCTGGTTTCAAGAAGAATTCAGACTGGAGATGGTTTTCAGAGGCAATGGCTCAGTTGGTGAAGAAAGTGATTTAATGCAGCATACAAGCATGGTTTCCACAGCACAGTAACAAGACGTCCATCCATGACCCAGCCTCTTCTAGACTGAGTCCCTTACAATGGTCAAACAGGGTTTTTATCTAAATTGTTGACCCCTCTTCTCATCAAAAATGAGCTGCTCCAAATCACACATATTACAAAGGTGTCTTTGATAAACAGGTTTTTAACAAAAATGCTCTTGTGATCAGGGGTGGGTCAGGGCGCTGGTTTCAAGAAGAATTCAGACTGGAGATGGTTTTCAGAGGCAATGGCTCAGTTGGTGAAGAAAGTGATTTAATGCAGCATACAAGCATGGTTTCCACAGCACAGTAACAAGACGTCCATCCATGACCCAGCCTCTTCTAGACTGAGTCCCTTACAATGGTCAAACAGGGTTTTTATCTAAATTGTTGACCCCTCTTCTCATCAAAAATGAGCTGCTCCAAATCACACGTATTACAAAGGTTTCTTTGATAAACAGGTTTTTAACAAAAATGCTCTTGTGATCAGGGGTGGGTCAGGGCCCCACCCTGGGTTTCTGTCTGTGTGTGTGTGTGTGTGTGTGTGTGTGTGTGTGTGTGTGTGTGTGTGTGTGTGTGTGTGTGTGTGTGTGTGTGTGTGTGTGTGTGTGTGTGTGTGTGTGTGTGTGTGTGTGTCACATGAAACTATTGTGTGACTGATTAGGTCAGTCTGGGGGATTGTGTCCTCCAGCCCATGGGGTGTGGCAAGTTAACAACATAGTATGTCTTTCTTAGGTTGGAGACAAATGTGTCTAAAGTCCACATATTAATATTATTTATTTAGCTAGTTTTAATTTAATCTTAAATCAATGGCCCTATGAACATAAATTGTTACTTCATTCCTCTCTTGTGGATCAATAGGATCCACACAAGCAGAATTATTTATGTTTTAATCTCATATCCTAATTTGTATTTTTCCATATTGGTTACCGTTATTTTTAAGTTATTCCTATATTTAGCTTAACTAAATTAAACCATTAATATCATTCAATGTATGTAACCTATCAATAGTAAGATAACATTTATATTCAGTTTTCCTAGACAGAGTAATTTCTAAAATGCATAATAACAGAAATAATAATAATAAAAAATAAACAGAAGGAACTACCAATCAAGTTAATAATACTAAGAATAATATCAGGAAAGATAGTAAAGAAAGGAAATAAAGAAAGAATGGTTAACAATAGAAATAATACAAGAAATAATAGTCCAAAAACAAATTATAGTCCATTTGTCATAAATTGAATTTGTAGAAATTTAAAATAAAAATTTGTGGTCGATCTTTGCCGTTGGTCTTCTTCACGATCTGGTCTTGCTGGTCATCTGTCGTTCATTTTGTAGTGTTTGTAGTTCATCTGTCCATCTCCTCTCTTTAAGAGAAATATAGTATTTTGTTTCTCTTACATTGTGTTTTGTCATGCAGGCAATCAACCATCGTATCATGGCCCACACTTCCTCCTCTCTTTGGGCAGGTGGGAGAGGTGCGGTGCCTCTGTCTGATGTCAGCCTGATGTTTGTGTGGGGCTCGGAATCCCGGTCGGATGACAGCTTGTTGTGTGGGCGGGGCTCGGAACCCCGGTTGGATGGCAGCCTGTTGTGTGGACGGGGCTCGGAACCCCGGTTGGATGGCCGCAGGCCTCAGTGACGTCTGGCCAGTGCGTTGGCCGGAGCTCTCAATCCGTGAGAGCTGGGCTTCCTCCTTGGTCCCTTGGTACCCGATGTGGTGATGTGGTGGACCACATGACCGGCGCTTTGGAATGTCAGTGGCGAGTATATACAATTTTTTTTTTTTTTTTTTTTTTTTACCTCTCTTGTTTCGTGAGAGGTGAATCTTACCCCCCAATCAATCGGGATAGAGGCTTCCTTGATTTTTCATCAAGGCTCGCTGTATCTTTTGGGTCTAGTTGTCATTCTTTGTGGCCTATGGCCTCTCGATGTCTTTGCACTCTGACAGGTGTGTCGTCAGAATCCAATGTAGTGAAGCCCTCGTTTTCCATCTGAGTCCTCCTCTCTTTCTCTCGACAGCTGTCGGTCAGGTGTCTCCTCTCTGCCATGCCCTCGATCTCCACCGTTGTTCTCCGCTGATGGTCTTTCTGGCTGAGGGCTGCTCTAAATGACAGCCTCTTTGCTGTCATCCGTCGTCTGGTGCAGTGTGCCACCCTGGGACCACGTGGGCGATCGTGCCAATTGTTGCAGGATCACCAGGTCGTCTCGGCCCCCCAGAGTTTTTGATGCGATGTGGTATATAGCTCTACCTCTCTTGTCACTGGCTCCACCGCTCTTGACATGCTTTTGTCATCCCCTGTTGGCGTGTTGGGTCGTTGAACCTCTGTGCATGGTTGCCTGGGAGGATCGCCTTCTCTCTGCTCTGTGTAGTTTCCTTGTGGACACATAATTTGTAGAAACTCCTTGGCCATGTTAGTTGTTCCCTAATCTATCTACTCTCACTCTATGTTCATAAAAACAATACTTAACTAACTATAGTACATCTAATTTCATATTCTGATTCAACCTTGTGTGTGTGCTTTTTCTTAATTGGTTTTCCTTTCTTAAATATTCAGTTTTATAGTTTCACTTTCTGTTTCTCTCTCAGCCCTGTTTAACCATTTCTTTTGCTAATTTATCTATATTTTTAGTTATTTCTCCATACACGTAAAATCATTTTTCTGTTGTCCATTTGCTCATAGAAGTTTCTGATTCAACGTTCTTATTTCCTACTTATTGTTTCTAAAATTACTGTTATGGTTTGTAACCGACCTCAAACGCAACGGCACAGACAGGAAGTTCAGAGTTAGCCAAATGCTAGGGCGTATTTATTTACAGAGTCAAAAGAAGGATAAAGTACAATAATCAAACAAACGGGGAGACTGCCTTCGGCAGAGTCATCTGCCGCTCTGCAGAATCCTCCTGGTGATAGTGGTGGGGAATTGGCATGTGACATTGTAGCGGCTCTGCAGATACTCCCAGCAGATAGTGGTGGGGAATTGGCATGTGACGTTGTAGCGGCTCTGCAGATACTCCCAGCTTTCACTCAAGGTGGAAAACGGAGAGAGAGAGAGAGAGATATCAGAAACAGTCCAACGAAACACAGAGGCAGAGTGGTTCCCTCCTCCCTAGCTGGGTCCAGAACCAATTGACAGTGACAGTCCTCAGTGTTCCCCACAACACACAATTTAGCCGAGTTAGTGCAACAAAACGAAGTCTTCAGTGTCTCTTCTAAGACACACAATCAGAATAATCCAGAGGGGTTTGGTTCCACTCACCCAAGCGCAACGCGTAAAGCGGGCAAAACGAGGCGCAGCTCCAAACGGGGAACAAGGTTCTCCACAGCGGTTCTCCACAGAAAGGTCCTGGAGAGAAAGTAGACCAGGAACAACAACGGGGAAAAGCAGGCAAAAGCAGTTGTATTCCAGAACGACCCGACAACGATAGAAGGAAGGTCCTGGTATATAAAGCCCTCTGGGGCGCTAATCACAAACTATGACAGCTGCGTGATGAAAGTGGCAATCGTTCAAAAAGCGTGTGGCGGGGAATGCACCAATCAGCACCATACCTCAGGAGAGCGTGTGGCGGGGAACCAACCAAACCTCACAGTACCCCCCCCCTCCACGGGAGCCACCCGGCGACCAGCCCGACCCGGCTCGCCCGGATGGGCACGATGGAAGTCGGTGATTAGGCCGGGATCCACGATGAGCTGGCGGGAGACCCAGCTCCGTTCCTCCGGGCCGTACCCCTCCCAGTCCCCCGACCCCGCCGTCGAACGCCCATCAACCGGCGGACCTGCCACTGGGGGTGACCGTCCACCATCACGGGAGGAGGTGGTTCCGGAGCAGGAGGCATCAGGGGACTGAGAGAGACAGGCTTAACCCGGGACACATGGAAAATGGGGTGAATGTGCATGGACACAGGAAGCTTAAGACTCACCGCCGCCGGACTGAGTACCTTCAGAACCTCAAAAGGACAGACGAACCGGGGGTTAAGCTTCTTGGCCGAGGACCGAAGCGGAAGGTCCCTTGCGGAAAGCCACATCCTCTGCCCAGGGTGGTACGTCGGCGCAGGGACCTGGCGCCGGTCAGCCCCACGACTGGCGCGCTCCGATGACCGGAGCAGCGCAGTCCTGGTGATCTCCCAGACCCGACGGCACCGGTTGAGGTGGTCCTGTACGGAGGGAACTGCCACCTCCGACTCCTGTGCAGGGAAAAGAGGGGGTTGGTAGCCCAGGGATACCTCAAAGGGTGAAAGGCCGGTGGCGGAACTGACCATGGAGTTGATGGAGTACTTGACCCAGGGAAGGAAACGGCTCCAAGAAGCGGGTTTCTCGGCAGCCACACACCGAAGAGCAGACTCCACACTCTGGTTCATCCTCTCCGTTTGTCCGTTAGTCTGGGGATGATAACCAGAGGAAAGACTGACCGTTGCCCCCAATCCCTTGCAAAAAGCCCGCCATACCTGGGAAGTGAACTGGGGCCCCCGGTCCGAGACGACGTCCTGGGGAAACCCATGGAGGCGAAACACGTGGCGTGTCAGGAGGTCCGCCGTCTCGGCCGCCGAGGGAAGCTTGGGAAGGGCCACGAGGTGAACCCCCTTGCTGAACCGATCCACCACGGTCAGTTGGCACGTGTTCCCCTGGGAAGAAGGAAGACCCGTGACGAAGTCCAACGCCACATGGGACCAAGGGCGGCTCGGAATGGGAAGCGGCTGCAATAGCCCGGAGGGTGCCTGGTGGGAGGCCTTGCTGCGGGCGCAGACTGCGCAGGCCAGTACGAACTCCTTGACGTCGTTCCTCATGGTCACCAGAATCGACGAGCCAGGAAGGAGAACGTGCGATGAACGCCTGGGTGGCAGGCGAACCGGCTGGTATGGCCCCACTGGAGGACCCGGGACCGGACTGAGTCTGGGACAAAGAGACGATGAACCGGTACATTGCCTGGAGCGCGATGGAAGCGTAGGGCACGCCTTACCACCCCCTCGATGCCCAAGGTGACTACTCCTACCACCCTGGCCTCTGGGAGGATGGGAGTCGGGTCCTCAGTGGTTGGAGCCCCCTTGGAGTGTAACCGGGACAGGGAGTCGGCCTTCGTGTTGCGGGAACCAGGGCGAAACGTCAGCGAGAAGTCGAACCGACTGAGGAAGCTGGCCCATCTTGCCTGCCGGCCATTGAGGCGCTTGGAAGCACGGATGTACGTCAGGTTCTTGTGGTCCGTCCAAATGGTAAATGGCTCCTCGGCCCCCTCTAGCCAATGACGCCACTCCTCCAAGCAGCCACAACCGCCAGCAGCTCCCGATTGCCGATGTCGTAGTTCTTCTCGGCAGGGAGGAAATGACGCGAGTAGAAGGCGCACGGATGTACCTTCTGGTCCGTTGCCGACCGCTGGGATAAGATAGCTCCTAGTCCAGTATCCGAGGCGTCCACCTCTACAATGAACTGTCTCTTGGGGTCTGGATGGAGCAAGATCGGGGCGGAAGTGAACCTCTTCTTGAGGGAGCGGAACGCAGCACACGCCGCTGGGGACCAGTCGAACGGCAGGGCAGGAGAGGTCAGCCTGGTAAGCGGTTCCGCCACCTGACTGTAGTTCCGGATGAATTTTCGGTAGAAGTTGGCGAACCCGAGGAAGCTCTGTAACTCCTTCCGAGAGGTGGGTTCCGGCCACTCCTCCACGGCCTGGATCTTGCGAGGGTCAGCTCGGGTCAAGCCCCTCTCCACGATGAAGCCCAGGTAATCGACGGAGTCGGAGTGGAATCGGCACTTCTCTGCCTTGACGAAGAGCCGATTGTGGAGGAGGCGCTCCAGCACACGGCGGACATGCTGGATGTGTTCCTCGAGGGTCTTGGAGAAAATGAGGATGTCGTCTAGGTATACTACCACAAACTCCTCCAGCATGTCACGAAGGACGTCGTTCATGAGCGCCTGGAATACCGCCGGAGCGCTGGTGAGACCGAACGGCATTACCAGGTACTCGTAGTGGCCCCTGGGAGTCTTGAAGGCGGTCTTCCACTCATCGCCCTCTCGGATACGGACCAGATGGTAGGCACTCCGGAGGTCCAGCTTGGTAAAGACGGTAGCCTGGGTGAGAGGCTCGAAGGTGGAGTTCATGAGAGGAAGAGGGTACTTGTTCTTAATGGTGATCTCGTTGAGCTGGCGATAGTCGATGCAGGGTCGAAGGTCTCCGTCCTTCTTCCCAACAAAGAAGAAACCGGCCGCCACAGGGGAGGAGGAAGGCCGAATGAGTCCTGCTTCCAAGGACTCAGAGATATATTGATCCATCGCTGCCTTCTCAGGGACGGTCAGACTGTAGAGGCGGCTGCCGGGAAGGGGAGCCCCTGAGCGGAGGTCGATGGCACAGTCGTAAGGCCGGTGAGGCGGAAGGGCCTGAGCCCTGGACTTACTGAAAACCTCCTCGAGGTCGTGGTACTCGGTGGGTATGGTCGAGAGGTCCGGAGGCGGCTCACAAACGGATCTCCGGGGCGAGGGACAGGACGCCGCCTGAAGACACTGGGCATGACAGGAGGAGCTCCACCCCCTGATGGTACCGGAGGACCAGGCGATGTGGGGCTCGTGCAGCGCGAGCCAGGGCCGGCCCAGGACTACTGGGACAAGAGGGGATCTGGTGATAAAAAACTGGAGTCTCTCAACGTGGTTACCAGCAATGGCTCCACCGTGGCCCGTTGGTCCGCCCAGGCCAGGGTGACGCTCATCAGACGGCTAGGTGGTGCACGGCTCTGGGAACGAGAAAAACGGCTCACCAGGATCTCCCGGGGTCCCGGCGAGCCTAGTCTTTTGGCCGGGTGGGGCAGTTGGCGATACGGTGTCCATCCCGACCGCAGTAGAGGCAAAGGCCGGACCTGAACCTCGCCTCCCGTTCAGCTTGGCTAAGATGTGAACGTCCCAGCTGCATGGGTTCCTCCCCGGGCACCGAACGGGAGGGGAAGGAACCACCAGTCGTGTTGGGAGCAGGGCGGACTGCAGTACCGTCACGAGTACGGGCGGTCTGGGGAACCTCTGGAGGTCCCTGTCGGGTTCTCTCACGTCTTCTCTCCTGGAGGCGTCCGTCGATGCGAATGGCGAGGCTGAATAGGTCTTCGAGGGACTCAGGTTCCTCACGGGTCGCGAGCTGGTCCCTGACAGCGTCGTTGAGCCCCCTCATGAAGGTGAGACGAAGCGCTTGATCATTCCAACCGCTCTCCGTTGCCGCCAGTCTGAACTCCAGCACGTAGTCGGTGACCCCGCCACTGCCCTGCCGGAAGGTGCCCAACCGAGCTCCAGGGTCCTGGCCACGGGCTGGGTGGTGGAAAACCCTGCGGAGCTCAGCCACAAAGTCTGGGTAGGAAAAACAGAAGTCAGCCCCCATTGCCCAGGAGGCAGTAACCCACTGGGCTGCCCGGCCTGAGAGCAGGTTAGTCATGTAAGCCACTCGGGCTCCCCTTGAAGTGAATCGGCTGGGTTGATGACGAAAAACCAACTCACATTGCATGATGAATGTGGCACAATCCTCGAAGTTACCATCGAACAACCGTGGTTCGGAGAGACGGGGCTCCGAGGTGCGGGATCGGGAGGCGCGGGGCCTGCCACGGCTGCGGGTGATGCTCCGGCCGAGGCTCCTGAAGTAGGTGGGGTTACAAGCAAGGTGTTAACGGCTTCACTCAGCGCTTGTAATTGGTGGAGAATATTAGTCTGCTGATTACCCTGGGCTGTCTGCAGGCTAGCCAGAGAGCCAAGGGACTCCTGAATAGGCAGGACCTGGTCTCGGAGCTCCTGTACAGCAGCCGCAGCCGCACCTAGCTGTAGGCTGTGGTCGTTGGTTAACTCAATCTGGACCGCCAACGCTGTTCTGACCCTGTCTGTGTCGGCTGAGGTCGTCATGGTCGGGTCGTAATGTTATGGTTTGTAACCGACCTCAAACGCAACGGAACAGACAGGAAGTTCAGAGTTAGCCAAATGCTAGGGCGTATTTATTTACAGAGTCAAAAGAAGGATAAAGTACAATAATCAAACAAACGGGGAGACTGCCTTCGGCAGAGTCATCTGTCGCTCTGCAGAATCTTCCTGGTGATAGGGGTGGGGAATTGGCATGTGACGTTGTAGCGGCTCTGCAGATACTCCCAGCAGATAGTGGTGGGGAATTGGCATGTGACGTTGTAGCGGCTCTGCAGATACTCCCAGCTTTCACTCAAGGTGGAAAACGGAGAGAGAGAGAGAGATATCAGAAACAGTCCAACGAAACACAGAGGCAGAGTGGTTCCCTCCTCCCTAGCTGGGTCCAGAACCAATTGACAGTGACAGTCCTCAGTGTTCCCCACAACACACAATTTAGCAGAGTTAGTGCAACAAAACGAAGTCTTCAGTGTCTCTTCTAAGACACACAATCAGAATAATCCAGAGGGGTTTGGTTCCACTCACCCAAGCACAACGCGTAAAGCGGGCAAAACGAGGCGCAGCTCCAAACGGGGAACAAGGTTCTCCATAGCGGTTCTCCACAGAAAGGTCCTGGAGAGAAAGTAGACCAGGAACAGCAACGGGGAAAAGCAGGCAAAAGCAGTTGTATTCCAGAACGACCCGACAACGATAGAAGGAAGGTCCTGGTATATAAAGCCCTCTGGGGCGCTAATCACAAACTATGACAGCTGCGTGATGAAAGTGGCAATCGTTCAAAAAGCGTGTGGCGGGGAATGCACCAATCAGCACCATACCTCAGGAGAGCGTGTGGCGGGGAACCAACCAAACCTCACAATTACTTGTACACGTCTTCAACAATACATGGTTAATCTGTTAACACACTCATCCTGGACGCTGACTCTCACTGTAGTGTTATTTTATTCTGATTAGTGTATTCTAGTGTCTGTTTGATTACCTCAGCTCAGTTGCACAGACCTGGCCTATTACTAACTCTATGCTATTTTGAATTGTATACTATGTCTATTGTGCTTTTTATTTAAGTTAGTTTATATTTCCTATTTTCCTTTACCTTGGCTTAATTTTCTATTATTTCACTTTCGTTGTACTTACCTCTCTTGTACTGTGCACTCTTTTCCATCAGCTCCCACCAGGCAAACAGGGTCGGCGACAAATATCCTTGATTTGTTTTATTCCATTAACTTGTCTTATATGTTCACTTTGTTTTTATATCAACTCTCACTGTGTCATGTTTCTATTCTTCTGTGTGTCAAATCTCAAGTGGCCTTACTCTCTGTTTGTTGTGTATTTATTTTTTTTCTCCTGCCATTAAATATTTTCAGTCAATATGATTATAGTTTGCCAGTTTTGGGCTAACCTAATTGCAGGACGGCTTTTTGCTTTTTCACTCCCACAGATTTTTATTCACTTTGTCTGGTGCATTATTAGTCCAGAGATATGAGTCTGGAGACGTCACTTATTCGGTGTTGATAGTGTCCTCAATGCCTATTGCAATTTCTGTGTTTCACTCTCTTCACCTCCCCTTCTCTGTGTTCACTCTTTCAGTGAGTATTTGCTCACAGTGATTTTTACGGCTCCTGTAATCGTGAATGTGCCTGCCTTAGGTTGCCGCGGGTTTCTCTCCGTGCAGTCTTACCCGTCTTTGGCTATAATGAATTAATCATTATCATTCTTCCATACCGGCCTGTTTTCAGCGTACCCGTTGGGACCACGTCGCTTGTTGAGGGGAGGCATATTTGCACGCTGCCATTGCTGAGTTAATGGCCTGTGTTGTCATTGTCCGAGTTGAGATTTCTCACCATTTTTCTTTTGCTCCAGAACTGTGATGTAGTCTCTAAGTAGGCTTCTCCTATTTCCTTTTCAAATTACTATTTCAAATCAGATTGTTTTTCGGAGACTTCCTTTGTACTCGGCAGAAGAAGAAAAAATGTAACTCCTAATTTGTGTGTGGTGTATATGTATGTGTGTATGTATGCATGTTTTTATATTGCTTCTAATATAGTTCTTGTCTCTCTTACACAAACCTTCAGTTAGGTGACCCTGTTGTTGCCTTTACTCGATGGACGTTTGTCACAGACTCTGTTCTCCCGGTGAGACGCTGTGAAGCAGAACAAGGCAAAAAGAGACATGTTTTACTATATATACAACTGTAATTTCAGAAACAATTTCTTCTAAATTTAGCATAAATGTTGTTCTTTTACCATTATTTTTATTGAGAGAATTTGTAATAGAAATATAAAGATACTGTTTTGTTTTCGTTGTCGTCTTCTTGTTCATATAGCATGCTGGTTCGTTCTGCACCCGGATTTCGTTCCATATTTTCTAAACTAATCTAAGATACTTCTAGTCCACTGGCCACTTCCACCTGTATTTTCTCAGAAAAAGAACAAATTATTCACATGTTTTGGTTATTCATAACATTCCTAATATAGTCTCTCACTTTTTGCCCATGGAATTTTGTGTGCAATCTTGCATTGTCGCCGTAACTTTGGCAGGTTATAGGACCTTGTCCATTTCCCAATTTGGCTCCCCTTACCCTGTTTCAGGAACCATTCACTGGCCTCTTCAAGGTTAGAATGATTTAGCATAAATTATTTGGACCCATCTGCATTTCTTCTGTGTCTATTAGTCATCATAATTTTGACAGGTTATAAGCATCCGGATTAATCACCGTCCATTTTGATATCCTCTATTTGACTCTGTCTAGTTCAGAGTCCACATGACCACAAAAGCCATTGCGGTGACAATTTTCCTCTCCCATCTGTGCAGCTTGGCCAGGCTGTACAGGTGGGAGACATCAAAATTGTCCACCATACCATCCTCTCTTACGTTTTTCTTACTGCCACAGCAAGAGTTGATCAGAAACACTGTAGCAAAAAGGAAAATCCGTGATTGGTAGTTTGCACAACGGGCTACTACCTTACACAAGTATCTATATTTCCCTACTGGGAATATTTGATTTGATCTTAATATTCAGTTAAAAAGAAAAGGTCCGGGGTCTACACCTGGTTGACTTCAAGTCGATGTCACAACCACTTACCAACTTATCAACCCAACACACCTGAAAAGTGTACCTGGAAACATAGCATTGATCATAATATTCTCATAATATTATCATTTTACAAAACAAGAACAGTCATCCCATAGGACCATTAACCCCATTTTTTTGTTGAATACTATAATCCACTAAACAAATCAAGAACCAGCTTAATTAGCACAGTGGGATAAACAATCATACATTATAACATCAATAAAAACATTTTAAACTCCAATAACACATCAATAAAACATTTTAAACTCCAATAACACATCAATAAAACATTTTAAACTCCAATAACCACTTCCACACCATTCATGTCATGTATACACTTCTGTTGCCAGACTTAAAATATGAATATACAGTATTATATTACTTAAAAGAAAGCCAGAATTTCTTCTGTTATAATGTGAAATAAACATTTCCAATTATCTAAAATAATAATCTTAAAGTATACAATGTTGCCAAATGAATACATAGCAGTTATTTAACTATAAAATGACACATAGATAGTTTGCATGGTCAATCGTGCCACAAGTTCCTACTGTGAAAACATTATACTGACCTAAACTATTGTTTACTATATGCAAAACAATCTTTTTCTAAATGAATTATATTTCTGATGAGCACAGAAATCGGAATTTTGAGCATATTATCTTCATTGACATGCAATGTAAACCAAACATATCTACTTCACCTAGACACATAATTAGCACAATATAATTGGTTAGTACAGTCACAAGTATATATTCAGCACAGCATTATTGAACACATCATAAACCATTTCATCTGACATATAGTTTTCCTTAAAGTAATTTCTCCTCTCTTCTGTCAAGCCAAACCGTCGCATAAGTAAGTGTTCACACCTCTAGGAGTAGTTATTGTCAATATATGTAAATTAGTTACCCTCTCAACTCAGTCGCCACTTGTGTGATTGTTTTCTATCTCTTCTGTATTATAATATTGCAATCAACACTTATGTGTCTATCTATCTATCTATTTATAATTCCATCTATTTGTAAGTCGCAATCTCTGTACAGTACTTATCTACTGTTTTAAACTGAATGCCATAATTTGATGTGGACTCACAACAGTCATCCAATAAACCATTTGGAGGATGTATACAAGTTAATTCGGTGAAGACCCGACTGGACTATCCATTCATTTACAAGTGAAGATTATTTCACAATTTGGGTGGAATATTTTTCAAACCATAGCAGAGTCTGTGTCTGTCTCCTATCATTACAAGCTTAGTGAAACTAAATAGTTGCATTGATCAATTCACTTTGTTCCAGTACTAACAATTATATCTAAAATTAAAATAACACTAAATCAGTTACACAACACACTGTTACACAACAACATAGTCAAATAACAAGAGCACACATTATCTAAACCATCAATAAAAACAAATAGAATATATTCAATCGCTTCTGGTTCCTATTCAAATGCCCCTCACTTATACTTTACAAAATCACGCGTTTCTATGTGTTTATGTGTGTCCAATGGTAGCTCTGATTTTTAAATGTACTGATGAAGTGAAAGGGAGTACACTTTTATGTATCTTGTGTTTTATAAATATAAATATGGGTGTTATGTGTATGTATGTATTTAATGTATGTATTTAATACGTAAATTTACTTCTATCAAGCTGATTTGTTAGCCTACAGTATATGCACAAAGTCAAATGTACTGAGTATATCTAAAATGTTCTAATGCAGTGTATTACCTACATTTGCATTAAATATATTCAAAACATTCCCTTAATATATATTTTTCAAAAAACGTGTCGTCTTAACTAGCATACTGGTATAAACCATTGTCTCTCATTAAAACATTAATCGATTTCACTCACAGAATCATTTCTTCCTTCATTATTCACTTATTGAATCTAAACACATCTAAACACATCAGTATTCTTTTCTGTTAGCGCCTGCATCCTCAACAGGTCACACCTCCCGCAGTCATTCATAAGTATGCAAGTTGCCCCATTCTTCCGTTCTCACCTTACTTAACATTATAAGCTTAGTAACCACTCACAAATCCTTCTTCGACCCACCCCTAAACTCTGAGACTAGATCTTAAAAACACTTCTAACCATATAATATAAACCAATCTAAGTCTTTGTTGAAGCTATGGAATTCAAACACACTTCTAAACACTTGATTTTCATAGAAGCAACCATTTTATTTGACTAAGTCCCCAAAGTTCCTCCTACTACAATATCCTACCCTACCAGCAGACGTTGCTAACAATCTTTTCCCTATTTCTGTTAAATTGTAGTAAAGGCCTCTATGAGTTGAAGTGCACTTTCATTTCATATTTTCCAAACGTGTGTATTTAACAGCAAAGAATTTCTTTATAAGCAAAAATCTATATAGTTCTAAAGAGCTAATGCCCCCTTTGATACAGTAAACATATCAATAAAAAACAATAAAATATACATTCAACACTTGTCCCAACATCAAGTGTCTTCTATGTGTTAGCTGTGTGAGTTTTAACCTGATACTCTGTGTATGTATATATCCGATATTTGTGTACTAAATGTGATCAATCAGGATGCAATATTTATACTGAAATGCAGCGTTTCAACAGCTCAAAAATGTCCTGTGAAGCTGTTTTCTAGTTTTCTCTAACCATATCTATTTATTTATCTGTAATTATTTTTTACTTCCATATCATTTAATCTGTAGAGTAATGTTCTATTGGACATATCTATTTGCTTTGTAGCATAGGCAGCGTATTTACCTTATAAAATCAATCCATTGTATTGGATTAAAATGACTTGTTGTGATTCGTTACCACCTTGTGGTGAAAACGAAATTTCCTCAATGATTTTGAGCAGCATTTTCAGTGTGGCGGGCTCTCTAGCAACTCTTGTAATTAGCTGCCGTCTCTACACATTGTTCTCATATACACACAACATTCTTATTGACCCAAGAAAACGTCTTTTCCTGGCCAACAAGTATAGCAATATCCAGATCTCAATTCTCTTCTCATTCTCCTTCGCCCTGTAATGTGATTTTTTCATTCATCATAGTATGAGTTTTATTTTTTAACAACGCACATCTGCAGAACACTCCAATTGTAATTAACCTAGCCAATTTCCCTAAACATTTGACTACATACATTACCGGAGCTACCAGGCTTATGCATGTAACTAACGTAATTTCTCAAGCCCACCCTAGTGATGCCTAAATTTTCCAAATCGCTAAAAATCCACTTCCTAAATTCAGCAGATTACACATTACATGCGAATTGCAATGTTATTTCCCTCGTTTCATAGTAAGATCTATATTAACTACCTATGCTAGTCATAAGGGACACTCCAATTGTAATTATTTATAATACTTTGTTTTATTTTTTAACAACGCACATCTGCGGAACACTCCAATTGTGATTATTTAGATACTTTGTTTTTATTTTTTTTAACAACGCATATCTGTGGAACACTCCAATTGCAATTAACCTATACTATTTGCTTACTATTTTTGCCAAACGCTTAAAACGAGATAACTTTAAAGATAGACTTTTACTGTGCCTTTTTAACTCATTCTGTATGCTTTAAAATACACCAACCTTTTTCCTCTGGTTTTTCTTTCTTGAAATCAGCGCATATCCTCCATTTTCTGATTTTTCCTGATTCACGCCACATTTCCTGTTTAACATAATTTCTTCACTTACCCTCTCAAGTTTGTGAAGAAAAAAGTTAATCAGGGTCTGATTTCTGTGTCCCTGGTTTCGGCACCATTTTGAAGTATCATTTGATGAGAGTGGGCGCTGGTTTCAAGAAGAATTCAGACTGGAGATGGTTTTCAGAGGCAATGGCTCTGTGTGTGTGTGTGTGTGTGTGTGTGTGTGTGTGTGTGTGTGTGTGTGTGTGTGTGTGTGTGTGTGTGTGTGTGTGTGTGTGTGTGTGTGTGTGTGTGTGTGTGTGTGTGTGTGTGTGTGTGTGTGTGTGTGTCACATGAAACTATTGTGTGACTGATTAGGTCAGTCTGGGGGATTGTGTCCTCCAGCCCATGGGGTGTGGCAAGTTAACAACATAGTATGTCTTTCTTAGGTTGGAGACAAATGTGTCTAAAGTCCACATATTAATATTATTTATCTAGCTAGTTTTAATTTAATCTTAAATCAATGGCCCTATGAACATAAATTGTTACTTCATGTTCATTCATAGTTAAAGACAGTAGAGGTTGAGGACTTTATTATCTAAAGATGGTAAGTGTTGTGTTCATTCATAGTTAAAGACAGTAGAGGTTGAGTACTTTATTATCTAAAGATGGTAAGTGTTGTGTTCATTCATAGTTAAAGACAGTAGAGGTTGAGGACTTTATTATCCAAAGATGGTAAGTGTTGTGTTCATTCATAGTTAAAGACAGTAGAGGTTGAGGACTTTATTATCTAAAGATGGTAAGTGTTGTGTTCATTCATAATTAAATACAGTAGAGGTTGATGACTTTATTATCTAAAGATGGTAAGTGTTGTGTTCATTCATAGTTAAAGACAGTAGAGGTTGAGGACTTTATTATCTAAAGATGGTAAGTGTTGTGTTCATTCATAGTTAAAGACAGTAGAGGTTTAGGACTCTATTATCTAAAGATGGTAAGTGTTGTGTTCATTCATAGTTAAAGACAGTAGAGGTTGAGTACTTTATTATTTAAAGATGGTGACTTAGAGTGTTGTGTTCATTCATAGTTAAAGACAGTAGAGGTTGAGTACTTTATTATCTAAAGATGGTAAGTGTTGTGTTCATTCATAGTTAAAGACAGTAGAGGTTGAGTACTTTATTATCTAAAGATGGTAAGTGTTGTGTTCATTCATAGTTAAAGACAGTAGAGGTTGAGGACTTTATTATCTAAAGATGGTAAGTGTTGTGTTCATTCATAGTTAAAGACAGTAGAGGTTGAGTGCTTTATTATTTAAAGATGGTGAGTTAGAGTGTTGTGTTCATTCATAGTTAAAGACAGTAGGGGTTGAGTACTTTATTATCTAAAGATGGTAAGTTAGAGTGTTGTGTTCATTCATAGTTAAAGACAGTAGAGGTTGAGGACTTTATTATCTAAAGATGGTAAGTAAGTAAGTAAGTAAACTTTATTTGTATAGCACCTTTCTCAGATAAAATCACAAAGTGCTTCACAGAAGTAAAACATAGCAACATAGAGATGAACGCACTACACATAAAACAATTCTGACACATCGTAAGCATAGGCATAGTTACAATTAAATAACTAAATATGGGTGCAACTAAAAACAAAACAACAATTATAAATAAATAAACAACGTATACAACCAGGAATTATTTAAAAGCCTGTCTGAATAAAAACGTTTTCAACTGTTCCTTAAAAGTGGATAGGGAGTCAAGTGAACGCATAGAAAGGGGGAGGGTGTTCCAAAGGGTAGGGGCCATAAATTGGAAGGACCGGTCACCTTTTGTTATTAATCGGGTCCGTGGGACAACCAGGAGATTTTGGTGGGAGGACCTAAGTGCACGACTGGGGGAGTAGGGGCGCAGTAAATAAAAAATGTACACAGGGGATCTACCTTGGAGGGCTTTAAAAGTTAAAACAAGAATTTTAAAATGGACACGATAATTAATGGGGAGCCAATGTAGAGTGGATAAAATAGGGGTGATGTGGGCACGCCTACTTGTCCCAGTTAAAAGCCTTGCCGCTGCATTTTGAATGATTTGCAAGCGGTTTAGCACAGATTTATCCAGACAGGTAAAAATTGAATTGCAATAGTCCAGGCGTGATGAAATAAAAGCATGGATGATCATTTCCATTTCAGCTCTAGAAACAACAAATCTTAATTTGGCAATGTTTCTGAGCTGATAAAAACATGACCGTGTGAGCTGGTTGACATGGCTGTTAAAAGACAGAGAGTCATCAAAAATTACACCTAAGTTCCTCACATGAGGTTTGACACACTGACCCAAGGGTCCAATAGAATTTTTTATAATGGGGATGATGTGGTCGGGAGCAATAATGAGGGCTTCTGTCTTACTTGCATTAAGCTGAAGGAAATTATCAGCCATCCAGCTCTTGATGGCATCGATGCATTCATTAATAATGTAAAAACGATTACACTCACTGGGCTTAAAAGAACAATACAATTGGATGTCATCCGCATAAAATTGATAAAATATTCCATTAAAACGTTTAATAATCTGGCTTAGGGGAAACATATATAGGGAGAACAGCATTGGCCCTAGCACAGAACCCTGCGGAACCCCACAGGACAGTGGGGTAGAGTCCGACATGAACTGACCCACTGACACAGAAAAGCTTCTATCAGCTAGGTAAGATGAGAACCATCTCAGTGCCGACCCAGAGATCCCAAACACATCATTGAGCCTACGCACCATAACCACATGATCAACTGTGTCAAAGGCTGCGCTGAGGTCCAATAAAACTAATAGTGAGTGTTTACCATCATCTGCAGCCATTACAATGTCATTGGTAACCTTAAGAAGGGCTGTTTCGGTGGAATGAAATTTCCGAAAGCCTGATTGGAATGGGTCATGCAGATTATGGGTTTCTAGAACCATGAGAAGCTGCTCAGCCACAATTTTCTCCAGCACCTTGGACAGCAGAGGTAGTTTGGAGATTGGTCTATAATTCTCAGGAAGAGAGGGGTCTAGGTTAGCCTTTTTTAAAAGAGGTTGAACTATGGCATGTTTAAAAAGGCTAGGGACAGAACCTGATGCCAGAGAGCGGTTAATTATTGACAGAATTGTGGGACCAATTGAGTCAAGGACCTCTAAAATCAGGGATGAGGGAACAGCATCAAGGGGATTAAAAGAGGGTTTCGTTTTGTGCAGCACTATAGAAACCTGCTCTAAGGTGACTGGAGAGAACGAGTCTAGCAGCGTGAGAGGAGGAGAGACAGTGGTAGGAAGGCTGTCAGAAAGGGATGAGGGGCAGATGCCTGCTCTAACACCACTGACCTTATCCACAAAATAATTCAAAAAGTTATTACAGTCAGTATAAGAATATACAGGTACACATGGAGGCACAGGAGCAACAATAGTATTGATTGTTTCAAACAAAACCCTTGAGTTTCCCTTGTTGGATGATATTAGATTAGCAAAATATGCAGTTCTTGCATCCCTTATCATGTCATTAAACTGGATCAATAGCTCCTTGAGATGTAACCTGTGGACTTCAAGCTTGGAGGCTTTCCATAAACGCTCTGTCTTTCTACACTGACGTCTAAAACTGCGGATAGACTCATTGAACCAGGGAGTAGAATTGGTACGGGAGGCAGGTCTGGATTTAAAAGGAGCAACTATGTCCAAAATAGTGGAACATTGGTCATGAAAAGACTGCACAAGGGACTCTAACTCATTGCAATTGGACAGAACATCAGAGTCAAATAATGTTGAAAATGTATCTGCAGAGTTTTGCTTAATTATACGTCTGTGCGTCATCTGGTTATGAGGGAGCATATCAGAGTTAAAACAAACATCAAAAAGTATACACTTATGGTCACTCAGATGGAAATCCTGGAGGTTGACATTCTTAATGTTTAACCCATGTGAGAAAACTAAATCTAAAGTATGCCCGGCTACATGAGTAGGACCCGAAATATGCGGAACAAAATTAAAAGAGTCAGTAATCGCGAGAAAATCTGATGCAGCCTTTGATGTGACGTCATCAACATGAAAATTAAAATCACCGGTGACCAGCACGTTGTCCAGCTTAATCACTGATGTAAGTAACTCAGTAAACTCGGTTAAAAAAAGACTAGTGGAGCCAGGAGGGCGATAAATTAAAATACAATAAAATGGATGCGCTCTGCCAACTATGGTGATTTGTAGTTCAAAGGATTGAAAGGACTCAGAGTTCACTGTCCGACATGCAATACAAGTTTTATGAACCAACGCAAGGCCACCTCCACGACCAGATAGCCGTGGAGTGCTAATGGAGCTACAGTTCGGCGGACAGAGTTCATTGAGATGAGTCTGTTCCAGATCTCTTTGCCAAGTCTCTACAAGAAATAGACAGCTTAACTCTTCCCGGACAAAAAGGTCATTTATAATAAAAGACTTGTTGGTTATGGATCGAGGATTGAGGAGGGCCATTTTAATAGTGGAGCTATTCTCTGGGTTAGCTGGAGTACCTATGGATAGTGCGTGCAGGTGACCCCCTCTACATCGCCTGCCCACCGGCAGTTTACTTGGCCTGTAGCCCACAATTGTTGGAATGGGAGCGGGAGGCGGGGAGGAGAGGGCACAATGATAATTAATGTACATCAAATTGTCTCTTTGTAATGTATGTAGGCCTACAGGTAGCTGCGTAATAGGCTCTTCGTAAGTTACAGCTTGGAGGGACTGCACTTGTGACATGTCATGGTGGAGGGAGTGGTGCTGAGAAGACCTATAGTCCTGACATCACTTTGAGGCAGACCTGACATAGCAGTGGAAATTGCTAGCTAGGACTTTTCTTCCCTTGGTGTTGGGATGTAATCTGTCACGGTACAGGCTAGGTTTTTTCCAAAATGCATCAAAGTTGCTGACGTAACCAAAACCACAAGCATCGCAAATGCCAGATAACCATCTATCAGCACTGTATGTCCGGCTAAAATGTTCAGAGCCTCGGTCAAGAGTGGGGAGTAAACCAGAGAATATACATTTTTTCCCCAGGCATTCTATAATCATTCCCAGTGTCTTGTAATCATTGCCTAGCTTGATTGACCCCCCCTTACCCCGGATGTCATTTGTGCCAACATGGACAATCACTGTGTGTGCTGACTTGTTGCGTTCAACAATACCTGGGAGGAATTGAATTAAATCCAGAATTTTAGCCCCGGAGTAAGAGTATGAGATGGCATTTGGGATGTTAACATATCTGACAATAGAGTCACCCAGGACGATATACTCTGGAGGGGGGATGTGAAAGCTAGTGAACTTGGGGCCAGCTGTGCTAGCCTTAGCTGAGTTGCTAGCACCAGGGGAAACACTAGCTATGGTAGCAGCATTAACCACGGAGGGGGTAGGGATAGCTAAGCTTGTAGCATCAACACCAGAGAGGAGGGAAAGGGTAAAGTTGGCTATGCTATCCAACGCTAGCAATCCTGTGCTAGCAGGTGTGTCCATAGACTCTGCATCCGATCCATTCAGAGTAGGAGACTCCGGCACAGGATCCTGCAGGCGACCACGCTTGGCCACCGGAGAGCAAAAGTCAGGAGGATGCTGTAGCGAGAGGGGCGAGAGAGCAGGACTCCGGGAGGGAGCCTGCTTCCTGCTGCGGGGCACCTGGCAGCCGTTCCCATCAGGCTGCCACGAGGCAGAGCAGGCACTGTCAATGAATGAATGTAGTCCTGGAAAATCACCCAGTGGAGCAACATAGCCAGCCTGGTGAGGTCTCCCAGGCACTGCCACGGCCCGGGGGAACACAGGCAGAGAGGATAGGGGCGAAGCAGTCCCACCAGAACGCTCAGCCAGTGGGGAGAAACGGCCAGATGAAAGCTGAGGAGAGGCAGGGTCGAAGAGTGGAATAGATCATTTCCTCGAAGGGCGCTTATTGCCCCCCGTAGCCACCTTCACCCATGGACAACTAACGGGAGAAACCTCAGCCTCCGGCAGCTCCAGGCAGGCTAGCCAAGAGGAAAGTTCAGTCTGTCGTGCTAGGAGATCAACAATGAGTTGTTCAATAGATTTCAACTCTAATCTAATTGAAGCAACATCAGCAGACGGAGCCATTACTCCTTAGATGGATAATAAGCTTCCTGAAACTTTCTGAACCTGTTTAAAATTGGAATACACAGTAGAATATACAGTAGATCTAATTCACTCCAGTGTTTGCAAATCTTAACAATGTAAGCAAACCTTGTACAGCCACAGAACGGTAAGTGTTGTGTTCATTCATAGTTAAAGACAGTAGAGGTTGAGTACTTTATTATTTAAAGATGGTGAGTTAGAGTGTTGTGTTCATTCATAGTTAATTAAAGACAGTAGAGGTTGAGGACTTTATTATCTAAAGATGGTAAGTGTTGTGTTCATTCATAGTTAAAGGCAGTAGAGGTTGCATACTTTATTATTTAAAGATGGTAAGTGTTGTGTTCATTCATAATTAAAGACAGTAGAGGTTTAGTACTTTATTATCTAAAGATGGTAAGTGTTGTGTTCATTCATAGTTAAAGATAGTAGAGGTTGAGGACTTTATTATCTAAAGATGGTAAGTGTTGTGTTCATTCATAATTAAAGACAGTAGAGGTTGAGGACTTTATTATCTAAAGATGGTAAGTGTTGTGTTCATTCATAGTTAAAGACAGTAGAGGTTGAGTACTTTATTATCTAAAGATGGTAAGTGTTGTGTTCATTCATAGTTAAAGACAGTAGAGGTTGAGGACTTTATTATCTAAAGATGGTAAGTGTTGTGTTCATTCATAGTCAGTGGTGCGTTATTGAAATCAACTGGGATTGCACGCACCTAATGGCGCCACGTGCATGCACGCTCCCGGCGTGTGCGCGCGCTCCCGCGAATGCGCATTTAATGTCCCCTTGCTTGAGCACAGACTACAGACAGTGCCTAATTGCCTCTACGAATGGAATGTAACACATGTCATTCACAACAAGTTAGGTGTGAATGTATCTGAGAACGTATTTAACACACCTGACGACCGGCGCTATTGATATGCAAATAGCGAGTACTTATCTGGGGTTGCACGTAGTGCACCCCCGTTCCATGAAGAACGCATGCCTGTTCATAGTTAAAGACAGTAGAGGTTGAGTACTTTATTATTTAAAGATGGTGAGTTAGAGTGTTGTGTTCATTCATAGTTAATTAAAGACAGTAGAGGTTGAGTACTTTATTATCTAAAGATGGTAAGTGTTGTGTTCATTCATAGTTAAAGACAGTAGAGGTTGAGGACTTTATTATCTAAAGATGGTAAGTGTTGTGTTCATTCATAGTTAAAGACAGTAGAGGTTGAGACTTTATTATCTAAAGATGGTAAGTGTTGTGTTCATTCATAATTAAAGACAGTAGAGGTTGAGGACTTTATTATCTAAAGATGGTAAGTGTTGTGTTCATTCATAGTTAAAGACAGTAGAGGTTGAGGACTTTATTATCTAAAGATGGTGAGTTAGAGTGTTCACAGCAATACTCAACAACATGGCACCCATAAGAACCACCAGGGTTAAAAATCGCGCTGAGCCATGGATGCACACTGAAATACTGGCCGCTATGAAAACCAGAGACAAAAAATGCTCTGAACTTCATAAAAGTCAGACAAAGCTTTCCAAAAGCTCAAACAGTGAACTCCAAGCCCACGTGGTTGAACTAAAAATTCAAAGAAACAGACTAAGAAATGACGTAAACACCATGATCAAAACCGCAAAAAGAAATTTCATCAACGACAAAACTGAGGAAAACAAAAACAAACCCTGCGAACTTTGGAAATTACTCAATAATCAACTAGGCTGCAGTAAAAAACTTAAAACCAGATTCTCAAACATAAACATAAAGACGGACAACACGCTCATCACAGACAAGCTGGATGTAGCCAATTACTTAAACATCTTCTTCACAAACATAGCCACAACACTGGTAAACAAACTACCCTCCCACTCAGGGCATTATGGGGTAGAACACATAGTAGCATACTACAAAAACCTAGGGGTCCACAAAGACGACTTCAAACTTGAAATGGTAACAACCGATGAGGTACTCAAAAAATTGAGCGCCCTCCAACCTAACAAGGCCACTGGCCATGACAACATCCCATCCAAATTCCTCAGAGACGCAGTCATCACTCACATAATAAACCTCTCTATAAAACAGGGACGCGTCCCCAAGGACTTCAAAATTGCGAGAGTGACCCCTCTGCACAAAAAGGGCAGCAAATTAGACCCAGGCAACTACCGCCCTGTTTCTATTCTTACCTCCATCTCGAAAGTCATGGAGAAAATAGTCTTCGAACAGGTCGAAAAGTACCTGGTGGAAAAAAATCTAATCTACGAATTCCAATCTGGCTTCAGAACGTCCCACTCCACTGACACATGCCTCCTCTATTTGAACGACCACATCAAACAAGAGGTGGACGCGGGCAAATTCTGCGGCATGGTCATGCTGGACCTACAAAAGGCCTTCGACACTGTCAATCACTCCATTCTGATTGACAAGCTAAAAGCAATTGGTTTTGATAGCTTATCAGTGAGCTGGATGCAATCCTACCTGGAGGGGAGAGAACAGATGGTAGAGGTAAACAGTACTCTATCCCCCCCCCTCACAGTGAGCTGTGGTGTTCCACAAGGAAGCATACTAGGACCGCTACTCTTCCTAATTTATGCAAATGACATGTCGTCAGCCTGTGACTGCAACTTGTTCCTGTTTGCGGACGACTCAGCCCTGATGGTCTCTGACAAGAACAAGTTGCAGGTTGAAAAAACCCTCAGCTCGGAACTAGGCAAAATCTGCATATGGCTCGCTGATAACAAACTATCATTACACATGGGCAAAACAGAGTCCATTCTCTTCGGTTCAAATAACAAACTCAGCAAGACCGACGGCTTCTCAGTTGCAGTGGGTGACAATATTGTCACAAGGAAAGACGAAATTACCTACCTGGGTTCCATCCTAGAGGCAAATCTTTCCTGTGACAAAATGGCATCCAATGTAATAAAAAAAGTCAACCAACAAACTAGATTCTTGTACCGCTTCTCCTCTCTGGTAAACAAGAATACCCTGAAGACTCTGGCAGGAGCACTCATTCAAGGGTACTACGACTATGCGTGCTCCTCATGGTACCAAAGCACCTCAAAGGCGCTTAAAACAAAATTACAAACATCACAAAACAAACTGGTCAGACTACTACTTGACCTTACCCCCAGAACCCCCCTCACCCCTGCCCACTTTGACAACCTAGGATGGCTTAGAGTAGACGACAGAGTACAGCAACTTGCAATGGGCCTGGTCTACAAGATACACTATACGACTAAGGTACCGATGTACATGTCAAAATACTTCACAAAGGTCAGTGAATACCACAACCACTACACCAGAGGAAGCTCAACAAATTATGTTAAACCCAGATTCGGCTCAAACAAGGGACTAAAATAATACGTTTCGCAATTATGCCACATCAATGTGGAACGCCCTACCCAAAGCTGTAAAGGAATGTGAATCCCTACCCACATTCAAAACCGCTCTTAAAGAGCACCTACGGGAGGCTGCAATTCGAAACTGGCCACCGTAAATGCCCAAAACCCCCACCACCTCCTAATAGACAGTCTCCTCCCCATCGCATGTATATATTCCCTCCCCGCCGTATGTATATTTCTCTCCCACCCACCCACCCCCTCCTAATGTACAGTCCCCTCCCCATCATATGTATATACTCTGTCAGGATCTAGGGGTAACAGTACTGTATATTTGAACACCGTTTATGTCACAAATGTATCAGTACTAAATACCTATATGTCCCTATGCCATAAATGTCATGTATGTTGTGTATGTCATAAATGTCTATATGAATTGAAAATGGGGGACCCTGATGGAAACAAGACAAACGTCTTTCTCAGGTCTGCATCCCCTTAACAATTGTGTGTATTGAGCCATACTGTATTGTACCCATTCTGCAATCTGTTAAATAAAGTTTTCATTCATTCATTCATTGTGTTCATTCATAGTTAATTAAAGACAGTAGAGGTTGAGTACTTTATTATCTAAAGATGGTAAGTGTTGTGTTCATTCATAGTTAAAGACAGTAGAGGTTGAGGACTTTATTATCTAAAGATGGTAAGTGTTGTGTTCATTCATAGTTAAAGACAGTAGAGGTTGAGTACTTTATTATCTAAAGATGGTAAGTGTTGTGTTCATTGATAGTTAAAGAAAGTAGAGGTTGAGGACTTTATTATCTAAAGATGGTACGTGTTGTGTTCATTCATAGTTAAAGACAGTAGAGGTTGAGTACTTTATTATCTAAAGATGGTAAGTGTTGTGTTCATTCATAATTAAAGACAGTAGAGGTTGAGGACTTTATTATCTAAAGATGGTAAGTGTTGTGTTCATTCATAGTTAAAGACAGTAGAGGTTGAGTACTTTATTATTTAAAGATGGTGAGTTAGAGTGTTGTGTTCATTCATAGTTAATTAAAGACAGTAGAGGTTGAGTACTTTATTATCTAAAGATGGTAAGTGTTGTGTTCATTCATAGTTAAAGACAGTAGAGGTTGAGGACTTTATTATCTAAAGATGGTAAGTGTTGTGTTCATTCATAGTTAAAGACAGTAGAGGTTGAGGACTTTATTATCTAAAGATGGTAAGTGTTGTGTTCATTCATAGTTAAAGACAGTAGAGGTTGAGGACTTTATTATCTAAAGATGGTAAGTGTTGTGTTCATTCATAGTTAAAGACAGTAGAGGTTGAGGACTTTATTATCTAAAGATGGTAAGTGTTGTGTTCATTCATAGTTAAAGACAGTAGAGGTTGAGTACTTTATTATTTAAAGATGGTGAGTTAGAGTGTTGTGTTCATTCATAGTTAAAGACAGTAGAGGTTGAGTACTTTATTATCTAAAGATGGTAAGTGTTGTGTTCATTCATAGTTAAAGACAGTAGAGGTTGAGTACTTTATTATCTAAAGATGGTAAGTGTTGTGTTCATTCATAGTTAAAGATAGTAGAGATTGAGTACTTTATTATTTAAAGATGGTGAGTTAGAGTGTTGTGTTCATTCATAGTTAAAGACAGTAGAGGTTGAGTACTTTATTATCTAAAGATGGTAAGTTAGAGTGTTGTGTTCATTCATAGTTAAAGACAGTAGAGGTTGAGGACTTTATTATCTAAAGATGGTAAGTGTTGTGTTCATTCATAGTTAAAGACAGTAGAGGTTGAGTACTTTATTATTTAAAGATGGTGAGTTAGAGTGTTGTGTTCATTCATTGTAACTGAGGGGTACAATTCCCTGACTGTATTGAGAGTATGGTATTATTAAACCACTACTTAGTTATGTACTTTAATTACTGGCCATACAGTACACGGTATATCTGGTGAACACCCACACAAGAATACAACAATGACACCTAAAGTTCTATTTGGAGGGATTTATTATTATAGCAGCAACGGTAGGTTACAGAATGAGAATTATACTTGCGCTTGTAAGGCGAAGAACACTTAAGTAGGTCAAGAGCGTAAGTCCATGAGCATAGTAAGATGGGTATAACTGACGCCACCTGTAGCATAAGAATTACATAAGGCACACTTGTAGTCAGCTGGAGATACTAAGGGGGTTCCCTCCGGTTGTAAGCCGGCAGGGTAGAAGAATGTTCGGGAGCAAAGTCTGAATCAACGCGGAATAAAGAAGCTCCAGCTACGGGAGGCGGTACATTACTCCCTTGATCGGCAGACAAAAGCAACAGCTACAATCCAAGTATGCTCGACAGCATGGACGAAAGCCAGCCAGCCTCTGTGGTCCTAGAGGCGGGCTCGATGGTGCTCCTCACAGGGTAGATCCCACACAGCAGTGGGGTAGACGGTTCTCTGCTCCAGCAGCCACAGTACCAAAGCAATATAATCCAGCCGGAAAAGGCTCTGCATTCGCCGGTGTAGGTTCTCCGGTGTACATATCCAACGGTTCTCGTCTAGGACTCCTCGGATGGCGGCACGAGTTTAGGCCGCCCAGCCTGGATAAGTGCACTAGCTAGAGTACGACGAACCGGTGGTAATGCTGGTCACTGTAGAACGGTAGCCGCACGATACACTATAAATAATAGACTATTACTTCACAATAGAATAAGTCGAACTCGACGATACAGCGTTAAACTCTGACACTTTAGCTATCTATTCGCACGCGGTTCTCAAGGCTCTATTTAGGGGCAAAGAGGCCCACTTCACGGCACGTTGTATCGTGGTGAAGGCTTCAACGTTTAGGTACTCAACGACTGCTGTATCCACCTGCGACGTATTTATACGTAAGGTGAATTATCTAGTGCCAACCTCAGTTCTGTCTCGTATTACTGCGCAAACCTGGACATGTTGAGACATGTCTTGGCGGTGGCTTTGAACTTGCCATTGGGGGTATGGCCGTTGGCGCCTAGGGGTCGCTGTCCAATAGGAGAACGAATATTATGGTCTGGTTTGTACCTAGGTAAAGGGATATTCCGTGTATATATACAAAGAATATACAAGGGATATCAAACGATATACAAATATTATACAAGGGATATCAAGCAATAAATATATATATTCGGTTTAATCTGACCCTTTGTAACAGCCGCCTCCTAATTAGTCCGCACCTAATTAGATAAGTAGAGACAGATTAACCGTCTTGTCAACTACTCAATGTCCGTTGTGGGGAGTAGGGCAATTCACAAAGTCAGTGGGTCATGGTCGTCATCAAGGGAGTCAGGGAGCCTTGGCAACTCTATCAGCCTCGCCACGGGTCGGGTGTATGTCCGTCCCTGGATAAGAACTTCTGCCGCTCTGACCTTTCCGTCGGCACCAGTGATCACTTTGCTTACGCGGCCGGCCGGCCACGCAGCTCGGGGTAGTGACTGGTCTATGATCATGACGATTGTGTCCACTTTTAAGTTGTCCCTGTCCTTGACCCGCTTCTGACGGGCTGGACGGGATGGAGGGGGGCTTAGGAGGAAGCGGGCCTGAGACTGGTTGATCTGTGCTTGGCTGTGCCTCCACATCCTCCGTCTGTTCCTCTTGTTTGGTCTGTACCCCGTCTGAGGAGGGGCCGGTTCCGGCCGCCCCATCAAGAAGTCGTGTGGGGTGCTGGGCTCGAGGTCAGCTACGTCGCTTGGAGCGCAGCTGAGGGGGGTGGAGTTTGGAACTCCCTCTTCTTGGGCCCACGGTTCTCTCACAGGCCTCTCGTCTAATGTCAATAGCCTCTCAACGGGCTGTACGAGAGAGTGGCCTGTGTCGCTCACCTTTGTGTGCAGGCAGCGCGCAGACGTGGGTTGACTGTCAAGTCCGTAGAGGGGGCCCTGGAGCGTCCACCCCAGTCGGGTCTGAACCGCGACTGGGCATCCTTTGGGTCCGATGTGGGCCGCCTCAATTGGGAGAATGAGGTCTGCGTGGTCGGAGCCTATGAGCAGGGTCGGTGTGGCGCCGTCGATGAGCGGTATAGGTAGTTGACGTAGGTGCACATACTTCGCCATCAGCTGTGGGATGGGGTAGGTGTACTGTGACAGGCCTATGTCGTGGCTGGTGAAGACGTTAGTGATACTATACTGCTTCTCGGGCTGGTCCACCGCTGCTATCTTGAAGGAGACATTTTCACCCTTTATGGTCTTCTGGTCTCTTCTGATGGTACGGATTGTCATTGTTCCTTTGGCACCCCGCAGGCCCAACTGGGCTGCGGCGGAAGCGAGGAGGAGAGTCTTTTCAGACCCAACGTCTAGGACGGCGTAAGTGTCCAGGACCTTGTCCTCGTAGCTCAGGAGCACTCTGACCACTTTGATGAGCACTCGGGGGGTCCCGCTATGCTGGTCTATGTGGAGCACTCCTGTTGGCCGGTTGTCTTGTTTGGTTAATCTTCGCTGGTGGGCTCCGCACAGTGCTGCGCGGTAAGCGGCGCCCGCCTGGGCCGCCTCACGCCACTGGTCAACTTGGACGGGGTTCAGTGTCTTATATTCGGCGCACTGTGCCAGCCAGTGTCCGCCGTCGCAGTAGGTACAGACGATCTCCCCTTCCTCTTTGGCAGGGGAGTTGTGACTCGGCGGTGGTGGCGCCGACTCGGGGTAGTACGGGTGGCACTGTCGGTCCCCGTGTCTGCTGCGACCGTCGGGACACCAGGGGGTGGTTTCAGGCCTGGTCTGTGGTGACACCGCCTCGGCCTGGTACATTACCGTGACGGGCACACTCCGGCCCCCTGGCGGACGCTTGTTGATGTCGTGCAGGACCTCCAGGTGGGCGCCGTCGCACTTGCTGCATTTCTTCTTTAAACGGCACTCAGTTGCCATATGGCTGCGCGCGCAGCGGAAGCAGCGGCGGTTGGCTTTGATCCACTGACTCACCTCGTCCGTGGTCAGCTTCTTGAAATTGTCACATTGATACAGCCGATGTTCCCCTTCACAGTACTGGCATTCAATCTTCCACTCCTCTTTCGTCGAGGGGGTGTTGTGGTTCTTGTGCTCAGCTCGGAACTAGGCAAAATCTGCATATGGCTCGCTGATAACAAACTATCATTACACATGGGCAAAACAGAGTCCATTCTCTTCGGTTCAAATAACAAACTCAGCAAGACCGACGGCTTCTCAGTTGCAGTGGGTGACAATATTGTCACAAGGAAAGACGAAATTACCTACCTGGGTTCCATCCTAGAGGCAAATCTTTCCTGTGACAAAATGGCATCCAATGTAATAAAAAAAGTCAACCAACAAACTAGATTCTTGTACCGCTTCTCCTCTCTGGTAAACAAGAATACCCTGAAGACTCTGGCAGGAGCACTCATTCAAGGGTACTACGACTATGCGTGCTCCTCATGGTACCAAAGCACCTCAAAGGCGCTTAAAACAAAATTACAAACATCACAAAACAAACTGGTCAGACTACTACTTGACCTTACCCCCAGAACCCCCCTCACCCCTGCCCACTTTGACAACCTAGGATGGCTTAGAGTAGACGACAGAGTACAGCAACTTGCAATGGGCCTGGTCTACAAGATACACTATACGACTAAGGTACCGATGTACATGTCAAAATACTTCACAAAGGTCAGTGAATACCACAACCACTACACCAGAGGAAGCTCAACAAATTATGTTAAACCCAGATTCGGCTCAAACAAGGGACTAAAATAATACGTTTCGCAATTATGCCACATCAATGTGGAACGCCCTACCCAAAGCTGTAAAGGAATGTGAATCCCTACCCACATTCAAAACCGCTCTTAAAGAGCACCTACGGGAGGCTGCAATTCGAAACTGGCCACCGTAAATGCCCAAAACCCCCACCACCTCCTAATAGACAGTCTCCTCCCCACCGCATGTATATATTCCCTCCCCGCCGTATGTATATTTCTCTCCCACCCACCCACCCCCTCCTAATGTACAGTCCCCTCCCCATCATATGTATATACTCTGTCAGGATCTAGGGGTAACAGTACTGTATATTTGAACACCGTTTATGTCACAAATGTATCAGTACTAAATACCTATATGTCCCTATGCCATAAATGTCATGTATGTTGTGTATGTCATAAATGTCTATATGAATTGAAAATGGGGGACCCTGATGGAAACAAGACAAACGTCTTTCTCAGGTCTGCATCCCCTTAACAATTGTGTGTATTGAGCCATACTGTATTGTACCCATTCTGCAATCTGTTAAATAAAGTTTTCATTCATTCATTCATTGTGTTCATTCATAGTTAATTAAAGACAGTAGAGGTTGAGTACTTTATTATCTAAAGATGGTAAGTGTTGTGTTCATTCATAGTTAAAGACAGTAGAGGTTGAGGACTTTATTATCTAAAGATGGTAAGTGTTGTGTTCATTCATAGTTAAAGACAGTAGAGGTTGAGTACTTTATTATCTAAAGATGGTAAGTGTTGTGTTCATTGATAGTTAAAGACAGTAGAGGTTGAGGACTTTATTATCTAAAGATGGTACGTGTTGTGTTCATTCATAGTTAAAGACAGTAGAGGTTGAGTACTTTATTATCTAAAGATGGTAAGTGTTGTGTTCATTCATAATTAAAGACAGTAGAGGTTGAGGACTTTATTATCTAAAGATGGTAAGTGTTGTGTTCATTCATAGTTAAAGACAGTAGAGGTTGAGTACTTTATTATTTAAAGATGGTGAGTTAGAGTGTTGTGTTCATTCATAGTTAATTAAAGACAGTAGAGGTTGAGTACTTTATTATCTAAAGATGGTAAGTGTTGTGTTCATTCATAGTTAAAGACAGTAGAGGTTGAGGACTTTATTATCTAAAGATGGTAAGTGTTGTGTTCATTCATAGTTAAAGACAGTAGAGGTTGAGGACTTTATTATCTAAAGATGGTAAGTGTTGTGTTCATTCATAGTTAAAGACAGTAGAGGTTGAGGACTTTATTATCTAAAGATGGTAAGTGTTGTGTTCATTCATAGTTAAAGACAGTAGAGGTTGAGGACTTTATTATCTAAAGATGGTAAGTGTTGTGTTCATTCATAGTTAAAGACAGTAGAGGTTGAGTACTTTATTATTTAAAGATGGTGAGTTAGAGTGTTGTGTTCATTCATAGTTAAAGACAGTAGAGGTTGAGTACTTTATTATCTAAAGATGGTAAGTGTTGTGTTCATTCATAGTTAAAGACAGTAGAGGTTGAGTACTTTATTATCTAAAGATGGTAAGTGTTGTGTTCATTCATAGTTAAAGATAGTAGAGATTGAGTACTTTATTATTTAAAGATGGTGAGTTAGAGTGTTGTGTTCATTCATAGTTAAAGACAGTAGAGGTTGAGTACTTTATTATCTAAAGATGGTAAGTTAGAGTGTTGTGTTCATTCATAGTTAAAGACAGTAGAGGTTGAGGACTTTATTATCTAAAGATGGTAAGTGTTGTGTTCATTCATAGTTAAAGACAGTAGAGGTTGAGTACTTTATTATTTAAAGATGGTGAGTTAGAGTGTTGTGTTCATTCATTGTAACTGAGGGGTACAATTCCCTGACTGTATTGAGAGTATGGTATTATTAAACCACTACTTAGTTATGTACTTTAATTACTGGCCATACAGTACACGGTATATCTGGTGAACACCCACACAAGAATACAACAATGACACCTAAAGTTCTATTTGGAGGGATTTATTATTATAGCAGCAACGGTAGGTTACAGAATGAGAATTATACTTGCGCTTGTAAGGCGAAGAACACTTAAGTAGGTCAAGAGCGTAAGTCCATGAGCATAGTAAGATGGGTATAACTGACGCCACCTGTAGCATAAGAATTACATAAGGCACACTTGTAGTCAGCTGGAGATACTAAGGGGGTTCCCTCCGGTTGTAAGCCGGCAGGGTAGAAGAATGTTCGGGAGCAAAGTCTGAATCAACGCGGAATAAAGAAGCTCCAGCTACGGGAGGCGGTACATTACTCCCTTGATCGGCAGACAAAAGCAACAGCTACAATCCAAGTATGCTCGACAGCATGGACGAAAGCCAGCCAGCCTCTGTGGTCCTAGAGGCGGGCTCGATGGTGCTCCTCACAGGGTAGATCCCACACAGCAGTGGGGTAGACGGTTCTCTGCTCCAGCAGCCACAGTACCAAAGCAATATAATCCAGCCGGAAAAGGCTCTGCATTCGCCGGTGTAGGTTCTCCGGTGTACATATCCAACGGTTCTCGTCTAGGACTCCTCGGATGGCGGCACGAGTTTAGGCCGCCCAGCCTGGATAAGTGCACTAGCTAGAGTACGACGAACCGGTGGTAATGCTGGTCACTGTAGAACGGTAGCCGCACGATACACTATAAATAATAGACTATTACTTCACAATAGAATAAGTCGAACTCGACGATACAGCGTTAAACTCTGACACTTTAGCTATCTATTCGCACGCGGTTCTCAAGGCTCTATTTAGGGGCAAAGAGGCCCACTTCACGGCACGTTGTATCGTGGTGAAGGCTTCAACGTTTAGGTACTCAACGACTGCTGTATCCACCTGCGACGTATTTATACGTAAGGTGAATTATCTAGTGCCAACCTCAGTTCTGTCTCGTATTACTGCGCAAACCTGGACATGTTGAGACATGTCTTGGCGGTGGCTTTGAACTTGCCATTGGGGGTATGGCCGTTGGCGCCTAGGGGTCGCTGTCCAATAGGAGAACGAATATTATGGTCTGGTTTGTACCTAGGTAAAGGGATATTCCGTGTATATATACAAAGAATATACAAGGGATATCAAACGATATACAAATATTATACAAGGGATATCAAGCAATAAATATATATATTCGGTTTAATCTGACCCTTTGTAACAGCCGCCTCCTAATTAGTCCGCACCTAATTAGATAAGTAGAGACAGATTAACCGTCTTGTCAACTACTCAATGTCCGTTGTGGGGAGTAGGGCAATTCACAAAGTCAGTGGGTCATGGTCGTCATCAAGGGAGTCAGGGAGCCTTGGCAACTCTATCAGCCTCGCCACGGGTCGGGTGTATGTCCGTCCCTGGATAAGAACTTCTGCCGCTCTGACCTTTCCGTCGGCACCAGTGATCACTTTGCTTACGCGGCCGGCCGGCCACGCAGCTCGGGGTAGTGACTGGTCTATGATCATGACGATTGTGTCCACTTTTAAGTTGTCCCTGTCCTTGACCCGCTTCTGACGGGCTGGACGGGATGGAGGGGGGCTTAGGAGGAAGCGGGCCTGAGACTGGTTGATCTGTGCTTGGCTGTGCCTCCACATCCTCCGTCTGTTCCTCTTGTTTGGTCTGTACCCCGTCTGAGGAGGGGCCGGTTCCGGCCGCCCCATCAAGAAGTCGTGTGGGGTGCTGGGCTCGAGGTCAGCTACGTCGCTTGGAGCGCAGCTGAGGGGGGTGGAGTTTGGAACTCCCTCTTCTTGGGCCCACGGTTCTCTCACAGGCCTCTCGTCTAATGTCAATAGCCTCTCAACGGGCTGTACGAGAGAGTGGCCTGTGTCGCTCACCTTTGTGTGCAGGCAGCGCGCAGACGTGGGTTGACTGTCAAGTCCGTAGAGGGGGCCCTGGAGCGTCCACCCCAGTCGGGTCTGAACCGCGACTGGGCATCCTTTGGGTCCGATGTGGGCCGCCTCAATTGGGAGAATGAGGTCTGCGTGGTCGGAGCCTATGAGCAGGGTCGGTGTGGCGCCGTCGATGAGCGGTATAGGTAGTTGACGTAGGTGCACATACTTCGCCATCAGCTGTGGGATGGGGTAGGTGTACTGTGACAGGCCTATGTCGTGGCTGGTGAAGACGTTAGTGATACTATACTGCTTCTCGGGCTGGTCCACCGCTGCTATCTTGAAGGAGACATTTTCACCCTTTATGGTCTTCTGGTCTCTTCTGATGGTACGGATTGTCATTGTTCCTTTGGCACCCCGCAGGCCCAACTGGGCTGCGGCGGAAGCGAGGAGGAGAGTCTTTTCAGACCCAACGTCTAGGACGGCGTAAGTGTCCAGGACCTTGTCCTCGTAGCTCAGGAGCACTCTGACCACTTTGATGAGCACTCGGGGGGTCCCGCTATGCTGGTCTATGTGGAGCACTCCTGTTGGCCGGTTGTCTTGTTTGGTTAATCTTCGCTGGTGGGCTCCGCACAGTGCTGCGCGGTAAGCGGCGCCCGCCTGGGCCGCCTCACGCCACTGGTCAACTTGGACGGGGTTCAGTGTCTTATATTCGGCGCACTGTGCCAGCCAGTGTCCGCCGTCGCAGTAGGTACAGACGATCTCCCCTTCCTCTTTGGCAGGGGAGTTGTGACTCGGCGGTGGTGGCGCCGACTCGGGGTAGTACGGGTGGCACTGTCGGTCCCCGTGTCTGCTGCGACCGTCGGGACACCAGGGGGTGGTTTCAGGCCTGGTCTGTGGTGACACCGCCTCGGCCTGGTACATTACCGTGACGGGCACACTCCGGCCCCCTGGCGGACGCTTGTTGATGTCGTGCAGGACCTCCAGGTGGGCGCCGTCGCACTTGCTGCATTTCTTCTTTAAACGGCACTCAGTTGCCATATGGCTGCGCGCGCAGCGGAAGCAGCGGCGGTTGGCTTTGATCCACTGACTCACCTCGTCCGTGGTCAGCTTCTTGAAATTGTCACATTGATACAGCCGATGTTCCCCTTCACAGTACTGGCATTCAATCTTCCACTCCTCTTTCGTCGAGGGGGTGTTGTGGTTCTTGTGCTGCGGTACTGATTCGGCTTGGTGCATAACGGTCACTGACCGGCGGTTATCATTAGATCCCCGAGGTCCATCTCTTGGGCTTGGTCCACTCCACACGAACGTGTCCAGTCGTAGGCTGCTGACCTCCCTGGCGAGGAAATCAGATAGGTCTAGGAGGGATGCCTCTGGGCCGTTGGGGTCGCGGTGGTCTCTCTGCCGCCGAAAACGCTCTTGGCGGGCTGGAGGGAGCTTCTCTAGTATTCGTTCTACATTAGAGTTAGCATATAGTTCATGTCTCCCTTTTTCCCTTTGGGACCCCAGCATCCCTACCAGGGATTGTACCTTGATAGAGAGGTCATCCAATGCTCTATTGTCTTTGGCTGGGGGGCGGCGGTCGATGTCTCTTATTTCTTGTATCACGTAGTCCCATATGCGTCCATAACGCTGGTCGAGGGCCACTAGAGCCGCGGAGTATGGGTTGCTTGAGTTGGAATATGCCAGCGCTATATTATGCGCTCTGGGCACCTTGAGATGCTTGAGGAGGATGGCATATTTGTACGACTCATCAGGGACGTCGGACATCATAGTCTCCAAGCACATCCATAATTCCGTGTACTGTGCTCTGTCCTCGCGCATAAAGTCTGGGAACGTCGGTGTGCCAAGGTACGATGCCATGGATGGCTGGCACATCGGTGAGCGTTGGGGAAGAGGCCTCCTGGCCGAGTCTCCCCGTACGTGTTGTCGTGGGTTGGTACTTGGTGGGTACCAGGGGCCGGGTACCCAGGTGCTGTTCCTCGGTGCTGACTGTACGTCAAACTCACCCGTGAGTTGGGTCGGGGGTTTGTAGTGCAGTGGCTCGGGGCTGACGTCGGGGCTGTACTGGGCCTCCTGGTCCAGAGTACGTTGCTGCTGGTCGGGGCTGTACTGGGCCTCCTGGTCCAGAGTATGTTGCTGCTGGTCGGCTTGACATTCCTCCTCTTCCTCTTCCTCTTCCTCTGCTAGGTCCTGGAGTCTTCTAGTCAGTCTCTCGGCGACGTAGGCCGGTTCTTCCCGGTGGCTGGGTCTCGTATGGACCGGCCGGGGAGGGGGTTCGGAGACGTAGACAGGATCCTCCTGTTGGCGGGGTCCCGGGTCGCTTGGTCGGGTAGGGGAATGTGCCCTAGACCCTTGTCGTGATGATCTCCGGGAGCTCCGTGCGGAGAGAGGGGGTGTCGCCATGGCAATCAATTGTTCTATCATCTGCGCCTGCAGCCGGTCGCGCTCTGCATCGCGCTGGGCAAGGGTGGCGTCGCGCTCTGCTTCGCGCTGGGCATTGGCGGCGTCGCGCTGTGCATTGGCGCTGGCATAGGCGGCGTCGCGCTGTGCATTGGCGGCGTCGTGCTGTGCATCGGCGCGGCCTCTTTCAATGTTCTCTTTCGTCTGAAGGCGTCTGGTCTCCAGTTTTATGCGGTCGTCTTCACTCCTTTGTTGCGCCTGGAAGCGCTCTCGCTCGGTTGCAGCGTGTTCGCGCTCACTAAGGGCTTGCGCTTGGAGTTGCGCGTGAAGGCGCTCTCGTTGGTCTGCAGCTTGTTTGCGCTCGCTCGTCTGTTGAGCCTGGAGGCGTTCTCTTTCCATGGTAGAATGTTCGCGCTCACTAAGCGCCTGTGCTTGAAGTCGATCGCGTTCAGTGGAGGCTGCCAGGGTGGCGATGAATGCCTGCGCCAGCATCTGGTCCGCTTCGCTGGGGGATGACACTGACGGAGGTGATCGGCTTCTGACAGTGCCTGTTGGAGATCTGTTCTCTGGGCGCGCCTCGAGATCCATCTCCTGGGCGCGCTTCTCTTCTCTTGGTTGTGTGTCGGGTTCTGTCCCCGGAGCGCTTTCTTTATCCTGGAGCTCTCCGGGGACTATTCCGTTGACGTTGTCTGGGGGTATAGTCATGTCATGTCCCCCCTGGTCCCCCCCGTGGGCTTGGTCAGTTTCGTTAGAACCCACTGGGGTCTCTACTGGCAGGGTCGTCTGGTCGGTAGGATTTGACATGCTTTGACTATCCGCTTTATCCCTATTTAACGTCTGTATAAAGCTAGGTATTAGACTGACAGCGTATGCCTCTAGATAGGGAGGTGGCTGACGTCTGCGCTGCGGGCGTTCTAGCTCGGGGGAGATGCTTGGGGAGTGTTCACCGCTGGCCATGGTTAATATCAATATTATATTAGATATTACACTGATACCCTCCGGCTCGAAGGACCAATTGTAACTGAGGGGTACAATTCCCTGACTGTATTGAGAGTATGGTATTATTAAACCACTACTTAGTTATGTACTTTAATTACTGGCCATACAGTACACGGTATATCTGGTGAACACCCACACAAGAATACAACAATGACACCTAAAGTTCTATTTGGAGGGATTTATTATTATAGCAGCAACGGTAGGTTACAGAATGAGAATTATACTTGCGCTTGTAAGGCGAAGAACACTTAAGTAGGTCAAGAGCGTAAGTCCATGAGCATAGTAAGATGGGTATAACTGACGCCACCTGTAGCATAAGAATTACATAAGGCACACTCGTAGTCAGCTGGAGATACTAAGGGGGTTCCCTCCGGTTGTAAGCCGGCAGGGTAGAAGAATGTTCGGGAGCAAAGTCTGAATCAACGCGGAATAAAGAAGCTCCAGCTACGGGAGGTGGTACATTACTCCCTTGATCGGCAGACAAAAGCAACAGCTACAATCCAAGTATGCTCGACAGCATGGACGAAAGCCAGCCAGCCTCTGTGGTCCTAGAGGCGGGCTCGATGGTGCTCCTCACAGGGTAGATCCCACACAGCAGTGGGGTAGACGGTTCTCTGCTCCAGCAGCCACAGTACCAAAGCAATATAATCCAGCTGGAAAAGGCTCTGCATTCGCCGGTGTAGGTTCTCCGGTGTACATATCCAACGGTTCTCGTCTAGGACTCCTCGGATGGTGGCACGAGTTTAGGCCGCCCAGCCTGGATAAGTGCACTAGCTAGAGTACGACGAACCGGTGGTAATGCTGGTCACTGTAGAACGGTAGCCGCACGATACACTATAAATAATAGACTATTACTTCACAATAGAATAAGTCGAACTCGACGATACAGCGTTAAACTCTGACACTTTAGCTATCTATTCGCACGCGGTTCTCAAGGCTCTATTTAGGGGCAAAGAGGCCCACTTCACGGCACGTTGTATCGTGGTGAAGGCTTCAACGTTTAGGTACTCAACTACTGCTGTATCCACCTGCGACGTATTTATACGTAAGGTGAATTATCTAGTGCCAACCTCAGTTCTGTCTCGTATTACTGCGCAAACCTGGACATGTTGAGACATGTCTTGGCGGTGGTTTGAACTTGCCATTGGGGGTATGGCCGTTGGCGCCTAGGGGTCGCTGTCCAATAGGAGAACGAATATTATGGTCTGGTTTGTACCTAGGTAAAGGGATATTCCGTGTATATATACAAAGAATATACAAGGGATATCAAACGATATACAAATATTATACAAGGGATATCAAGCAATAAATATATATATTCGGTTTAATCTGACCCTTTGTAACATTCATAGTTAATTAAAGACAGTAGAGGTTGAGGACTTTATTATCTAAAGATGGTAAGTGTTGTGTTCATTCATAATTAAAGACAGTAGAGGTTTAGTACTTTATTATCTAAAGATGGTAAGTGTTGTGTTCATTCATAGTTAAAGACAGTAGAGGTTGAGGACTTTATTATCTAAAGATGGTAAGTGTTGTGTTCATTCATAATTAAAGACAGTAGAGGTTGAGGACTTTATTATCTAAAGATGGTAAGTGTTGTGTTCATTCATAGTTAAAGACAGTAGAGGTTGAGTACTTTATTATCTAAAGATGGTAAGTGTTGTGTTCATTCATAGTTAAAGACAGTAGAGGTTGAGGACTTTATTATCTAAAGATGGTAAGTGTTGTGTTCATTCATAGTCAGTGGTGCGTTATTGAAATCAACTGGGATTGCACGCACCTAATGGCGCCACGTGCATGCACGCTCCCGTCGTGTGCGCGCGCTCCCGCGAATGCGCACTGTCCCCTTGCTTGAGCACAGACTACAGACAGTGCCTAATTGCCTCTACGAATGGAATGTAACACATGTCATTCACAACAAGTTAGGTGTGAATGTATCTGAGAACGTATTTAACACACCTGACGACCGGCGCTATTGATATGCAAATAGCGAGTACTTATCTGGGGTTGCACGTAGTGCACCCCCGTCCGATGAAGAACGCATGCCTGTTCATAGTTAAAGACAGTAGAGGTTGAGTACTTTATTATTTAAAGATGGTGAGTTAGAGTGTTGTGTTCATTCATAGTTAATTAAAGACAGTAGAGGTTGAGTACTTTATTATCTAAAGATGGTAAGTGTTGTGTTCATTCATAGTTAAAGACAGTAGAGGTTGAGGACTTTATTATCTAATGATGGTAAGTGTTGTGTTCATTCATAGTTAAAGACAGTAGAGGTTGAGGACTTTATTATCTAAAGATGGTAAGTGTTGTGTTCATTCATAGTCAGTGGTGCGTTATTGAAATCAACTGGGATTGCACGCACCTAATGGCGCCACGTGCATGCACGCTCCCGTCGTGTGCGCGCGCTCCCGCGAATGCGCACTGTCCCCTTGCTTGAGCACAGACTACAGACAGTGCCTAATTGCCTCTACGAATGGAATGTAACACATGTCATTCACAACAAGTTAGGTGTGAATGTATCTGAGAACGTATTTAACACACCTGACGACCGGCGCTATTGATATGCAAATAGCGAGTACTTATCTGGGGTTGCACGTAGTGCACCCCCGTCCGATGAAGAACGCATGCCTGTTCATAGTTAAAGACAGTAGAGGTTGAGTACTTTATTATTTAAAGATGGTGAGTTAGAGTGTTGTGTTCATTCATAGTTAATTAAAGACAGTAGAGGTTGAGTACTTTATTATCTAAAGATGGTAAGTGTTGTGTTCATTCATAGTTAAAGACAGTAGAGGTTGAGGACTTTATTATCTAATGATGGTAAGTGTTGTGTTCATTCATAGTTAAAGACAGTAGAGGTTGAGGACTTTATTATCTAAAGATGGTAAGTGTTGTGTTCATTCATAGTTAAAGACAGTAGAGGTTGAGTACTTTATTATCTAAAGATGGTAAGTGTTGTGTTCATTCATAGTTAAAGACAGTAGAGGTTGAGGACTTTATTATCTAAAGATGGTAAGTGTTGTGTTCATTCATAGTTAAAGACAGTAGAGGTTGAGGACTTTATTATCTAAAGATGGTAAGTGTTGTGTTCATTCATAGTTAAAGACAGTAGAGGTTGAGTACTTTATTATTTAAAGATGGTGAGTTAGAGTGTTCACAGCAATACTCAACAACATGGCACCCATAAGAACCACCAGGGTTAAAAATCGCGCTGAGCCATGGATGCACACTGAAATACTGGCCGCTATGAAAACCAGAGACAAAAAATGCTCTGAACTTCATAAAAGTCAGACAAAGCTTTCCAAAAGCTCAAACAGTGAACTCCAAGCCCACGTGGTTGAACTAAAAATTCAAAGAAACAGACTAAGAAATGACGTAAACACCATGATCAAAACCGCAAAAAGAAATTTCATCAACGACAAAACTGAGGAAAACAAAAACAAACCCTGCGAACTTTGGAAATTACTCAATAATCAACTAGGCTGCAGTAAAAAACTTAAAACCAGATTCTCAAACATAAACATAAAGACGGACAACACGCTCATCACAGACAAGCTGGATGTAGCCAATTACTTAAACATCTTCTTCACAAACATAGCCACAACACTGGTAAACAAACTACCCTCCCACTCAGGGCATTATGGGGTAGAACACATAGTAGCATACTACAAAAACCTAGGGGTCCACAAAGACGACTTCAAACTTGAAATGGTAACAACTGATGAGGTACTCAAAAAATTGAGCGCCCTCCAACCTAACAAGGCCACTGGCCATGACAACATCCCATCCAAATTCCTCAGAGACGCAGCAGCCGCCATCACCCCAGTCATCACTCACATAATAAACCTCTCTATAAAACAGGGACGCGTCCCCAAGGACTTCAAAATTGCGAGAGTGACCCCTCTGCACAAAAAGGGCAGCAAATTAGATCCAGGCAACTACCTGTTTCTATTCTTACCTCCATCTCGAAAGTCATGGAGAAAATAGTCTTCGAACAGGTCGAAAAGTACCTGGTGGAAAAAAATCTAATCTACGAATTCCAATCTGGCTTCAGAACGTCCCACTCCACTGACACATGCCTCCTCTATTTGAACGACCACATCAAACAAGAGGTGGACGCGGGCAAATTCTGCGGCATGGTCATGCTGGACCTACAAAAGGCCTTCGACACAGTCAATCACTCCATTCTGATTGACAAGCTAAAAGCAATTGGTTTTGATAGCTTATGAGTGAGCTGGATGCAATCCTACCTGGAGGGGAGAGAACAGATGGTAGAGGTAAACGGTACTCTATCCCCCCCCCTCACAGTGAGCTGTGGTGTTCCACAAGGAAGCATACTAGGACCGCTACTCTTCCTAATTTATGCAAATGACATGTCGTCAGCCTGTGACTGCAACTTGTTCCTGTTTGCGGACGACTCAGCCCTGATGGTCTCTGACAAGAACAAGTTGCAGGTTGAAAAAACCCTCAGCTCGGAACTAGGCAAAATCTGCATATGGCTCGCTGATAACAAACTATCATTACACATGGGCAAAACAGAGTCCATTCTCTTCGGTTCAAATAACAAACTCAGCAAGACCGACGGCTTCTCAGTTGCAGTGGGTGACAATATTGTCACAAGGAAGGACGAAATTACCTACCTGGGTTCCATCCTAGAGGCAAATCTTTCCTGTGACAAAATGGCATCCAATGTAATAAAAAAAGTCAACCAACAAACTAGATTCTTGTACCGCTTCTCCTCTCTGGTAAACAAGAATACCCTGAAGACTCTGGCAGGAGCACTCATTCAAGGGTACTACGACTATGCGTGCTCCTCATGGTACCAAAGCACCTCAAAGGCGCTTAAAACAAAATTACAAACATCACAAAACAAACTGGTCAGACTACTACTTGACCTTACCCCCAGAACCCCCCTCACCCCTGCCCACTTTGACAACCTAGGATGGCTTAGAGTAGACGACAGAGTACAGCAACTTGCAATGGGCCTGGTCTACAAGATACACTATACGACTAAGGTACCCATGTACATGTCAAAATACTTCACAAAGGTCAGTGAATACCACAACCACTACACCAGAGGAAGCTCAACAAATTATGTTAAACCCAGATTCGGCTCAAACAAGGGACTAAATACGTTTCGCAATTATGCCACATCAATGTGGAACGCCCTACCCAAAGCTGTAAAGGAATGTGAATCCCTACCCACATTCAAAACCGCTCTTAAAGAGCACCTACGGGAGGCTGCAATTCGAAACTGGCCACCGTAAATGCCCAAAACCCCCACCACCTCCTAATAGACAGTCTCCTCCCCACCGCATGTATATATTCCCTCCCCGCCGTATGTATATTTCTCTCCCACCCACCCACCCCCTCCTAATGTACAGTCCCCTCCCCATCATATTTATATACTCTAGGGGTAACAGTACTGTATATTTGAACACCGTTTATGTCACAAATGTATCAGTACTAAATACCTATATGTCCCTATGCCATAAATGTCATATATGTTGTGTATGTCATAAATGTCTATATGAATTGAAAATGGGGGACCCTGATGGAAACAAGACAAACGTCTTTCTCAGGTCTGCAGCCCCTTAACAATTGTGTGTATTGAGCCATACTGTATTGTACCCATTCTGCAATCTGTTAAATAAAGTTTTCATTCATCATTCATTGTGTTCATTCATAGTTAATTAAAGACAGTAGAGGTTGAGTACTTTATTATCTAAAGATGGTAAGTGTTGTGTTCATTCATAGTTAAAGACAGTAGAGGTTGAGGACTTTATTATCTAAAGATGGTAAGTGTTGTGTTCATTCATAGTTAAAGACAGTAGAGGTTGAGTACTTTATTATCTAAAGATGGTAAGTGTTGTGTTCATTCATAGTTAAAGACAGTAGAGGTTGAGGACTTTATTATCTAAAGATGGTAAGTGTTGTGTTCATTCATAGTTAAAGACAGTAGAGGTTGAGTACTTTATTATTTAAAGATGGTGAGTTAGAGTGTTGTGTTCATTCATAGTTAATTAAAGACAGTAGAGGTTGAGTACTTTATTATCTAAAGATGGTAAGTGTTGTGTTCATTCATAGTTAAAGACAGTAGAGGTTGAGGACTTTATTATCTAAAGATGGTAAGTGTTGTGTTCATTCATAGTTAAAGACAGTAGAGGTTGAGGACTTTATTATCTAAAGATGGTAAGTGTTGTGTTCATTCATAGTTAAAGACAGTAGAGGTTGAGTACTTTATTATTTAAATATGGTGAGTTAGAGTGTTGTGTTCATTCATAGTTAATTAAAGACAGTAGAGGTTGAGGACTTTATTATCTAAAGATGGTAAGTGTTGTGTTCATTCATAGTTAAAGACAGTAGAGGTTGAGGACTTTATTATCTAAAGATGGTAAGTATTGTGTTCATTCATAGTTAAAGACAGTAGAGGTTGAGGACTTTATTATCTAAAGATGGTAAGTGTTGTGTTCATTCATAGTTAAAGACAGTAGAGGTTGAGGACTTTATTATCTAAAGATGGTAAGTGTTGTGTTCATTCATAGTTAAAGACAGTAGAGGTTGAGGACTTTATTATCTAAAGATGGTGAGTTAGAGTGTTGCGTTCATTCATAGTTAAAGACAGTAGAGGTTGAGGAATTTATTATCTAAAGATGGTAAGTTAGAGTGTTGTGTTCATTCATAGTTAAAGACAGTAGAGGTTGAGGACTTTATTATCTAAAGATGGTAAGTGTTGTGTTCATTCATAGTTAAAGACAGTAGAGGTTGAGTACTTTATTATCTAAAGATGGTAAGTGTTGTGTTCATTCATAGTTAAAGACAGTAGAGGTGTTATGGTTGTAACCGACCTCAAACGCAACGGCACAGACAGGAAGTTCAGAGTTAGCCAAATGCTAGGGCGTATTTATTTACAGAGTCAAAAGATGGAATAGGTACAGTAATCAAACAAAGGGGAGACTGCCTCCGGCAGAGTCATCAGCCGCTCTGCAGAATCCTCCTGGCGACAGTGGTGGGAATTTGGCATATGATGTTGTAGCGGCTCTGCAGATACTCCCAGCTCTTCCTCGAGGTGGGAAACGGAGAAAGAGATAGGTATCAGTGTTTTCCCCAACACACAATTAGCAGAGTCAGTGCAAACAAAAGATGTCTTCAGTGCTTCTTCTATAACACCCAATCCGGCTGAGTCCAGTGCAAACAAAATTATATCTTCAGTGCTTCTTCAATAACACACAATCAGAATTATCCAGAGCAAACAAAATGATCTCTTCAGTGTTTCTTCAATAACACACAATCAGAACTTATCCAGAGCAAACAAAATGATCTATTCAGTGTTTCTTCAATAACACACAATCAGAACTTATCCAGAGCAAACAAAAGGATATCTTCTGTGTTTCTTCAATAACACACAATCCAAATTATCCAGAGGGGTTTGTTTCCACTCACCCAAGTGCAACGCGTAACGGGTAACAAGGCTCAGCTCCAAACAGTTCTCCACAGAAAGGTCCTGGAGAGAATATAGACCAGGAAACAGCAACGGGAAAAAAGCAGGCAAAGCAGTTGTATTCCAGAACGACCGGACAACGATAGCAAGAAGGCCTGTGTATATAAAGCCTTCAGGGGCGCTAATTACAAACTGTGACAGCTGCGTGATGAGATCGATACTTGCTCCAAAAGCGTGTGGCGGGGAATGCACCAATCAACACGGCACCTTAAAGGAACGGAGCGCGTGGCGGGGAATGCATCAATCAACATAGTACCTTAAAGGAACGGAGCGTGTGGCGGGGAACGGACAAAACCTCACAGTACCCCCCCCTCCACGGGAGCCACCCGGCGACCAGCCCGACCCGGCTCGCCCGGATGGGCACGATGGAAGTCGGTGATCAGGCCGGGATCCACGATGAGCTGGCGGGAGACCCAGCTCCATTCCTCCGGGCCGTACCCCTCCCAGTCCACCAGGTACTGGAACCCCCGACCCCGCCGTCGAACGCCCATCAACCGGCGGACCTGCCACTGGGGGTGACCGTCCACCATCTCGGGAGGAGGTGGTTCCGGAGCAGGAGGCATCAGGGGACTGAGAGAGACAGGCTTACCCCGGGACACATGGAAAACGGGGTGAATGTGCATGGACGCAGGAAGCTTAAGACTCACCGCCGCCGGACTGAGTACCTTCAGAACCTCAAAAGGACCGACGAACCGGGGGTTAAGCTTCTTGGCCGAGGACCGAAGTGGAAGGTCCCTTGCGGAAAGCCACACCCTCTGCCCAGGGTGGTACGTCGGCGCAGGGACCCGGCGCCGGTCAGCCCCACGACTGGCGCGCTCCGATGACCGGAGCAGCGCAGTCCTGGTGATCTCCCAGACCCGACGGCACCGGTCGAGGTGGTCCTGTACGGAGGGAACTGCCACCTCCGACTCCTGTGCAGGGAAAAGAGGGGGTTGGTAGCCCAGGGATACCTCAAAGGGTGAGAGGCCGGTGGCGGAACTGACCATGGAGTTGATGGAGTACTCGACCCAGGGAAGGAAACGGCTCCAAGAAGCGGGTCTCTCGGCAGCCACACACCGAAGAGCAGACTCCACACTCTGGTTCATCCTCTCCGTTTGTCCGTTAGTCTGGGGATGATAACCAGAGGAAAGACTGACCGTTGCCCCCAATCCCTTGCAAAAAGCCCGCCATACCTGGGAAGTGAACTGGGGCCCCCGGTCCGAGACGACGTCCTGGGGAAAACCATGGAGGCGAAACACGTGACGTGTCAGGAGGTCCGCCGTCTCGGCCGCCGAGGGAAGCTTGGGAAGGGCCACGAGGTGAACCCCCTTGCTGAACCGATCCACCACGGTCAGTAGGCACGTGTTCCCCTGGGAAGAAGGAAGACCCGTGACGAAGTCCAACGCCACATGGGACCAAGGACGGCTCGGAATGGGAAGCGGCTGCAATAGCCCGGAGGGTGCCTGGTGGGAGGCCTTGCTGCGGGCGCAGACTGCGCAGGCCAGTACGAACTCCTTGACGTCGTTCCTCTTGGTGGGCCACCAGAATCGACGAGCCAGGAAGGAGAACGTGCGATGAACGCCCGGGTGGCAGGCGAACCGGCTGGTATGGCCCCACTGGAGGACCCGGGACCGGACCGAGTCGGGGACGAAGAGACGATGAACCGGTACATTGCCTGGAGCGCGATGGAAGCGTAGGGCACGCCTTACCACCCCCTCGATGCCCAAGGTGACTACTCCTACCACCCTGGCCTCTGGGAGGATGGGGTCGGGTCGTAATGTTATGGTTTGTAACCGACCTCAAATGCAACGGCACAGACAGGAAGTTCAGAGTTAGCCAAATGCTAGGGCGTATTTATTTACAGAGTCAAAAGATGGAATAGGTACAGTAATCAAACAAACGGGGAGAGTGCCTCCGGCAGAGTCATCAGCCGCTCTGCAGAATCCTCCTGGCGACAGTGGTGGGAATTTGGCATATGATGTTGTAGCGGCTCTGCAGATACTCCCAGCTCTTCCTCGAGGTGGGAAACGGAGAAAGAGATAGGTATCAGTGTTTTCCCCAACACACAATTAGCAGAGTCAGTGCAAACAAAAGATGTCTTCAGTGCTTCTTCTATAACACACAATCCGGCTGAGTCCAGTGCAAACAAAATTATATCTTCAGTGCTTCTTCAATAACACACAATCAGAATTATCCAGAGCAAACAAAATTATCTCTTCAGTGTTTCTTCAATAACACACAATCAGAACTTATCCAGAGCAAACAAAATGATCTCTTCAGTGTTTCTTCAATAACACACAATCAGAACTTATCCAGAGCAAACAAAAGGATATCTTCTGTGTTTCTTCAATAACACACAATCCAAATTATCCAGAGGGGTTTGTTTCCACTCACCAAAGTGCAACGCGTAACGGGTAACAAGGCGCAGCTCCAAACAGTTCTCCACAGAAAGGTCCTGGAGAGAATATAGACCAGGAAACAGCAACGGGAAAAAAGCAGGCAAAGCAGTTGTATTCCAGAGCGACCCGACAACGATAGCAAGAAGGCCTGTGTATATAAAGCCTTCAGGGGCGCTAATTACAAACTGTGACAGCTGCGTGATGAGATCGATACTTGCTCCAAAAGCGTGTGGCGGGGAATGCACCAATCAACACGGCACCTTAAAGGAACGGAGCGCGTGGCGGGGAATGCATCAATCAACATAGTACCTTAAAGGAACGGAGCGTGTGGCGGGGAACGGACCAAACCTCACAAGAGGTTGAGGACTTTATTATCTAAAGATGGTAAGTGTTGTGTTCATTCATAGTTAAAGACAGTAGAGGTTGAGTACATTATTATTTAAAGATGGTGAGTTAAAGTGTTGTGTTCATTCATAGTTAAAGACAGTAGAGGTTGAGGACTTTATTATCTAAAGATGGTAAGTGTTGTGTTCATTCATAGTTAAAGACAGTAGAGGTTGAGGACTTTATTATCTAAAGATGGTACGTGTTGTGTTCATTCATAGTTAAAGACAGTAGAGGTTGAGTACTTTATTATCTAAAGATGGTAAGTGTTGTGTTCATTCATAGTTAAAGACAGTAGAGGTTGAGGACTTTATTATCTAAAGATGGTAAGTGTTGTGTTCATTCATAGTTAAAGACAGTAGAGGTTGAGGACTTTATTATCTAAAGATGGTAAGTGTTGTGTTCATTCATAGTTAAAGACAGTAGAGGTTGAGGACTTTATTATCTAAAGATGGTAAGTGTTGTGTTCATTCATAGTTAAAGACAGTAGAGGTTGAGTACTTTATTATCTAAAGATGGTAAGTGTTGTGTTCATTCATAATTAAAGACAGTAGAGGTTGAGGACTTTATTATCTAAAGATGGTAAGTGTTGTGTTCATTCATAGTTAAAGACAGTAGAGGTTGGGGACTTTATTATCTAAAGATGGTGAGTGTTGTGTTCATTCATAATTAAAGACAGTAGAGGTTGAGGACTTTATTATCTAAAGATGGTGAGTTAGAGTGTTGCGTTCATTCATAGTTAAATACAGTAGAGGTTGAGGACTTTATTATCTAAAGATGGTAAGTTAGAGTGTTGTGTTCATTCATAGTTAAAGACAGTAGAGGTTGAGGACTTTATTATCTAAAGATGGTAAGTGTTGTGTTCATTCATAGTTAAAGACAGTAGAGGTTGAGTACTTTATTATTTAAAGATGGTAAGTTAGAGTGTTGTGTTCATTCATAGTTAAAGACAGTAGAGGTTGAGTACTTTATTATCTAAAGATGGTAAGTGTTGTGTTCATTCATAGTTAAAGACAATAGAGGTTGAGGACTTTATTATCTAAAGATGGTAAGTGTTGTGTTCATTCATAGTTAAAGACAGTAGAGGTTGAGGACTTTATTATCTAAAGATGGTACGTGTTGTGTTCATTCATAGTTAAAGACAGTAGAGGTTGAGTACTTTATTATCTAAAGATGGTAAGTGTTGTGTTCATTCATAGTTAAAGACAGTAGAGGTTGAGGACTTTATTATCTAAAGATGGTAAGTGTTGTGTTCATTCATAGTTAAAGACAGTAGAGGTTGAGGACTTTATTATCTAAAGATGGTACGTGTTGTGTTCATTCATAGTTAAAGACAGTAGAGGTTGAGTACTTTATTATCTAAAGATGGTAAGTGTTGTGTTCATTCATAGTTAAAGACAGTAGAGGTTGAGGACTTTATTATCTAAAGATGGTAAGTGTTGTGTTCATTCATAGTTAAAGACAGTAGAGGTTGAGGACTTTATTATCTAAAGATGGTAAGTGTTGTGTTCATTCATAGTTAAAGACAGTAGAGGTTGAGGACTTTATTATCTAAAGATGGTAAGTATTGTGTTCATTCATAGTTAGACAGTAGAGGTTGAGTACTTTATTATCTAAAGATGGTAAGTGTTGTGTTCATTCATAATTAAAGACAGTAGAGGTTGAGGACTTTATTATCTAAAGATGGTAAGTGTTGTGTTCATTCATAGTTAAAGACAGTAGAGGTTGAGGATTTTATTATCTAAAGATGGTGAGTTAGTGTTGCGTTCATTCATAGTTAAAGACAGTAGAGGTTGAGGACTTTATTATCTAAAGATGGTAAGTTAGAGTGTTGTGTTCATTCATAGTTAAAGACAGTAGAGGTTGAGGACTTTATTATCTAAAGATGGTAAGTGTTGTGTTCATTCATAGTTAAAGACAGTAGAGGTTGAGTACTTTATTATTTAAAGATGGTAAGTTAGAGTGTTGTGTTCATTCATAGTTAAAGACAGTAGAGGTTGAGTACTTTATTATCTAAAGATGGTAAGTGTTGTGTTCATTCATAGTTAAAGACAGTAGAGGTTGAGTACTTTATTATCTAAAGATGGTAAGTGTTGTGTTCATTCATAGTTAAAGACAGTAGAGGTTGAGGACTTTATTATCTAAAGATGGTAAGTGTTGTGTTCATTCATAGTTAAAGACAGTAGAGGTTGAGTACTTTATTATTTAAAGTTGGTGAGTTAGAGTGTTGTGTTCATTCATAGTTAAAGACAGTAGAGGTTGAGTACTTTATTATCTAAAGATGGTAAGTGTTGTGTTCATTCATAGTTAAAGACAGTAGAATAGAATAGACTTTTAATTGTCATTGCACAGTATACAACGAAATTTCAGGGGAGCTCCCACAGACCGTAGTACATAATACATACATGAACACATAACACATAACACTGTACATAACAGAATATTTTAAATAATAAAGTGCATAATGGGTGGTAATCAGAGATTATCAAGTGCAGTGGTAAGTGCATGGTGCACGTGAGGGGACAGTCAATGAGTGTTTAACAGTCTAACTGCTTGGGGGAAAAAGCTGTTCTTAAATCGTGTACTCTTAGCATGTATTGACCAGTATCTCCTCCCTGAGGGAAGGAGCTGAAAGAGGTGATGTGCTGGGTGCGACTGGTCCTTGATGATACATTTGGAGCGGTGGAGGCAGCGGGAGGTGAAGACGGAGGTGATGTTTGGTAGAGGAGTCCCGACGATCCTGCCTGCCGCCTTCACCACCCTCTGTAGAGCCTCTTGCTCTGCCTTTGTGCAGCTGGAGAACCACACAGACACACCGTAGGTCAGCACACTCTCAACCGCACAATGGTAAAAGTTGACAAGGAGATTTCGTGGCAGGCCAGCCTGCTTCAGCTTCCTTAGGTAGTATAGGCGTTGCTGAGCTTTTCCGATCACTGAGGCGGTGTTGGTGCTCCAAGACAGGGTCTCACTCACACTGAGACCCAGGAACTTGAACTCAGTGACCCTCTCCACTACTTCGTTGTTGATGAGCAGAGGGGAGTGGTCAGGCCTTGATCTTCTAAAATCCACTATAATCTCTCTTGTTTTCTTTATATTGAGCGCCAGGTTGTTATTATCACACCAGACTATAAGGTCCTCCATCTCCCTCCTGTAGGCAGACTCATTGTTGTTTGTTATGAGACCCACAACTGTGGTATCGTCTGCGAACTTGATGATGTAATTGGAGGGGTAGGAAAGGGAACAGTCATGTGTGAGCAGGGTGTACAGTAGTGGGCTGAGTACGCAACCCTGCGGGGCGCCGGTGCTGAGAGACAGGGTGGACGAGGTGTAGTTGCCCAGTCTGACGGCTTGTGTGCAGTTTGTGAGGAAGTCCAGCACCCAGTTACACAGTGTATTACACAGACCCAGGGTTTGGAGTTTACTGATGAGTTTACGGGGGAGTATGGTGTTGAAGGCAGAGCTATAGTCGACAAAGAGCATTCTTACGTAGGTGTTTTTCTTCTCTAGGTGTTCTAGGGCGGTATGAAGCACAATGGCTATAGCATCTTCAGTTGATCTGTTCTGCCTTTAAGCAAACTGGTATTGGTCAAAGGAGGCCGGAATGATGGATGTGATGTGTTTCCTGACCAGTTTCTCTAGACATTTAGCAGGGAGAGGGGTGAGTGCCACGGGTCTGTAATCATTCAGGCACGTGACAACTGACTGCTTGGGTACTGGTATAATTGTGGATGTTTTGAAGCATGCTGGGACATATGATAGTAGCAGGGAAAGATTAAATATATCTGTGAAGACAGTAGAGGTTGAGTACTTTATTATCTAAAGATGGTAAGTGTTGTGTTCATTCATAGTTAAAGACAGTAGAGGTTGAGTACTTTATTATCTAAAGATGGTAAGTGTTGTGTTCATTCATAGTTAAAGACAGTAGAGGTTGAGTACTTTATTATTTAAAGATGGTGAGTTAGAGTGTTGTGTTCATTCATAGTTAAAGACAGTAGAGGTTGAGTACTTTATTATCTAAAGATGGTAAGTGTTGTGTTCATTCATAGTTAAAGACAGTAGAGGTTGAGTACTTTATTATCTAAAGATGGTAAGTGTTGTGTTCATTCATAGTTAAAGACAGTAGAGGTTGAGTACTTTATTATCTAAAGATGGTAAGTTAGAGTGTTGTGTTCATTCATAGTTAAAGACAGTAGAGGTTGAGTACTTTATTATCTAAAGATGGTAAGTGTTGTGTTCATTCATAGTTAAAGACAGTAGAGGTTGAGTACTTTATTATTTAAAGATGGTGAGTTAGAGTGTTGTGTTCATTCATAGTTAAAGACAGTAGAGGTTGAGTACTTTATTATCTAAAGATGGTAAGTGTTGTGTTCATTCATAATTAAAGACAGTAGAGGTTGAGTACTTTATTATCTAAAGATGGTAAGTGTTGTGTTTATTCATAGTTAAAGACAGTAGAGGTTGAGGACTTTATTATCTAAAGATGGTAAGTGTTGTGTTCATTCATAGTTAAAGACAGTAGAGGTTGAGTACTTTATTATCTAAAGATGGTAAGTGTTGTGTTCATTCATAGTTAAAGACAGTAGAGGTTGAGTACTTTATTATCTAAAGATGGTAAGTGTTGTGTTCATTCATAGTTAAAGACAGTAGAGGTTGAGGACTTTATTATCTAAAGATGGTAAGTGTTGTGTTCATTCATAGTTAAAGACAGTAGAGGTTGAGGACTTTATTATCTAAAGATGGTAAGTGTTGTGTTCATTCATAGTTAAAGACAGTAGAGGTTGAGTACTTTATTATTTAAAGATGGTGAGTTAGAGTGTTGTGTTCATTCATAGTTAATTAAAGACATTAGAGGTTGAGTACTTTATTATCCAAAGATGGTAAGTGTTGTGTTCATTCATAGTTAAAGACAGTAGAGGTTGAGTACTTTATTATCTAAAGATGGTAAGTGTTGTGTTCATTCATAGTTAAAGACAGTAGAGGTTGAGTACTTTATTATCTAAAGATGGTAAGTGTTACAAAGGGTCAGATTAAACCGAATATATGTATTTATTGATTGATATATATTGAATAGTATTTGTATGTCGTTTGATATCCCTTGTATATTCTTTGTACATATATACGGAATATCCCTTTAGCCTACAGCCCATAATATTTCATTCTCCTATTGGATGGCGTGCCACCAGGCGCCAGTGACTTACCCCCTAGAGCCGACTTGAAAGCTACCGACGAGACATGCCCTTACTAGCCCTAGCTCCGCGCAGGAATACGGCTACCGAAAGCAGAGCGGCACTACTTGTCCACCGTACATATAAATATGGCGCAAGTAAATGTAGAAGTCCCTTGTCCCGTTCAGTCTCGTTCAGTTCCAGTTATCCAAGTGACGTCTCTCCCCATTATGCAACGTGTGGCAGAGTAGGGCTCGTATTGCCCCAAATAGAGTCGTGCTTATCCTACTACGTTTGTTCAACGCATCGTTCGCTATTCACTAGTAAAAGCCTTCATTACGAGTCAAAGACCACGTGAAGTGAGTAATTGTGTGTCTATATAGAGCACTTATTGCCGCGTGCTAATAGGATAGTAACGTCAAGTTCAACCGTGGACCACCGCGCACCACGGAGGATACCTACACCGGTGATTGCAGAGCCACTTTCCGGCAGGATTACTATTATTATTCTTCATTCTTCACCAAGCTGCTGGAGCAGAGAACCGTCTACACCCACTGCTGTGGGATCTACACATGCCCGTGAGGACATCACTCGAGCCCGTCTCTGTCGGAGCAGAGACTCCACGGCTTCATCTGTGCGGTGCGCACACTGGGACCAGCTGCCCTTTCATCCGCTGACACAGGGAGTAATTGTCCCTGTGGAACCATTGACTTGCATAGAGCATTGCCTCCCCCTGCTGGCTTACAACCGGTAGTAACTCCCCTACCATTATTCCCTAGATAATTCCTAATATTCAGTATTGACTTGCCTACGCACATTCTTTGCCTTATAAGCGCATCCGAATTGATCTAAGTAATGTAATCTAATATTCTTTTGATGTAATAAATATTCTAAACGAGTATTTGTGTGGAAACCGTTTCATTGTGGAAGTGTTCTCATCTAATATACTTGTGTACAGTAAGGCCAGTAATGTACATAACACGGTAGTGGTTTAATGATACCAATACTTGATTAATACAGTCAGGGAATTGTACCCCTCAGTTACAGTAAGTGTTGTGTTCATTCATAATTAAAGACAGTAGAGGTTGAGGACTTTATTATCTAAAGATGGTAAGTGTTGTGTTCATTCATAGTTAAAGACAGTAGAGGTTGAGGACTTTATTATCTAAAGATGGTGAGTTAGAGTGTTGCATTCATTCATAGTTAAAGACAGTAGAGGTTGAGGACTTCATTATCTAAAGATGGTAAGTTAGAGTGTTGTGTTCATTCATAGTTAAAGACAGTAGAGGTTGAGGACTTTATTATCTAAAGATGGTAAGTGTTGTGTTCATTCATAGTTAAAGACAGTAGAGGTTGAGTACTTTATTATTTAAAGATGGTAAGTTAGAATGTTGTGTTCATTCATAGTTAAAGACAGTAGAGGTTGAGTACTTTATTATCTAAAGATGGTAAGTGGTGTGTTCATTCATAGTTAAAGACAGTAGAGGTTGAGTACTTTATTATCTAAAGATGGTAAGTGTTGTGTTCATTCATAGTTAAAGACAGTAGAGGTTGAGGACTTTATTATCTAAAGATGGTAAGTGTTGTGTTCATTCATAGTTAAAGACAGTAGAGGTTGAGTACTTTATTATTTAATGATGGTGAGTTAGAGTGTTGTGTTCATTCATAGTTAAAGACAGTAGAGGTTGAGTACTTTATTATCTAAAGATGGTAAGTGTTGTGTTCATTCATAGTTAAAGACAGTAGAGGTTGAGTACTTTATTATCTAAAGATGGTAAGTGTTGTGTTCATTCATAGTTAAAGACAGTAGAGGTTGAGTACTTTATTATCTAAAGATGGTAAGTTAGAGTGTTGTGTTCATTCATAGTTAAAGACAGTAGAGGTTGAGTACTTTATTATCTAAAGATGGTAAGTGTTGTGTTCATTCATAGTTAAAGACAGTAGAGGTTGAGGACTTTATTATCTAAAGATGGTAAGTGTTGTGGTCATTCATAGTTAAAGACAGTAGAGGTTGAGGACTTTATTATCTAAAGATGGTACATGTTGTTTTCATTCATAGTTAAAGACAGTAGAGGTTGAGTACTTTATTATCTAAAGATGGTAAGTGTTGTGTTCATTCATAATTAAAGACAGTAGAGGTTGAGGACTTTATTATCTAAAGATGGTAAGTGTTGTGTTCATTCATAGTTAAAGACAGTAGAGGTTGAGTACTTTATTATTTAAAGATGGTGAGTTAGAGTGTTGTGTTCATTCATAGTTAATTAAAGACAGTAGAGGTTGAGTACTTTATTATCTAAAGATGGTAAGTGTTGTGTTCATTCATAGTTAAAGACAGTAGAGGTTGAGGACTTTATTATCCAAAGATGGTAAGTGTTGTGTTCATTCATAGTTAAAGACAGTAGAGGTTGAGGACTTTATTATCTAAAGATGGTAAGTGTTGTGTTCATTCATAGTTAAAGACAGTAGAGGTTGAGGACTTTATTATCTAAAGATGGTAAGTGTTGTGTTCATTCATAATTAAAGACAGTAGAGGTTGAGGACTTTATTATCTAAAGATGGTAAGTGTTGTGTTCATTCATAGTTAAAGACAGTAGAGGTTGAGTACTTTATTATTTAAAGATGGTGAGTTAGAGTGTTGTGTTCATTCATAGTTAATTAAAGACAGTAGAGGTTGAGTACTTTATTATCTAAAGATGGTAAGTGTTGTGTTCATTCATAGTTAAAGACAGTAGAGGTTGAGGACTTTATTATCTAAAGATGGTAAGTGTTGTGTTCATTCATAGTTAAAGACAGTAGAGGTTGATGACTTTATTATCTAAAGATGGTAAGTGTTGTGTTCATTCATAGTTAAAGACAGTAGAGGTTGAGTACTTTATTATCTAAAGATGGTAAGTGTTGTGTTCATTCATAGTTAAAGACAGTAGAGGTTGAGGACTTTATTATCTAAAGATGGTAAGTGTTGTGTTCATTCATAGTTAAAGACAGTAGAGGTTGAGTACTTTATTATCTAAAGATGGTGAGTGTTGTGTTCATTCATAGTTAAAGGCAGTAGAGGTTGAGGACTTTATTATCTAAAGATGGTAAGTGTTGTGTTCATTCATAGTTAAAGACAGTAGAGGTTGAGTACTTTATTATCTAAAGATGATAAGTGTTGTGTTCATTCATAGTTAAAGACAGTAGAGGTTGAGGTCTTTATTATCCAAAGATGGTAAGTGTTGTGTTCATTCATAGTTAAAGACAGTAGAGGTTGAGGACTTTATTATCTAAAGATGGTAAGTGTTGTGTTCATTCATAGTTAAAGACAGTAGAGGTTGAGTACTTTATTATCTAAAGATGGTAAGTGTTGTGTTCATTCATAATTAAAGACAGTAGAGGTTGAGGACTTTATTATCTAAAGATTGTAAGTGTTGTGTTCATTCATAGTTAAAGACAGTAGAGGTTGAGGACTTTATTATCTAAAGATGGTGAGTTAGAGTGTTGCATTCATTCATAGTTAAAGACAGTAGAGGTTGAGGACTTTATTATATAAAGATGGTAAGTTAGAGTGTTGTGTTCATTCATAGTTAAAGACAGTAGAGGTTGAGGACTTTATTATCTAAAGATGGTAAGTGTTGTGTTCATTCATAGTTAAAGACAGTAGAGGTTGAGTACTTTATTATTTAAAGATGGTAAGTTAGAGTGTAGTGTTCATTCATAGTTAAAGACAGTAGAGGTTGAGTACTTTATTATCTAAAGATGGTAAGTGTTGTGTTCATTCATAGTTAAAGACAGTAGAGGTTGAGTACTTTATTATCTAAAGATGGTAAGTGTTGTGTTCATTCATAGTTAAAGACAGTAGAGGTTGAGGACTTTATTATCTAAAGATGGTAAGTGTTGTGTTCATTCATAGTTAAAGACAGTAGAGGTTGAGTACTTTATTATTTAATGATGGTGAGTTAGAGTGTTGTGTTAATTCATAGTTAAAGACAGTAGAGGTTGAGTACTTTATTATCTAAAGATGGTAAGTGTTGTGTTCATTCATAGTTAAAGACAGTAGAGGTTGAGTACTTTATTATCTAAAGATGGTAAGTGTTGTGTTCATTCATAGTTAAAGACAGTAGAGGTTGAGTACTTTATTATCTAAAGATGGTAAGTTAGAGTGTTGTGTTCATTCATAGTTAAAGACAGTAGAGGTTGAGTACTTTATTATCTAAAGATGGTAAGTGTTGTGTTCATTCATAGTTAAAGACAGTAGAGGTTGAGGACTTTCTTATCTAAAGATGTTAAGTGTTGTGGTCATTCATAGTTAAAGACAGTAGAGGTTGAGGACGTTATTATCTAAAGATGGTACGTGTTGTTTTCATTCATAGTTAAAGACAGTAGAGGTTGAGTACTTTATTATCTAAAGATGGTAAGTGTTGTGTTCATTCATAATTAAAGACAGTAGAGGTTGAGGACTTTATTATCTAAAGATGGTAAGTGTTGTGTTCATTCATAGTTAAAGACAGTAGAGGTTGAGTACTTTATTATTTAAAGATGGTGAGTTAGAGTGTTGTGTTCATTCATAGTTAATTAAAGACAGTAGAGGTTGAGTACTTTATTATCTAAAGATGGTAAGTGTTGTGTTCATTCATAGTTAAAGACAGTAGAGGTTGAGGACTTTATTATCCAAAGATGGTAAGTGTTGTGTTCATTCATAGTTAAAGACAGTAGAGGTTGAGGACTTTATTATCTAAAGATGGTAAGTGTTGTGTTCATTCATAGTTAAAGACAGTAGAGGTTGAGTACTTTATTATCTAAAGATGGTAAGTGTTGTGTTCATTCATAATTAAAGACAGTAGAGGTTGAGGACTTTATTATCTAAAGATGGTAAGTGTTGTGTTCATTCATAGTTAAAGACAGTAGAGGTTGAGTACTTTATTATTTAAAGATGGTGAGTTAGAGTGTTGTGTTCATTCATAGTTAACTAAAGACAGTAGAGGTTGAGTACTTTATTATCTAAAGATGGTAAGTGTTGTGTTCATTCATAGTTAAAGACAGTAGAGGTTGAGGACTTTATTATCTAAAGATGGTAAGTGTTGTGTTCATTCATAGTTAAAGACAGTAGAGGTTGAGGACTTTATTATCTAAAGATGGTAAGTGTTGTGTTCATTCATAGTTAAAGACAGTAGAGGTTGAGTACTTTATTATCTAAAGATGGTAAGTGTTGTGTTCATTCATAGTTAAAGACAGTAGAGGTTGAGGACTTTATTATCTAAAGATGGTAAGTGTTGTGTTCATTCATAGTTAAAGACAGTAGAGGTTGAGTACTTTATTATCTAAAGATGGTGAGTGTTGTGTTCATTCATAGTTAAAGACAGTAGAGGTTGAGGACTTTATTATCTAAAGATGGTAAGTGTTGTGTTCATTCATAGTTAAAGACAGTAGAGGTTGAGTACTTTATTATCTAAAGATGGTAAGTGTTGTGTTCATTCGTAGTTAAAGACAGTAGAGGTTGAGGACTTTATTATCCAAAGATGGTAAGTGTTGTGTTCATTCATAGTTAAAGACAGTAGAGGTTGAGGACTTTATTATCTAAAGATGGTAAGTGTTGTGTTCATTCATAGTTAAAGACAGTAGAGGTTGAGTACTTTATTATCTAAAGATGGTAAGTGTTGTGTACATTCATAATTAAAGACAGTAGAGGTTGAGGACTTTATTATCTAAAGATGGTAAGTGTTGTGTTCATTCATAGTTAAAGACAGTAGAGGTTGAGTACTTTATTATCTAAAGATGGTAAGTGTTGTGTTCATTCATAGTTAATTAAAGACAGTAGAGGTTGAGTACTTTATTGTCTAAAGATGGTAAGTGTTGTGTTCATTCATAGTTAAAGACAGTAGAGGTTGAGGACTTTATTATCTAAAGATGGTAAGTGTTGTGTTCATTCATAGTTAAAGACAGTAGAGGTTGAGGACTTTATTATCTAAAGATGGTAAGTGTTGTGTTCATTCATAGTTAAAGACAGTAGAGGTTGAGTACTTTATTATCTAAAGATGGTAAGTGTTGTGTTCATTCATAGTTAAAGACAGTAGAGGTTGAGTACTTTATTATCTAAAGATGGTAAGTGTTGTGTTCATTCATAGTTAATTAAAGACAGTAGAGGTTGAGTACTTTATTGTCTAAAGATGGTAAGTGTTGTGTTCATTCATAGTTAAAGACAGTAGAGGTTGAGGACTTTATTATCTAAAGATGGAAAGTGTTGTGTTCATTCATAGTTAAAGACAGTAGAGGTTGAGGACTTTATTATCTAAAGATGGTAAGTGTTGTGTTCATTCATAGTTAAAGACAGTAGAGGTTGAGTACTTTATTATCTAAAGATGGTAAGTGTTGTGTTCATTCATAGTTAAAGACAGTAGAGGTTGAGGACTTTATTATCTAAAGATGGTAAGTGTTGTGTTCATTCATAGTTAAAGACAGTAGAGGTTGAGTACTTTATTATCTAAAGATGGTGAGTGTTGTGTTCATTCATAGTTAAAGACAGTAGAGGTTGAGGACTTTATTATCTAAAGATGGTAAGTGTTGTGTTCATTCATAGTTAAAGACAGTAGAGGTTGAGTACTTTATTATCTAAAGATGGTAAGTGTTGTGTTCATTCATAGTTAAAGACAGTAGAGGTTGAGGACTTTATTATCTAAAGATGGTAAGTGTTGTGGTCATTCATAGTTAAAGACAGTAGAGGTTGAGGACTTTATTATCTAAAGATGGTACGTGTTGTTTTCATTCATAGTTAAAGACAGTAGAGGTTGAGTACTTTATTATCTAAAGATGGTAAGTGTTGTGTTCATTCATAGTTAAAGACAGTAGAGGTTGAGTACTTTATTATTTAAAGATGGTGAGTTAGAGTGTTGTGTTCATTCATAGTTAATTAAAGACAGTAGAGGTTGAGTACTTTATTATCTAAAGATGGTAAGTGTTGTGTTCATTCATAGTTAAAGACAGTAGAGGTTGAGGACTTTATTATCCAAAGATGGTAAGTGTTGTGTTCATTCATAGTTAAAGACAGTAGAGGTTGAGGACTTTATTATCTAAAGATGGTAAGTGTTGTGTTCATTCATAGTTAAAGACAGTAGAGGTTGAGTACTTTATTATCTAAAGATGGTAAGTGTTGTGTTCATTCATAATTAAAGACAGTAGAGGTTGAGGACTTTATTATCTAAAGATGGTAAGTGTTGTGTTCATTCATAGTTAAAGACAGTAGAGGTTGAGTACTTTATTATTTAAAGATGGTGAGTTAGAGTGTTGTGTTCATTTATAGTTAATTAAAGACAGTAGAGGTTGAGTACTTTATTATCTAAAGATGGTAAGTGTTGTGTTCATTCATAGTTAAAGACAGTAGAGGTTGAGGACTTTATTATCTAAAGATGGTAAGTGTTGTGTTCATTCATAGTTAAAGACAGTAGAGGTTGAGGACTTTATTATCTAAAGATGGTAAGTGTTGTGTTCATTCATAGTTAAAGACAGTAGAGGTTGAGTACTTTATTATCTAAAGATGGTAAGTGTTGTGTTCATTCATAGTTAAAGACAGTAGAGGTTGAGGACTTTATTATCTAAAGATGGTAAGTGTTGTGTTCATTCATAGTTAAAGACAGTAGAGGTTGAGTACTTTATTATCTAAAGATGGTGAGTGTTGTGTTCATTCATAGTTAAAGACAGTAGAGGTTGAGGACTTTATTATCTAAAGATGGTAAGTGTTGTGTTCATTCATAGTTAAAGACAGTAGAGGTTGAGTACTTTATTATCTAAAGATGGTAAGTGTTGTGTTCATTCATAGTTAAAGACAGTAGAGGTTGAGGACTTTATTATCTAAAGATGGTAAGTGTTGTGTTCATTCATAGTTAAAGACAGTAGAGGTTGAGTACTTTATTATCTAAAGATGGTGAGTGTTGTGTTCATTCATAGTTAAAGACAGTAGAGGTTGAGGACTTTATTATCTAAAGATGGTAAGTGTTGTGTTCATTCATAGTTAAAGACAGTAGAGGTTGAGTACTTTATTATCTAAAGATGGTAAGTGTTGTGTTCATTCGTAGTTAAAGACAGTAGAGGTTGAGGACTTTATTATCCAAAGATGGTAAGTGTTGTGTTCATTCATAGTTAAAGACAGTAGAGGTTGAGGACTTTATTATCTAAAGATGGTAAGTGTTGTGTTCATTCATAGTTAAAGACAGTAGAGGTTGAGTACTTTATTATCTAAAGATGGTAAGTGTTGTGTACATTCATAATTAAAGACAGTAGAGGTTGAGGACTTTATTATCTAAAGATGGTAAGTGTTGTGTTCATTCATAGTTAAAGACAGTAGAGGTTGAGTACTTTATTATCTAAAGATGGTGAGTGTTGTGTTCATTCATAGTTAAAGACAGTAGAGGTTGAGGACTTTATTATCTAAAGATGGTAAGTGTTGTGTTCATTCATAGTTAAAGACAGTAGAGGTTGAGTACTTTATTATCTAAAGATGGTAAGTGTTGTGTTCATTCATAGTTAAAGACAGTAGAGGTTGAGGACTTTATTATCTAAAGATGGTAAGTGTTGTGTTCATTCATAGTTAAAGACAGTAGAGGTTGAGTACTTTATTATCTAAAGATGGTGAGTGTTGTGTTCATTCATAGTTAAAGACAGTAGAGGTTGAGGACTTTATTATCTAAAGATGGTAAGTGTTGTGTTCATTCATAGTTAAAGACAGTAGAGGTTGAGTACTTTATTATCTAAAGATGGTAAGTGTTGTGTTCATTCGTAGTTAAAGACAGTAGAGGTTGAGGACTTTATTATCCAAAGATGGTAAGTGTTGTGTTCATTCATAGTTAAAGACAGTAGAGGTTGAGGACTTTATTATCTAAAGATGGTAAGTGTTGTGTTCATTCATAGTTAAAGACAGTAGAGGTTGAGTACTTTATTATCTAAAGATGGTAAGTGTTGTGTACATTCATAATTAAAGACAGTAGAGGTTGAGGACTTTATTATCTAAAGATGGTAAGTGTTGTGTTCATTCATAGTTAAAGACAGTAGAGGTTGAGTACTTTATTATCTAAAGATGGTAAGTGTTGTGTTCATTCATAGTTAATTAAAGACAGTAGAGGTTGAGTACTTTATTGTCTAAAGATGGTAAGTGTTGTGTTCATTCATAGTTAAAGACAGTAGAGGTTGAGGACTTTATTATCTAAAGATGGTAAGTGTTGTGTTCATTCATAGTTAAAGACAGTAGAGGTTGAGGACTTTATTATCTAAAGATGGTAAGTGTTGTGTTCATTCATAGTTAAAGACAGTAGAGGTTGAGTACTTTATTATCTAAAGATGGTAAGTGTTGTGTTCATTCATAGTTAAAGACAGTAGAGGTTGAGTACTTTATTATCTAAAGATGGTAAGTGTTGTGTTCATTCATAGTTAATTAAAGACAGTAGAGGTTGAGTACTTTATTGTCTAAAGATGGTAAGTGTTGTGTTCATTCATAGTTAAAGACAGTAGAGGTTGAGGACTTTATTATCTAAAGATGGTAAGTGTTGTGTTCATTCATAGTTAAAGACAGTAGAGGTTGAGGACTTTATTATCTAAAGATGGTAAGTGTTGTGTTCATTCATAGTTAAAGACAGTAGAGGTTGAGTACTTTATTATCTAAAGATGGTAAGTGTTGTGTTCATTCATAGTTAAAGACAGTAGAGGTTGAGGACTTTATTATCTAAAGATGGTAAGTGTTGTGTTCATTCATAGTTAAAGACAGTAGAGGTTGAGTACTTTATTATCTAAAGATGGTGAGTGTTGTGTTCATTCATAGTTAAAGACAGTAGAGGTTGAGGACTTTATTATCTAAAGATGGTAAGTGTTGTGTTCATTCATAGTTAAAGACAGTAGAGGTTGAGTACTTTATTATCTAAAGATGGTAAGTGTTGTGTTCATTCATAGTTAAAGACAGTAGAGGTTGAGGACTTTATTATCTAAAGATGGTAAGTGTTGTGGTCATTCATAGTTAAAGACAGTAGAGGTTGAGGACTTTATTATCTAAAGATGGTACGTGTTGTTTTCATTCATAGTTAAAGACAGTAGAGGTTGAGTACTTTATTATCTAAAGATGGTAAGTGTTGTGTTCATTCATAGTTAAAGACAGTAGAGGTTGAGTACTTTATTATTTAAAGATGGTGAGTTAGAGTGTTGTGTTCATTCATAGTTAATTAAAGACAGTAGAGGTTGAGTACTTTATTATCTAAAGATGGTAAGTGTTGTGTTCATTCATAGTTAAAGACAGTAGAGGTTGAGGACTTTATTATCCAAAGATGGTAAGTGTTGTGTTCATTCATAGTTAAAGACAGTAGAGGTTGAGGACTTTATTATCTAAAGATGGTAAGTGTTGTGTTCATTCATAGTTAAAGACAGTAGAGGTTGAGTACTTTATTATCTAAAGATGGTAAGTGTTGTGTTCATTCATAATTAAAGACAGTAGAGGTTGAGGACTTTATTATCTAAAGATGGTAAGTGTTGTGTTCATTCATAGTTAAAGACAGTAGAGGTTGAGTACTTTATTATTTAAAGATGGTGAGTTAGAGTGTTGTGTTCATTTATAGTTAATTAAAGACAGTAGAGGTTGAGTACTTTATTATCTAAAGATGGTAAGTGTTGTGTTCATTCATAGTTAAAGACAGTAGAGGTTGAGGACTTTATTATCTAAAGATGGTAAGTGTTGTGTTCATTCATAGTTAAAGACAGTAGAGGTTGAGGACTTTATTATCTAAAGATGGTAAGTGTTGTGTTCATTCATAGTTAAAGACAGTAGAGGTTGAGTACTTTATTATCTAAAGATGGTAAGTGTTGTGTTCATTCATAGTTAAAGACAGTAGAGGTTGAGGACTTTATTATCTAAAGATGGTAAGTGTTGTGTTCATTCATAGTTAAAGACAGTAGAGGTTGAGTACTTTATTATCTAAAGATGGTGAGTGTTGTGTTCATTCATAGTTAAAGACAGTAGAGGTTGAGGACTTTATTATCTAAAGATGGTAAGTGTTGTGTTCATTCATAGTTAAAGACAGTAGAGGTTGAGTACTTTATTATCTAAAGATGGTAAGTGTTGTGTTCATTCGTAGTTAAAGACAGTAGAGGTTGAGGACTTTATTATCCAAAGATGGTAAGTGTTGTGTTCATTCATAGTTAAAGACAGTAGAGGTTGAGGACTTTATTATCTAAAGATGGTAAGTGTTGTGTTCATTCATAGTTAAAGACAGTAGAGGTTGAGTACTTTATTATCTAAAGATGGTAAGTGTTGTGTTCATTCATAATTAAAGACAGTAGAGGTTGAGGACTTTATTATCTAAAGATGGTAAGTGTTGTGTTCATTCATAGTTAAAGACAGTAGAGGTTGAGTACTTTATTATCTAAAGATGGTAAGTGTTGTGTTCATTCATAGTTAATTAAAGACGGTAGAGGTTGAGTACTTTATTGTCTAAAGATGGTAAGTGTTGTGTTCATTCATAGTTAAAGACAGTAGAGGTTGAGGACTTTATTATCTAAAGATGGTAAGTGTTGTGTTCATTCATAGTTAAAGACAGTAGAGGTTGAGGACTTTATTATCTAAAGATGGTAAGTGTTGTGTTCATTCATAGTTAAAGACAGTAGAGGTTGAGTACTTTATTATCTAAAGATGGTAAGTGTTGTGTTCATTCATAGTTAAAGACAGTAGAGGTTGAGGACTTTATTATCTAAAGATGGTGAGTGTTGTGTTCATTCATAGTTAAAGACAGTAGAGGTTGAGGACTTTATTATCTAAAGATGGTAAGTGTTGTGTTCATTCATAGTTAAAGACAGTAGAGGTTGAGGACTTTATTATCTAAAGATGGTAAGTTAGAGTGTTGTGTTCATTCATAGTTAAAGACAGTAGAGGTTGAGTACTTTATTATCTAAAGATGGTAAGTGTTGTGTTCATTCATAGTTAAAGACAGTAGAGGTTGAGGACTTTATTATCTAAAGATGGTAAGTGTTGTGTTCATTCATAGTTAAAGACAGTAGAGGTTGAGGACTTTATTATCTAAAGATGGTACGTGTTGTGTTCATTCATAGTTAAAGACAGTAGAGGTTGAGTACTTTATTATCTAAAGATGGTAAGTGTTGTGTTCATTCATAATTAAAGACAGTAGAGGTTGAGGACTTTATTATCTAAAGATGGTAAGTGTTGTGTTCATTCATAGTTAAAGACAGTAGAGGTTGAGTACTTTATTATTTAAAGATGGTGAGTTAGAGTGTTGTGTTCATTCATAGTTAATTAAAGACAGTAGATGTTGAGTACTTTATTATCTAAAGATGGTAAGTGTTGTGTTCATTCATAGTTAAAGACAGTAGAGGTTGAGGACTTTATTATCCAAAGATGGTAAGTGTTGTGTTCATTCATAGTTAAAGACAGTAGAGGTTGAGGACTTTATTATCTAAAGATGGTAAGTGTTGTGTTCATTCATAGTTAAAGACAGTAGAGGTTGAGTACTTTATTATCTAAAGATGGTAAGTGTTGTGTTCATTCATAATTAAAGACAGTAGAGGTTGAGGACTTTATTATCTAAAGATGGTAAGTGTTGTGTTCATTCATAGTTAAAGACAGTAGAGGTTGAGGACTTTATTATCTAAAGATGGTAAGTGTTGTGTTCATTCATAGTTAAAGACAGTAGAGGTTGAGTACTTTATTATTTAAAGATGGTGAGTTAGAGTGTTGTGTTCATTCATAGTTAATTAAAGACATTAGAGGTTGAGTACTTTATTATCCAAAGATGGTAAGTGTTGTGTTCATTCATAGTTAAAGACAGTAGAGGTTGAGGACTTTATTATCTAAAGATGGTAAGTGTTGTGTTCATTCATAGTTAAAGACAGTAGAGGTTGAGTACTTTATTATCTAAAGATGGTAAGTGTTGTGTTCATTCATAATTAAAGACAGTAGAGGTTGAGGACTTTATTATCTAAAGATGGTAAGTGTTGTGTTCATTCATAGTTAAAGACAGTAGAGGTTGAGGACTTTATTATCTAAAGATGGTGAGTTAGAGTGTTGCATTCATTCATAGTTAAAGACAGTAGAGGTTGAGGACTTTATTATCTAAAGATGGTAAGTTAGAGTGTTGTCTTCATTCATAGTTAAAGACAGTAGAGGTTGAGGACTTTATTATCTAAACATGGTAAGTGTTGTGTTCATTCATAGTTAAAGACAGTAGAGGTTGAGTACTTTATTATTTAAAGATGGTAAGTTAGAGTGTTGTGTTCATTCATAGTTAAAGACAGTAGAGGTTGAGTACTTTATTATCTAAAGATGGTAAGTGTTGTGTTCATTCATAGTTAAAGACAGTAGAGGTTGAGTACTTTATTATCTAAAGATGGTAAGTGTTGTGTTCATTCATAGTTAAAGACAGTAGAGGTTGAGGACTTTATTATCTAAAGATGGTAAGTGTTGTGTTCATTCATAGTTAAAGACAGTAGAGGTTGAGTACTTTATTATTTAAAGAGGGTGAGTTAGAGTGTTGTGTTCATTCATAGTTAAAGACAGTAGAGGTTGAGTACTTTATTATCTAAAGATGGTAAGTGTTGTGTTCATTCATAGTTAAAGACAGTAGAGGTTGAGTACTTTATTATCTAAAGATGGTAAGTGTTGTGTTCATTCATAGTTAAATACAGTAGAGGTTGAGTACTTTATTATCTAAAAATGGTAAGTTAGAGTGTTGTGTTCATTCATAGTTAAAGACAGTAGAGGTTGAGTACTTTATTATCTAAAGATGGTAAGTGTTGTGTTCATTCATAGTTAAAGACGGTAGAGGTTGAGGACTTTATTATCTAAAGATGGTAAGTGTTGTGGTCATTCATAGTTAAAGACAGTAGAGGTTGAGGACTTTATTATCTAAAGATGGTACGTGTTGTGTTCATTCATAGTTAAAGACAGTAGAGGTTGAGTACTTTATTATCTAAAGATGGTAAGTGTTGTGTTCATTCATAATTAAAGACAGTAGAGGTTGAGGACTTTATTATTTAAAGATGGTAAGTGTTGTGTTCATTCATAGTTAAAGACAGTAGAGGTTGAGTACTTTATTATTTAAAGATGGTGAGTTAGAGTGTTGTGTTCATTCATAGTTAATTAAAGACAGTAGAGGTTGAGTACTTTATTATCTAAAGATGGTAAGTGTTGTGTTCATTCATAGTTAAAGACAGTAGAGGTTGAGGACTTTATTATCCAAAGATGGTAAGTGTTGTGTTCATTCATAGTTAAAGACAGTAGAGGTTGAGGACTTTATTATCTAAAGATGGTAAGTGTTGTGTTCATTCATAGTTAAAGACAGTAGAGGTTGAGGACTTTATTATCTAAAGATGGTAAGTGTTGTGTTCATTCATAGTTAAAGACAGTAGAGGTTGAGTACTTTATTATCTAAAGATGGTAAGTGTTGTGTTCATTCATAGTTAAAGACAGTAGAGGTTGAGTACTTTATTATCTAAAGATGGTGAGTGTTGTGTTCATTCATAGTTAAAGACAGTAGAGGTTGAGGACTTTATTATCTAAAGATGGTAAGTGTTGTGTTCATTCATAGTTAAAGACAGTAGAGGTTGAGTACTTTATTATCTAAAGATGGTAAGTGTTGTGTTCATTCATAGTTAAAGACAGTAGAGGTTGAGGACTTTATTATCTAAAGATGGTAAGTGTTGTGTTCATTCATAGTTAAAGACAGTAGAGGTTGAGGACTTTATTATCTAAAGATGGTAAGTGTTGTGTTCATTCATAGTTAAAGACAGTAGAGGTTGAGTACTTTATTATCTAAAGATGGTAAGTGTTGTGTTCATTCATAGTTAAAGACAGTAGAGGTTGAGTACTTTATTATCTAAAGATGGTAAGTGTTGTGTTCATTCATAGTTAAAGACAGTAGAGGTTGAGTACTTTATTATCTAAAGATGGTAAGTTAGAGTGTTGTGTTCATTCATAGTTAAAGACAGTAGAGGTTGAGTACTTTATTATCTAAAGATGGTAAGTGTTGTGTTCATTCATAGTTAAAGACAGTAGAGGTTGAGGACTTTATTATCTAAAGATGGTAAGTGTTGTGTTCATTCATAGTTAAAGACAGTAGAGGTTGAGGACTTTATTATCTAAAGATGGTACGTGTTGTGTTCATTCATAGTTAAAGACAGTAGAGGTTGAGTACTTTATTATCTAAAGATGGTAAGTGTTGTGTTCATTCATAATTAAAGACAGTAGAGGTTGAGGACTTTATTATCTAAAGATGGTAAGTGTTGTGTTCATTCATAGTTAAAGACAGTAGAGGTTGAGTACTTTATTATTTAAAGATGGTGAGTTAGAGTGTTGTGTTCATTCATAGTTAATTAAAGACAGTAGATGTTGAGTACTTTATTATCTAAAGATGGTAAGTGTTGTGTTCATTCATAGTTAAAGACAGTAGAGGTTGAGGACTTTATTATCCAAAGATGGTAAGTGTTGTGTTCATTCATAGTTAAAGACAGTAGAGGTTGAGGACTTTATTATCTAAAGATGGTAAGTGTTGTGTTCATTCATAGTTAAAGACAGTAGAGGTTGAGTACTTTATTATCTAAAGATGGTAAGTGTTGTGTTCATTCATAATTAAAGACAGTAGAGGTTGAGGACTTTATTATCTAAAGATGGTAAGTGTTGTGTTCATTCATAGTTAAAGACAGTAGAGGTTGAGGACTTTATTATCTAAAGATGGTAAGTGTTGTGTTCATTCATAGTTAAAGACAGTAGAGGTTGAGTACTTTATTATTTAAAGATGGTGAGTTAGAGTGTTGTGTTCATTCATAGTTAATTAAAGACATTAGAGGTTGAGTACTTTATTATCCAAAGATGGTAAGTGTTGTGTTCATTCATAGTTAAAGACAGTAGAGGTTGAGGACTTTATTATCTAAAGATGGTAAGTGTTGTGTTCATTCATAGTTAAAGACAGTAGAGGTTGAGGACTTTATTATCTAAAGATAGTAAGTGTTGTGTTCATTCATAGTTAAAGACAGTAGAGGTTGAGGACTTTATTATCTAAAGATGGTAAGTGTTGTGTTCATTCATAGTTAAAGACAGTAGAGGTTGAGTACTTTATTATCTAAAGATGGTAAGTGTTGTGTTCATTCATAATTAAAGACAGTAGAGGTTGAGGACTTTATTATCTAAAGATGGTAAGTGTTGTGTTCATTCATAGTTAAAGACAGTAGAGGTTGAGGACTTTATTATCTAAAGATGGTGAGTTAGAGTGTTGCATTCATTCATAGTTAAAGACAGTAGAGGTTGAGGACTTTATTATCTAAAGATGGTAAGTTAGAGTGTTGTCTTCATTCATAGTTAAAGACAGTAGAGGTTGAGGACTTTATTATCTAAACATGGTAAGTGTTGTGTTCATTCATAGTTAAAGACAGTAGAGGTTGAGTACTTTATTATTTAAATATGGTAAGTTAGAGTGTTGTGTTCATTCATAGTTAAAGACAGTAGAGGTTGAGTACTTTATTATCTAAAGATGGTAAGTGTTGTGTTCATTCATAGTTAAAGACAGTAGAGGTTGAGTACTTTATTATCTAAAGATGGTAAGTGTTGTGTTCATTCATAGTTAAAGACAGTAGAGGTTGAGGACTTTATTATCTAAAGATGGTAAGTGTTGTGTTCATTCATAGTTAAAGACAGTAGAGGTTGAGTACTTTATTATTTAAAGATGGTGAGTTAGAGTTTTGTGTTCATTCATAGTTAAAGACAGTAGAGGTTGAGTACTTTATTATCTAAAGATGGTAAGTGTTGTGTTCATTCATAGTTAAAGACAGTAGAGGTTGAGTACTTTATTATCTAAAGATGGTAAGTGTTGTGTTCATTCATAGTTAAATACAGTAGAGGTTGAGTACTTTATTATCTAAAAATGGTAAGTTAGAGTGTTGTGTTCATTCATAGTTAAAGACAGTAGAGGTTGAGTACTTTATTATCTAAAGATGGTAAGTGTTGTGTTCATTCATAGTTAAAGACGGTAGAGGTTGAGGACTTTATTATCTAAAGATGGTAAGTGTTGTGGTCATTCATAGTTAAAGACAGTAGAGGTTGAGGACTTTATTATCTAAAGATGGTACGTGTTGTGTTCATTCATAGTTAAAGACAGTAGAGGTTGAGTACTTTATTATCTAAAGATGGTAAGTGTTGTGTTCATTCATAATTAAAGACAGTAGAGGTTGAGGACTTTATTATTTAAAGATGGTAAGTGTTGTGTTCATTCATAGTTAAAGACAGTAGAGGTTGAGTACTTTATTATTTAAAGATGGTGAGTTAGAGTGTTGTGTTCATTCATAGTTAATTAAAGACAGTAGAGGTTGAGTACTTTATTATCTAAAGATGGTAAGTGTTGTGTTCATTCATAGTTAAAGACAGTAGAGGTTGAGGACTTTATTATCCAAAGATGGTAAGTGTTGTGTTCATTCATAGTTAAAGACAGTAGAGGTTGAGGACTTTATTATCTAAAGATGGTAAGTGTTGTGTTCATTCATAGTTAAAGACAGTAGAGGTTGAGTACTTTATTATCTAAAGATGGTAAGTGTTGTGTTCATTCATAATTAAAGACAGTAGAGGTTGAGGACTTTATTATCTAAAGATGGTAAGTGTTGTGTTCATTCATAGTTAAAGACAGTAGAGGTTGAGTACTTTATTATTTAAAGATGGTGAGTTAGAGTGTTGTGTTCATTCATAGTTAATTAAAGACAGTAGAGGTTGAGTACTTTATTATCTAAAGATTTTAAGTGTTGTGTTCATTCATAGTTAAAGACAGTAGAGGTTGAGGACTTTATTATCTAAAGATGGTAAGTGTTGTGTTCATTCATAGTTAAAGACAGTAGAGGTTGAGGACTTTATTATCTAAAGATGGTAAGTGTTGTGTTCATTCATAGTTAAAGACAGTAGAGGTTGAGGACTTTATTATCTAAAGATGGTAAGTGTTGTGTTCATTCATAGTTAAAGACAGTAGAGGTTGAGTACATTATTATTTAAAGATGGTGAGTTAAAGTGTTGTGTTCATTCATAGTTAAAGACAGTAGAGGTTGAGGACTTTATTATCTAAAGATGGTAAGTGTTGTGTTCATTCATAGTTAAAGACAGTAGAGGTTGAGGACTTTATTATCTAAAGATGGTAAGTGTTGTGTTCATTCATAGTTAAAGACAGTAGAGGTTGAGTACTTTATTATCTAAAGATGGTGAGTGTTGTGTTCATTCATAGTTAAAGACAGTAGAGGTTGAGGACTTTATTATCTAAAGATGGTAAGTGTTGTGTTCATTCATAGTTAAAGACAGTAGAGGTTGAGTACTTTATTATCTAAAGATGGTAAGTGTTGTGTTCATTCATAGTTAAAGACAGTAGAGGTTGAGGACTTTATTATCTAAAGATGGTAAGTGTTGTGTTCATTCATAGTTAAAGACAGTAGAGGTTGAGGACTTTATTATCTAAAGATGGTAAGTGTTGTGTTCATTCATAGTTAAAGACAGTAGAGGTTGAGTACTTTATTATCTAAAGATGGTAAGTGTTGTGTTCATTCATAGTTAAAGACAGTAGAGGTTGAGTACTTTATTATCTAAAGATGGTAAGTTAGAGTGTTGTGTTCATTCATAGTTAAAGACAGTAGAGGTTGAGTACTTTATTATCTAAAGATGGTAAGTGTTGTGTTCATTCATAGTTAAAGACAGTAGAGGTTGAGGACTTTATTATCTAAAGATGGTACGTGTTGTGTTCATTCATAGTTAAAGACAGTAGAGGTTGAGTACTTTATTATCTAAAGATGGTAAGTGTTGTGTTCATTCATAATTAAAGACAGTAGAGGTTGAGGACTTTATTATCTAAAGATGGTAAGTGTTGTGTTCATTCATAGTTAAAGACAGTAGAGGTTGAGTACTTTATTATTTAAAGATGGTGAGTTAGAGTGTTGTGTTCATTCATAGTTAATTAAAGATAGTAGATGTTGAGGACTTTATTATCTAAAGATGGTAAGTGTTGTGTTCATTCATAGTTAAAGACAGTAGAGGTTGAGGACTTTATTATCCAAAGATGGTAAGTGTTCTGTTCATTCATAGTTAAAGACAGTAGAGGTTGAGTACTTTATTATCTAAAGATGGTAAGTGTTGTGTTCATTCATAATTAAAGACAGTAGAGGTTGAGGACTTTATTATCTAAAGATGGTAAGTGTTGTGTTCATTCATAGTTAAAGACAGTAGAGGTTGAGTACTTTATTATTTAAAGATGGTGAGTTAGAGTGTTGTGTTCATTCATAGTTAATTAAAGATAGTAGATGTTGAGGACTTTATTATCTAAAGATGGTAAGTGTTGTGTTCATTCAGAGTTAAAGACAGTAGAGGTTGAGGACTTTATTATCCAAAGATGGTAAGTGTTGTGTTCATTCATAGTTAAAGACAGTAGAGGTTGAGGACTTTATTATCTAAAGATGGTAAGTGTTGTGTTCATTCATAGTTAAAGACAGTAGAGGTTGAGTACTTTATTATCTAAAGATGGTAAGTGTTGTGTTCATTCATAATTAAAGACAGTAGAGGTTGAGGACTTTATTATCTAAAGATGGTAAGTGTTGTGTTCATTCATAGTTAAAGACAGTAGAGGTTGAGGACTTTATTATCCAAAGATGGTAAGTGTTGTGTTCATTCATAGTTAAAGACAGTAGAGGTTGAGGACTTTATTATCTAAAGATGGTAAGTGTTGTGTTCATTCATAGTTAAAGACAGTAGAGGTTGAGTACTTTATTATCTAAAGATGGTAAGTGTTGTGTTCATTCATAATTAAAGACAGTAGAGGTTGAGGACTTTATTATCTAAAGATGGTAAGTGTTGTGTTCATTCATAGTTAAAGACAGTAGAGGTTGAGGACTTTATTATCTAAAGATGGTAAGTGTTGTGTTCATTCATAGTTAAAGACAGTAGAGGTTGAGTACTTTATTATTTAAAGATGGTGAGTTAGAGTGTTGTGTTCATTCATAGTTAATTAAAGACATTAGAGGTTGAGTACTTTATTATCCAAAGATGGTAAGTGTTGTGTTCATTCATAGTTAAAGACAGTAGAGGTTGAGGCCTTTATTATCTAAAGATGGTAAGTGTTGTGTTCATTCATAGTTAAAGACAGTAGAGGTTGAGTACTTTATTATCTAAAGATGGTAAGTGTTGTGTTCATTCATAATTAAAGACAGTAGAGGTTGAGGACTTTATTATCTAAAGATGGTAAGTGTTGTGTTCATTCATAGTTAAAGACAGTAGAGGTTGAGGACTTTATTATCTAAAGATGGTGAGTTAGAGTGTTGCATTCATTCATAGTTAAAGACAGTAGAGGTTGAGGACTTTATTATCTAAACATGGTAAGTGTTGTGTTCATTCATAGTTAAAGACAGTAGAGGTTGAGTACTTTATTATTTAAAGATGGTAAGTTAGAGTGTTGTGTTCATTCATAGTTAAAGACAGTAGAGGTTGAGTACTTTATTATCTAAAGATGGTAAGTGTTGTGTTCATTCATAGTTAAAGACAGTAGAGGTTGAGTACTTTATTATCTAAAGATGGTAAGTGTTGTGTTCATTCATAGTTAAAGACAGTAGAGGTTGAGGACTTTATTATCTAAAGATGGTAAGTGTTGTGTTCATTCATAGTTAAAGACAGTAGAGGTTGAGTACTTTATTATTTAAAGATGGTGAGTTAGAGTGTTGTGTTCATTCATAGTTAAAGACAGTAGAGGTTGAGTACTTTATTATCTAAAGATGGTAAGTGTTGTGTTCATTCATAGTTAAAGACAGTAGAGGTTGAGTACTTTATTATCTAAAGATGGTAAGTGTTGTGTTCATTCATAGTTAAATACAGTAGAGGTTGAGTACTTTATTATCTAAAAATGGTAAGTTAGAGTGTTGTGTTCATTCATAGTTAAAGACAGTAGAGGTTGAGTACTTTATTATCTAAAGATGGTAAGTGTTGTGTTCATTCATAGTTAAAGACGGTAGAGGTTGAGGACTTTATTATCTAAAGATGGTAAGTGTTGTGGTCATTCATAGTTAAAGACAGTAGAGGTTGAGGACTTTATTATCTAAAGATGGTACGTGTTGTGTTCATTCATAGTTAAAGACAGTAGAGGTTGAGTACTTTATTATCTAAAGATGGTAAGTGTTGTGTTCATTCATAATTAAAGACAGTAGAGGTTGAGGACTTTATTATTTAAAGATGGTAAGTGTTGTGTTCATTCATAGTTAAAGACAGTAGAGGTTGAGTACTTTATTATTTAAAGATGGTGAGTTAGAGTGTTGTGTTCATTCATAGTTAATTAAAGACAGTAGAGGTTGAGTACTTTATTATCTAAAGATGGTAAGTGTTGTGTTCATTCATAGTTAAAGACAGTAGAGGTTGAGGACTTTATTATCCAAAGATGGTAAGTGTTGTGTTCATTCATAGTTAAAGACAGTAGAGGTTGAGGACTTTATTATCTAAAGATGGTAAGTGTTGTGTTCATTCATAGTTAAAGACAGTAGAGGTTGAGGACTTTATTATCTAAAGATGGTAAGTGTTGTGTTCATTCATAGTTAAAGACAGTAGAGGTTGAGTACTTTATTATCTAAAGATGGTAAGTGTTGTGTTCATTCATAGTTAAAGACAGTAGAGGTTGAGGACTTTATTATCTAAAGATGGTAAGTGTTGTGTTCATTCATAGTTAAAGACAGTAGAGGTTGAGTACTTTATTATCTAAAGATGGTAAGTGTTGTGTTCATTCATAGTTAAATACAGTAGAGGTTGAGTACTTTATTATCTAAAAATGGTAAGTTAGAGTGTTGTGTTCATTCATAGTTAAAGACAGTAGAGGTTGAGTACTTTATTATCTAAAGATGGTAAGTGTTGTGTTCATTCATAGTTAAAGACGGTAGAGGTTGAGGACTTTATTATCTAAAGATGGTAAGTGTTGTGGTCATTCATAGTTAAAGACAGTAGAGGTTGAGGACTTTATTATCTAAAGATGGTACGTGTTGTGTTCATTCATAGTTAAAGACAGTAGAGGTTGAGTACTTTATTATCTAAAGATGGTAAGTGTTGTGTTCATTCATAATTAAAGACAGTAGAGGTTGAGGACTTTATTATTTAAAGATGGTAAGTGTTGTGTTCATTCATAGTTAAAGACAGTAGAGGTTGAGTACTTTATTATTTAAAGATGGTGAGTTAGAGTGTTGTGTTCATTCATAGTTAATTAAAGACAGTAGAGGTTGAGTACTTTATTATCTAAAGATGGTAAGTGTTGTGTTCATTCATAGTTAAATACAGTAGAGGTTGAGTACTTTATTATCTAAAAATGGTAAGTTAGAGTGTTGTGTTCATTCATAGTTAAAGACAGTAGAGGTTGAGTACTTTATTATCTAAAGATGGTAAGTGTTGTGTTCATTCATAGTTAAAGACGGTAGAGGTTGAGGACTTTATTATCTAAAGATGGTAAGTGTTGTGGTCATTCATAGTTAAAGACAATAGAGGTTGAGGACTTTATTATCTAAAGATGGTACGTGTTGTGTTCATTCATAGTTAAAGACAGTAGAGGTTGAGTACTTTATTATCTAAAGATGGTAAGTGTTGTGTTCATTCATAATTAAAGACAGTAGAGGTTGAGGACTTTATTATTTAAAGATGGTAAGTGTTGTGTTCATTCATAGTTAAAGACAGTAGAGGTTGAGTACTTTATTATTTAAAGATGGTGAGTTAGAGTGTTGTGTTCATTCATAGTTAATTAAAGACAGTAGAGGTTGAGTACTTTATTATCTAAAGATGGTAAGTGTTGTGTTCATTCATAGTTAAAGACAGTAGAGGTTGAGGACTTTATTATCCAAAGATGGTAAGTGTTGTGTTCATTCATAGTTAAAGACAGTAGAGGTTGAGGACTTTATTATCTAAAGATGGTAAGTGTTGTGTTCATTCATAGTTAAAGACAGTAGAGGTTGAGGACTTTATTATCTAAAGATGGTAAGTGTTGTGTTCATTCATAGTTAAAGACAGTAGAGGTTGAGTACTTTATTATCTAAAGATGGTAAGTGTTGTGTTCATTCATAGTTAAAGACAGTAGAGGTTGAGGACTTTATTATCTAAAGATGGTAAGTGTTGTGTTCATTCATAGTTAAAGACAGTAGAGGTTGAGTACTTTATTATCTAAAGATGGTGAGTGTTGTGTTCATTCATAGTTAAAGACAGTAGAGGTTGAGGACTTTATTATCTAAAGATGGTAAGTGTTGTGTTCATTCATAGTTAAAGACAGTAGAGGTTGAGTACTTTATTATCTAAAGATGGTAAGTGTTGTGTTCATTCATAGTTAAAGACAGTAGAGGTTGAGGACTTTATTATCTAAAGATGGTAAGTGTTGTGTTCATTCATAGTTAAAGACAGTAGAGGTTGAGGACTTTATTATCTAAAGATGGTAAGTGTTGTGTTCATTCATAGTTAAAGACAGTAGAGGTTGAGTACTTTATTATCTAAAGATGGTAAGTGTTGTGTTCATTCATAGTTAAAGACAGTAGAGGTTGAGTACTTTATTATCTAAAGATGGTAAGTGTTGTGTTCATTCATAGTTAAAGACAGTAGAGGTTGAGTACTTTATTATCTAAAGATGGTAAGTTAGAGTGTTGTGTTCATTCATAGTTAAAGACAGTAGAGGTTGAGTACTTTATTATCTAAAGATGGTAAGTGTTGTGTTCATTCATAGTTAAAGACAGTAGAGGTTGAGGACTTTATTATCTAAAGATGGTAAGTGTTGTGTTCATTCATAGTTAAAGACAGTAGAGGTTGAGGACTTTATTATCTAAAGATGGTACGTGTTGTGTTCATTCATAGTTAAAGACAGTAGAGGTTGAGTACTTTATTATCTAAAGATGGTAAGTGTTGTGTTCATTCATAATTAAAGACAGTAGAGGTTGAGGACTTTATTATCTAAAGATGGTAAGTGTTGTGTTCATTCATAGTTAAAGACAGTAGAGGTTGAGTACTTTATTATTTAAAGATGGTGAGTTAGAGTGTTGTGTTCATTCATAGTTAATTAAAGACAGTAGATGTTGAGTACTTTATTATCTAAAGATGGTAAGTGTTGTGTTCATTCATAGTTAAAGACAGTAGAGGTTGAGGACTTTATTATCCAAAGATGGTAAGTGTTGTGTTCATTCATAGTTAAAGACAGTAGAGGTTGAGGACTTTATTATCTAAAGATGGTAAGTGTTGTGTTCATTCATAGTTAAAGACAGTAGAGGTTGAGTACTTTATTATCTAAAGATGGTAAGTGTTGTGTTCATTCATAATTAAAGACAGTAGAGGTTGAGGACTTTATTATCTAAAGATGGTAAGTGTTGTGTTCATTCATAGTTAAAGACAGTAGAGGTTGAGGACTTTATTATCTAAAGATGGTAAGTGTTGTGTTCATTCATAGTTAAAGACAGTAGAGGTTGAGTACTTTATTATTTAAAGATGGTGAGTTAGAGTGTTGTGTTCATTCATAGTTAATTAAAGACATTAGAGGTTGAGTACTTTATTATCCAAAGATGGTAAGTGTTGTGTTCATTCATAGTTAAAGACAGTAGAGGTTGAGGACTTTATTATCTAAAGATGGTAAGTGTTGTGTTCATTCATAGTTAAAGACAGTAGAGGTTGAGGACTTTATTATCTAAAGATGGTAAGTGTTGTGTTCATTCATAGTTAAAGACAGTAGAGGTTGAGTACTTTATTATCTAAAGATGGTAAGTGTTGTGTTCATTCATAATTAAAGACAGTAGAGGTTGAGGACTTTATTATCTAAAGATGGTAAGTGTTGTGTTCATTCATAGTTAAAGACAGTAGAGGTTGAGGACTTTATTATCTAAAGATGGTGAGTTAGAGTGTTGCATTCATTCATAGTTAAAGACAGTAGAGGTTGAGGACTTTATTATCTAAAGATGGTAAGTTAGAGTGTTGTCTTCATTCATAGTTAAAGACAGTAGAGGTTGAGGACTTTATTATCTAAACATGGTAAGTGTTGTGTTCATTCATAGTTAAAGACAGTAGAGGTTGAGTACTTTATTATCTAAAGATGGTAAGTGTTGTGTTCATTCATAGTTAAAGACAGTAGAGGTTGAGGACTTTATTATCTAAAGATGGTAAGTGTTGTGTTCATTCATAGTTAAAGACAGTAGAGGTTGAGTACTTTATTATTTAAAGATGGTGAGTTAGAGTGTTGTGTTCATTCATAGTTAAAGACAGTAGAGGTTGAGTACTTTATTATCTAAAGATGGTAAGTGTTGTGTTCATTCATAGTTAAAGACAGTAGAGGTTGAGTACTTTATTATCTAAAGATGGTAAGTGTTGTGTTCATTCATAGTTAAATACAGTAGAGGTTGAGTACTTTATTATCTAAAAATGGTAAGTTAGAGTGTTGTGTTCATTCATAGTTAAAGACAGTAGAGGTTGAGTACTTTATTATCTAAAGATGGTAAGTGTTGTGTTCATTCATAGTTAAAGACGGTAGAGGTTGAGGACTTTATTATCTAAAGATGGTAAGTGTTGTGGTCATTCATAGTTAAAGACAGTAGAGGTTGAGGACTTTATTATCTAAAGATGGTACGTGTTGTGTTCATTCATAGTTAAAGACAGTAGAGGTTGAGTACTTTATTATCTAAAGATGGTAAGTGTTGTGTTCATTCATAATTAAAGACAGTAGAGGTTGAGGACTTTATTATTTAAAGATGGTAAGTGTTGTGTTCATTCATAGTTAAAGACAGTAGAGGTTGAGTACTTTATTATTTAAAGATGGTGAGTTAGAGTGTTGTGTTCATTCATAGTTAATTAAAGACAGTAGAGGTTGAGTACTTTATTATCTAAAGATGGTAAGTGTTGTGTTCATTCATAGTTAAAGACAGTAGAGGTTGAGGACTTTATTATCCAAAGATGGTAAGTGTTGTGTTCATTCATAGTTAAAGACAGTAGAGGTTGAGGACTTTATTATCTAAAGATGGTAAGTGTTGTGTTCATTCATAGTTAAAGACAGTAGAGGTTGAGGACTTTATTATCTAAAGATGGTAAGTGTTGTGTTCATTCATAGTTAAAGACAGTAGAGGTTGAGTACTTTATTATCTAAAGATGGTAAGTGTTGTGTTCATTCATAGTTAAAGACAGTAGAGGTTGAGGACTTTATTATCTAAAGATGGTAAGTGTTGTGTTCATTCATAGTTAAAGACAGTAGAGGTTGAGTACTTTATTATCTAAAGATGGTGAGTGTTGTGTTCATTCATAGTTAAAGACAGTAGAGGTTGAGGACTTTATTATCTAAAGATGGTAAGTGTTGTGTTCATTCATAGTTAAAGACAGTAGAGGTTGAGTACTTTATTATCTAAAGATGGTAAGTGTTGTGTTCATTCATAGTTAAAGACAGTAGAGGTTGAGGACTTTATTATCTAAAGATGGTAAGTGTTGTGTTCATTCATAGTTAAAGACAGTAGAGGTTGAGGACTTTATTATCTAAAGATGGTAAGTGTTGTGTTCATTCATAGTTAAAGACAGTAGAGGTTGAGTACTTTATTATCTAAAGATGGTAAGTGTTGTGTTCATTCATAGTTAAAGACAGTAGAGGTTGAGTACTTTATTATCTAAAGATGGTAAGTGTTGTGTTCATTCATAGTTAAAGACAGTAGAGGTTGAGTACTTTATTATCTAAAGATGGTAAGTTAGAGTGTTGTGTTCATTCATAGTTAAAGACAGTAGAGGTTGAGTACTTTATTATCTAAAGATGGTAAGTGTTGTGTTCATTCATAGTTAAAGACAGTAGAGGTTGAGGACTTTATTATCTAAAGATGGTAAGTGTTGTGTTCATTCATAGTTAAAGACAGTAGAGGTTGAGGACTTTATTATCTAAAGATGGTACGTGTTGTGTTCATTCATAGTTAAAGACAGTAGAGGTTGAGTACTTTATTATCTAAAGATGGTAAGTGTTGTGTTCATTCATAATTAAAGACAGTAGAGGTTGAGGACTTTATTATCTAAAGATGGTAAGTGTTGTGTTCATTCATAGTTAAAGACAGTAGAGGTTGAGTACTTTATTATTTAAAGATGGTGAGTTAGAGTGTTGTGTTCATTCATAGTTAATTAAAGACAGTAGATGTTGAGTACTTTATTATCTAAAGATGGTAAGTGTTGTGTTCATTCATAGTTAAAGACAGTAGAGGTTGAGGACTTTATTATCCAAAGATGGTAAGTGTTGTGTTCATTCATAGTTAAAGACAGTAGAGGTTGAGGACTTTATTATCTAAAGATGGTAAGTGTTGTGTTCATTCATAGTTAAAGACAGTAGAGGTTGAGTACTTTATTATCTAAAGATGGTAAGTGTTGTGTTCATTCATAATTAAAGACAGTAGAGGTTGAGGACTTTATTATCTAAAGATGGTAAGTGTTGTGTTCATTCATAGTTAAAGACAGTAGAGGTTGAGGACTTTATTATCTAAAGATGGTAAGTGTTGTGTTCATTCATAGTTAAAGACAGTAGAGGTTGAGTACTTTATTATTTAAAGATGGTGAGTTAGAGTGTTGTGTTCATTCATAGTTAATTAAAGACATTAGAGGTTGAGTACTTTATTATCCAAAGATGGTAAGTGTTGTGTTCATTCATAGTTAAAGACAGTAGAGGTTGAGGACTTTATTATCTAAAGATGGTAAGTGTTGTGTTCATTCATAGTTAAAGACAGTAGAGGTTGAGGACTTTATTATCTAAAGATGGTAAGTGTTGTGTTCATTCATAGTTAAAGACAGTAGAGGTTGAGTACTTTATTATCTAAAGATGGTAAGTGTTGTGTTCATTCATAATTAAAGACAGTAGAGGTTGAGGACTTTATTATCTAAAGATGGTAAGTGTTGTGTTCATTCATAGTTAAAGACAGTAGAGGTTGAGGACTTTATTATCTAAAGATGGTGAGTTAGAGTGTTGCATTCATTCATAGTTAAAGACAGTAGAGGTTGAGGACTTTATTATCTAAAGATGGTAAGTGTTGTGTTCATTCATAGTTAAAGACAGTAGAGGTTGAGTACTTTATTATCTAAAGATGGTAAGTGTTGTGTTCATTCATAGTTAAAGACAGTAGAGGTTGAGTACTTTATTATCTAAAGATGGTAAGTTAGAGTGTTGTGTTCATTCATAGTTAAAGACAGTAGAGGTTGAGTACTTTATTATCTAAAGATGGTAAGTGTTGTGTTCATTCATAGTTAAAGACAGTAGAGGTTGAGGACTTTATTATCTAAAGATGGTACGTGTTGTGTTCATTCATAGTTAAAGACAGTAGAGGTTGAGTACTTTATTATCTAAAGATGGTAAGTGTTGTGTTCATTCATAATTAAAGACAGTAGAGGTTGAGGACTTTATTATCTAAAGATGGTAAGTGTTGTGTTCATTCATAGTTAAAGACAGTAGAGGTTGAGTACTTTATTATTTAAAGATGGTGAGTTAGAGTGTTGTGTTCATTCATAGTTAATTAAAGATAGTAGATGTTGAGGACTTTATTATCTAAAGATGGTAAGTGTTGTGTTCATTCATAGTTAAAGACAGTAGAGGTTGAGGACTTTATTATCCAAAGATGGTAAGTGTTCTGTTCATTCATAGTTAAAGACAGTAGAGGTTGAGTACTTTATTATCTAAAGATGGTAAGTGTTGTGTTCATTCATAATTAAAGACAGTAGAGGTTGAGGACTTTATTATCTAAAGATGGTAAGTGTTGTGTTCATTCATAGTTAAAGACAGTAGAGGTTGAGTACTTTATTATTTAAAGATGGTGAGTTAGAGTGTTGTGTTCATTCATAGTTAATTAAAGATAGTAGATGTTGAGGACTTTATTATCTAAAGATGGTAAGTGTTGTGTTCATTCAGAGTTAAAGACAGTAGAGGTTGAGGACTTTATTATCCAAAGATGGTAAGTGTTGTGTTCATTCATAGTTAAAGACAGTAGAGGTTGAGGACTTTATTATCTAAAGATGGTAAGTGTTGTGTTCATTCATAGTTAAAGACAGTAGAGGTTGAGTACTTTATTATCTAAAGATGGTAAGTGTTGTGTTCATTCATAATTAAAGACAGTAGAGGTTGAGGACTTTATTATCTAAAGATGGTAAGTGTTGTGTTCATTCATAGTTAAAGACAGTAGAGGTTGAGGACTTTATTATCCAAAGATGGTAAGTGTTGTGTTCATTCATAGTTAAAGACAGTAGAGGTTGAGGACTTTATTATCTAAAGATGGTAAGTGTTGTGTTCATTCATAGTTAAAGACAGTAGAGGTTGAGTACTTTATTATCTAAAGATGGTAAGTGTTGTGTTCATTCATAATTAAAGACAGTAGAGGTTGAGGACTTTATTATCTAAAGATGGTAAGTGTTGTGTTCATTCATAGTTAAAGACAGTAGAGGTTGAGGACTTTATTATCTAAAGATGGTAAGTGTTGTGTTCATTCATAGTTAAAGACAGTAGAGGTTGAGTACTTTATTATTTAAAGATGGTGAGTTAGAGTGTTGTGTTCATTCATAGTTAATTAAAGACATTAGATGTTGAGTACTTTATTATCCAAAGATGGTAAGTGTTGTGTTCATTCATAGTTAAAGACAGTAGAGGTTGAGGCCTTTATTATCTAAAGATGGTAAGTGTTGTGTTCATTCATAGTTAAAGACAGTAGAGGTTGAGTACTTTATTATCTAAAGATGGTAAGTGTTGTGTTCATTCATAATTAAAGACAGTAGAGGTTGAGGACTTTATTATCTAAAGATGGTAAGTGTTGTGTTCATTCATAGTTAAAGACAGTAGAGGTTGAGGACTTTATTATCTAAAGATGGTGAGTTAGAGTGTTGCATTCATTCATAGTTAAAGACAGTAGAGGTTGAGGACTTTATTATCTAAAGATGGTAAGTGTTGTGTTCATTCATAGTTAAAGACAGTAGAGGTTGAGGACTTTATTATCTAAAGATGGTACGTGTTGTGTTCATTCATAGTTAAAGACAGTAGAGGTTGAGTACTTTATTATCTAAAGATGGTAAGTGTTGTGTTCATTCATAATTAAAGACAGTAGAGGTTGAGGACTTTATTATCTAAAGATGGTAAGTGTTGTGTTCATTCATAGTTAAAGACAGTAGAGGTTGAGTACTTTATTATTTAAAGATGGTGAGTTAGAGTGTTGTGTTCATTCATAGTTAATTAAAGATAGTAGATGTTGAGGACTTTATTATCTAAAGATGGTAAGTGTTGTGTTCATTCATAGTTAAAGACAGTAGAGGTTGAGGACTTTATTATCCAAAGATGGTAAGTGTTCTGTTCATTCATAGTTAAAGACAGTAGAGGTTGAGTACTTTATTATCTAAAGATGGTAAGTGTTGTGTTCATTCATAATTAAAGACAGTAGAGGTTGAGGACTTTATTATCTAAAGATGGTAAGTGTTGTGTTCATTCATAGTTAAAGACAGTAGAGGTTGAGTACTTTATTATTTAAAGATGGTGAGTTAGAGTGTTGTGTTCATTCATAGTTAATTAAAGATAGTAGATGTTGAGGACTTTATTATCTAAAGATGGTAAGTGTTGTGTTCATTCAGAGTTAAAGACAGTAGAGGTTGAGGACTTTATTATCCAAAGATGGTAAGTGTTGTGTTCATTCATAGTTAAAGACAGTAGAGGTTGAGGACTTTATTATCTAAAGATGGTAAGTGTTGTGTTCATTCATAGTTAAAGACAGTAGAGGTTGAGTACTTTATTATCTAAAGATGGTAAGTGTTGTGTTCATTCATAATTAAAGACAGTAGAGGTTGAGGACTTTATTATCTAAAGATGGTAAGTGTTGTGTTCATTCATAGTTAAAGACAGTAGAGGTTGAGGACTTTATTATCCAAAGATGGTAAGTGTTGTGTTCATTCATAGTTAAAGACAGTAGAGGTTGAGGACTTTATTATCTAAAGATGGTAAGTGTTGTGTTCATTCATAGTTAAAGACAGTAGAGGTTGAGTACTTTATTATCTAAAGATGGTAAGTGTTGTGTTCATTCATAATTAAAGACAGTAGAGGTTGAGGACTTTATTATCTAAAGATGGTAAGTGTTGTGTTCATTCATAGTTAAAGACAGTAGAGGTTGAGGACTTTATTATCTAAAGATGGTAAGTGTTGTGTTCATTCATAGTTAAAGACAGTAGAGGTTGAGTACTTTATTATTTAAAGATGGTGAGTTAGAGTGTTGTGTTCATTCATAGTTAATTAAAGACATTAGATGTTGAGTACTTTATTATCCAAAGATGGTAAGTGTTGTGTTCATTCATAGTTAAAGACAGTAGAGGTTGAGGCCTTTATTATCTAAAGATGGTAAGTGTTGTGTTCATTCATAGTTAAAGACAGTAGAGGTTGAGTACTTTATTATCTAAAGATGGTAAGTGTTGTGTTCATTCATAATTAAAGACAGTAGAGGTTGAGGACTTTATTATCTAAAGATGGTAAGTGTTGTGTTCATTCATAGTTAAAGACAGTAGAGGTTGAGGACTTTATTATCTAAAGATGGTGAGTTAGAGTGTTGCATTCATTCATAGTTAAAGACAGTAGAGGTTGAGGACTTTATTATCTAAAGATGGTAAGTTAGAGTGTTGTCTTCATTCATAGTTAAAGACAGTAGAGGTTGAGGACTTTATTATCTAAACATGGTAAGTGTTGTGTTCATTCATAGTTAAAGACAGTAGAGGTTGAGTACTTTATTATTTAAAGATGGTAAGTTAGAGTGTTGTGTTCATTCATAGTTAAAGACAGTAGAGGTTGAGTACTTTATTATCTAAAGATGGTAAGTGTTGTGTTCATTCATAGTTAAAGACAGTAGAGGTTGAGTACTTTATTATCTAAAGATGGTAAGTGTTGTGTTCATTCATAGTTAAAGACAGTAGAGGTTGAGGACTTTATTATCTAAAGATGGTAAGTGTTGTGTTCATTCATAGTTAAAGACAGTAGAGGTTGAGTACTTTATTATTTAAAGATGGTGAGTTAGAGTGTTGTGTTCATTCATAGTTAAAGACAGTAGAGGTTGAGTACTTTATTATCTAAAGATGGTAAGTGTTGTGTTCATTCATAGTTAAAGACAGTAGAGGTTGAGTACTTTATTATCTAAAGATGGTAAGTGTTGTGTTCATTCATAGTTAAATACAGTAGAGGTTGAGTACTTTATTATCTAAAAATGGTAAGTTAGAGTGTTGTGTTCATTCATAGTTAAAGACAGTAGAGGTTGAGTACTTTATTATCTAAAGATGGTAAGTGTTGTGTTCATTCATAGTTAAAGACGGTAGAGGTTGAGGACTTTATTATCTAAAGATGGTAAGTGTTGTGGTCATTCATAGTTAAAGACAGTAGAGGTTGAGGACTTTATTATCTAAAGATGGTACGTGTTGTGTTCATTCATAGTTAAAGACAGTAGAGGTTGAGTACTTTATTATCTAAAGATGGTAAGTGTTGTGTTCATTCATAATTAAAGACAGTAGAGGTTGAGGACTTTATTATTTAAAGATGGTAAGTGTTGTGTTCATTCATAGTTAAAGACAGTAGAGGTTGAGTACTTTATTATTTAAAGATGGTGAGTTAGAGTGTTGTGTTCATTCATAGTTAATTAAAGACAGTAGAGGTTGAGTACTTTATTATCTAAAGATGGTAAGTGTTGTGTTCATTCATAGTTAAAGACAGTAGAGGTTGAGGACTTTATTATCCAAAGATGGTAAGTGTTGTTTTCATTCATAGTTAAAGACAGTAGAGGTTGAGGACTTTATTATCTAAAGATGGTAAGTGTTGTGTTCATTCATAGTTAAAGACAGTAGAGGTTGAGGACTTTATTATCTAAAGATGGTAAGTGTTGTGTTCATTCATAGTTAAAGACAGTAGAGGTTGAGTACTTTATTATCTAAAGATGGTAAGTGTTGTGTTCATTCATAGTTAAAGACAGTAGAGGTTGAGGACTTTATTATCTAAAGATGGTAAGTGTTGTGTTCATTCATAGTTAAAGACAGTAGAGGTTGAGTACTTTATTATCTAAAGATGGTGAGTGTTGTGTTCATTCATAGTTAAAGACAGTAGAGGTTGAGGACTTTATTATCTAAAGATGGTAAGTGTTGTGTTCATTCATAGTTAAAGACAGTAGAGGTTGAGTACTTTATTATCTAAAGATGGTAAGTGTTGTGTTCATTCATAGTTAAAGACAGTAGAGGTTGAGGACTTTATTATCTAAAGATGGTAAGTGTTGTGTTCATTCATAGTTAAAGACAGTAGAGGTTGAGGACTTTATTATCTAAAGATGGTAAGTGTTGTGTTCATTCATAGTTAAAGACAGTAGAGGTTGAGTACTTTATTATCTAAAGATGGTAAGTGTTGTGTTCATTCATAGTTAAAGACAGTAGAGGTTGAGTACTTTATTATCTAAAGATGGTAAGTGTTGTGTTCATTCATAGTTAAAGACAGTAGAGGTTGAGTACTTTATTATCTAAAGATGGTAAGTTAGAGTGTTGTGTTCATTCATAGTTAAAGACAGTAGAGGTTGAGTACTTTATTATCTAAAGATGGTAAGTGTTGTGTTCATTCATAGTTAAAGACAGTAGAGGTTGAGGACTTTATTATCTAAAGATGGTAAGTGTTGTGTTCATTCATAGTTAAAGACAGTAGAGGTTGAGGACTTTATTATCTAAAGATGGTACGTGTTGTGTTCATTCATAGTTAAAGACAGTAGAGGTTGAGTACTTTATTATCTAAAGATGGTAAGTGTTGTGTTCATTCATAATTAAAGACAGTAGAGGTTGAGGACTTTATTATCTAAAGATGGTAAGTGTTGTGTTCATTCATAGTTAAAGACAGTAGAGGTTGAGTACTTTATTATTTAAAGATGGTGAGTTAGAGTGTTGTGTTCATTCATAGTTAATTAAAGACAGTAGATGTTGAGTACTTTATTATCTAAAGATGGTAAGTGTTGTGTTCATTCATAGTTAAAGACAGTAGAGGTTGAGGACTTTATTATCCAAAGATGGTAAGTGTTGTGTTCATTCATAGTTAAAGACAGTAGAGGTTGAGGACTTTATTATCTAAAGATGGTAAGTGTTGTGTTCATTCATAGTTAAAGACAGTAGAGGTTGAGTACTTTATTATCTAAAGATGGTAAGTGTTGTGTTCATTCATAATTAAAGACAGTAGAGGTTGAGGACTTTATTATCTAAAGATGGTAAGTGTTGTGTTCATTCATAGTTAAAGACAGTAGAGGTTGAGGACTTTATTATCTAAAGATGGTAAGTGTTGTGTTCATTCATAGTTAAAGACAGTAGAGGTTGAGTACTTTATTATTTAAAGATGGTGAGTTAGAGTGTTGTGTTCATTCATAGTTAATTAAAGACATTAGAGGTTGAGTACTTTATTATCCAAAGATGGTAAGTGTTGTGTTCATTCATAGTTAAAGACAGTAGAGGTTGAGGACTTTATTATCTAAAGATGGTAAGTGTTGTGTTCATTCATAGTTAAAGACAGTAGAGGTTGAGGACTTTATTATCTAAAGATGGTAAGTGTTGTGTTCATTCATAGTTAAAGACAGTAGAGGTTGAGTACTTTATTATCTAAAGATGGTAAGTGTTGTGTTCATTCATAATTAAAGACAGTAGAGGTTGAGGACTTTATTATCTAAAGATGGTAAGTGTTGTGTTCATTCATAGTTAAAGACAGTAGAGGTTGAGGACTTTATTATCTAAAGATGGTGAGTTAGAGTGTTGCATTCATTCATAGTTAAAGACAGTAGAGGTTGAGGACTTTATTATCTAAAGATGGTAAGTTAGAGTGTTGTCTTCATTCATAGTTAAAGACAGTAGAGGTTGAGGACTTTATTATCTAAACATGGTAAGTGTTGTGTTCATTCATAGTTAAAGACAGTAGAGGTTGAGTACTTTATTATTTAAAGATGGTAAGTTAGAGTGTTGTGTTCATTCATAGTTAAAGACAGTAGAGGTTGAGGACTTTATTATCTAAAGATGGTGAGTTAGAGTGTTGCATTCATTCATAGTTAAAGACAGTAGAGGTTGAGGACTTTATTATCTAAAGATGGTAAGTTAGAGTGTTGTCTTCATTCATAGTTAAAGACAGTAGAGGTTGAGGACTTTATTATCTAAACATGGTAAGTGTTGTGTTCATTCATAGTTAAAGACAGTAGAGGTTGAGTACTTTATTATCTAAAGATGGTAAGTGTTGTGTTCATTCATAGTTAAAGACAGTAGAGGTTGAGGACTTTATTATCTAAAGATGGTAAGTGTTGTGTTCATTCATAGTTAAAGACAGTAGAGGTTGAGTACTTTATTATTTAAAGATGGTGAGTTAGAGTGTTGTGTTCATTCATAGTTAAAGACAGTAGAGGTTGAGTACTTTATTATCTAAAGATGGTAAGTGTTGTGTTCATTCATAGTTAAAGACAGTAGAGGTTGAGTACTTTATTATCTAAAGATGGTAAGTGTTGTGTTCATTCATAGTTAAATACAGTAGAGGTTGAGTACTTTATTATCTAAAAATGGTAAGTTAGAGTGTTGTGTTCATTCATAGTTAAAGACAGTAGAGGTTGAGTACTTTATTATCTAAAGATGGTAAGTGTTGTGTTCATTCATAGTTAAAGACGGTAGAGGTTGAGGACTTTATTATCTAAAGATGGTAAGTGTTGTGGTCATTCATAGTTAAAGACAGTAGAGGTTGAGGACTTTATTATCTAAAGATGGTACGTGTTGTGTTCATTCATAGTTAAAGACAGTAGAGGTTGAGTACTTTATTATCTAAAGATGGTAAGTGTTGTGTTCATTCATAATTAAAGACAGTAGAGGTTGAGGACTTTATTATTTAAAGATGGTAAGTGTTGTGTTCATTCATAGTTAAAGACAGTAGAGGTTGAGTACTTTATTATTTAAAGATGGTGAGTTAGAGTGTTGTGTTCATTCATAGTTAATTAAAGACAGTAGAGGTTGAGTACTTTATTATCTAAAGATGGTAAGTGTTGTGTTCATTCATAGTTAAAGACAGTAGAGGTTGAGGACTTTATTATCCAAAGATGGTAAGTGTTGTGTTCATTCATAGTTAAAGACAGTAGAGGTTGAGGACTTTATTATCTAAAGATGGTAAGTGTTGTGTTCATTCATAGTTAAAGACAGTAGAGGTTGAGGACTTTATTATCTAAAGATGGTAAGTGTTGTGTTCATTCATAGTTAAAGACAGTAGAGGTTGAGTACTTTATTATCTAAAGATGGTAAGTGTTGTGTTCATTCATAGTTAAAGACAGTAGAGGTTGAGGACTTTATTATCTAAAGATGGTAAGTGTTGTGTTCATTCATAGTTAAAGACAGTAGAGGTTGAGTACTTTATTATCTAAAGATGGTGAGTGTTGTGTTCATTCATAGTTAAAGACAGTAGAGGTTGAGGACTTTATTATCTAAAGATGGTAAGTGTTGTGTTCATTCATAGTTAAAGACAGTAGAGGTTGAGTACTTTATTATCTAAAGATGGTAAGTGTTGTGTTCATTCATAGTTAAAGACAGTAGAGGTTGAGGACTTTATTATCTAAAGATGGTAAGTGTTGTGTTCATTCATAGTTAAAGACAGTAGAGGTTGAGGACTTTATTATCTAAAGATGGTAAGTGTTGTGTTCATTCATAGTTAAAGACAGTAGAGGTTGAGTACTTTATTATCTAAAGATGGTAAGTGTTGTGTTCATTCATAGTTAAAGACAGTAGAGGTTGAGTACTTTATTATCTAAAGATGGTAAGTGTTGTGTTCATTCATAGTTAAAGACAGTAGAGGTTGAGTACTTTATTATCTAAAGATGGTAAGTTAGAGTGTTGTGTTCATTCATAGTTAAAGACAGTAGAGGTTGAGTACTTTATTATCTAAAGATGGTAAGTGTTGTGTTCATTCATAGTTAAAGACAGTAGAGGTTGAGGACTTTATTATCTAAAGATGGTAAGTGTTGTGTTCATTCATAGTTAAAGACAGTAGAGGTTGAGGACTTTATTATCTAAAGATGGTACGTGTTGTGTTCATTCATAGTTAAAGACAGTAGAGGTTGAGTACTTTATTATCTAAAGATGGTAAGTGTTGTGTTCATTCATAATTAAAGACAGTAGAGGTTGAGGACTTTATTATCTAAAGATGGTAAGTGTTGTGTTCATTCATAGTTAAAGACAGTAGAGGTTGAGTACTTTATTATTTAAAGATGGTGAGTTAGAGTGTTGTGTTCATTCATAGTTAATTAAAGACAGTAGATGTTGAGTACTTTATTATCTAAAGATGGTAAGTGTTGTGTTCATTCATAGTTAAAGACAGTAGAGGTTGAGGACTTTATTATCCAAAGATGGTAAGTGTTGTGTTCATTCATAGTTAAAGACAGTAGAGGTTGAGGACTTTATTATCTAAAGATGGTAAGTGTTGTGTTCATTCATAGTTAAAGACAGTAGAGGTTGAGTACTTTATTATCTAAAGATGGTAAGTGTTGTGTTCATTCATAATTAAAGACAGTAGAGGTTGAGGACTTTATTATCTAAAGATGGTAAGTGTTGTGTTCATTCATAGTTAAAGACAGTAGAGGTTGAGGACTTTATTATCTAAAGATGGTAAGTGTTGTGTTCATTCATAGTTAAAGACAGTAGAGGTTGAGTACTTTATTATTTAAAGATGGTGAGTTAGAGTGTTGTGTTCATTCATAGTTAATTAAAGACATTAGAGGTTGAGTACTTTATTATCCAAAGATGGTAAGTGTTGTGTTCATTCATAGTTAAAGACAGTAGAGGTTGAGGACTTTATTATCTAAAGATGGTAAGTGTTGTGTTCATTCATAGTTAAAGACAGTAGAGGTTGAGGACTTTATTATCTAAAGATGGTAAGTGTTGTGTTCATTCATAGTTAAAGACAGTAGAGGTTGAGTACTTTATTATCTAAAGATGGTAAGTGTTGTGTTCATTCATAATTAAAGACAGTAGAGGTTGAGGACTTTATTATCTAAAGATGGTAAGTGTTGTGTTCATTCATAGTTAAAGACAGTAGAGGTTGAGGACTTTATTATCTAAAGATGGTGAGTTAGAGTGTTGCATTCATTCATAGTTAAAGACAGTAGAGGTTGAGGACTTTATTATCTAAAGATGGTAAGTGTTGTGTTCATTCATAGTTAAAGACAGTAGAGGTTGAGTACTTTATTATCTAAAGATGGTAAGTGTTGTGTTCATTCATAGTTAAAGACAGTAGAGGTTGAGTACTTTATTATCTAAAGATGGTAAGTTAGAGTGTTGTGTTCATTCATAGTTAAAGACAGTAGAGGTTGAGTACTTTATTATCTAAAGATGGTAAGTGTTGTGTTCATTCATAGTTAAAGACAGTAGAGGTTGAGGACTTTATTATCTAAAGATGGTACGTGTTGTGTTCATTCATAGTTAAAGACAGTAGAGGTTGAGTACTTTATTATCTAAAGATGGTAAGTGTTGTGTTCATTCATAATTAAAGACAGTAGAGGTTGAGGACTTTATTATCTAAAGATGGTAAGTGTTGTGTTCATTCATAGTTAAAGACAGTAGAGGTTGAGTACTTTATTATTTAAAGATGGTGAGTTAGAGTGTTGTGTTCATTCATAGTTAATTAAAGATAGTAGATGTTGAGGACTTTATTATCTAAAGATGGTAAGTGTTGTGTTCATTCATAGTTAAAGACAGTAGAGGTTGAGGACTTTATTATCCAAAGATGGTAAGTGTTCTGTTCATTCATAGTTAAAGACAGTAGAGGTTGAGTACTTTATTATCTAAAGATGGTAAGTGTTGTGTTCATTCATAATTAAAGACAGTAGAGGTTGAGGACTTTATTATCTAAAGATGGTAAGTGTTGTGTTCATTCATAGTTAAAGACAGTAGAGGTTGAGTACTTTATTATTTAAAGATGGTGAGTTAGAGTGTTGTGTTCATTCATAGTTAATTAAAGATAGTAGATGTTGAGGACTTTATTATCTAAAGATGGTAAGTGTTGTGTTCATTCAGAGTTAAAGACAGTAGAGGTTGAGGACTTTATTATCCAAAGATGGTAAGTGTTGTGTTCATTCATAGTTAAAGACAGTAGAGGTTGAGGACTTTATTATCTAAAGATGGTAAGTGTTGTGTTCATTCATAGTTAAAGACAGTAGAGGTTGAGTACTTTATTATCTAAAGATGGTAAGTGTTGTGTTCATTCATAATTAAAGACAGTAGAGGTTGAGGACTTTATTATCTAAAGATGGTAAGTGTTGTGTTCATTCATAGTTAAAGACAGTAGAGGTTGAGGACTTTATTATCCAAAGATGGTAAGTGTTGTGTTCATTCATAGTTAAAGACAGTAGAGGTTGAGGACTTTATTATCTAAAGATGGTAAGTGTTGTGTTCATTCATAGTTAAAGACAGTAGAGGTTGAGTACTTTATTATCTAAAGATGGTAAGTGTTGTGTTCATTCATAATTAAAGACAGTAGAGGTTGAGGACTTTATTATCTAAAGATGGTAAGTGTTGTGTTCATTCATAGTTAAAGACAGTAGAGGTTGAGGACTTTATTATCTAAAGATGGTAAGTGTTGTGTTCATTCATAGTTAAAGACAGTAGAGGTTGAGTACTTTATTATTTAAAGATGGTGAGTTAGAGTGTTGTGTTCATTCATAGTTAATTAAAGACATTAGATGTTGAGTACTTTATTATCCAAAGATGGTAAGTGTTGTGTTCATTCATAGTTAAAGACAGTAGAGGTTGAGGCCTTTATTATCTAAAGATGGTAAGTGTTGTGTTCATTCATAGTTAAAGACAGTAGAGGTTGAGTACTTTATTATCTAAAGATGGTAAGTGTTGTGTTCATTCATAATTAAAGACAGTAGAGGTTGAGGACTTTATTATCTAAAGATGGTAAGTGTTGTGTTCATTCATAGTTAAAGACAGTAGAGGTTGAGGACTTTATTATCTAAAGATGGTGAGTTAGAGTGTTGCATTCATTCATAGTTAAAGACAGTAGAGGTTGAGGACTTTATTATCTAAAGATGGTAAGTGTTGTGTTCATTCATAGTTAAAGACAGTAGAGGTTGAGGACTTTATTATCTAAAGATGGTACGTGTTGTGTTCATTCATAGTTAAAGACAGTAGAGGTTGAGTACTTTATTATCTAAAGATGGTAAGTGTTGTGTTCATTCATAATTAAAGACAGTAGAGGTTGAGGACTTTATTATCTAAAGATGGTAAGTGTTGTGTTCATTCATAGTTAAAGACAGTAGAGGTTGAGTACTTTATTATTTAAAGATGGTGAGTTAGAGTGTTGTGTTCATTCATAGTTAATTAAAGATAGTAGATGTTGAGGACTTTATTATCTAAAGATGGTAAGTGTTGTGTTCATTCATAGTTAAAGACAGTAGAGGTTGAGGACTTTATTATCCAAAGATGGTAAGTGTTCTGTTCATTCATAGTTAAAGACAGTAGAGGTTGAGTACTTTATTATCTAAAGATGGTAAGTGTTGTGTTCATTCATAATTAAAGACAGTAGAGGTTGAGGACTTTATTATCTAAAGATGGTAAGTGTTGTGTTCATTCATAGTTAAAGACAGTAGAGGTTGAGTACTTTATTATTTAAAGATGGTGAGTTAGAGTGTTGTGTTCATTCATAGTTAATTAAAGATAGTAGATGTTGAGGACTTTATTATCTAAAGATGGTAAGTGTTGTGTTCATTCAGAGTTAAAGACAGTAGAGGTTGAGGACTTTATTATCCAAAGATGGTAAGTGTTGTGTTCATTCATAGTTAAAGACAGTAGAGGTTGAGGACTTTATTATCTAAAGATGGTAAGTGTTGTGTTCATTCATAGTTAAAGACAGTAGAGGTTGAGTACTTTATTATCTAAAGATGGTAAGTGTTGTGTTCATTCATAATTAAAGACAGTAGAGGTTGAGGACTTTATTATCTAAAGATGGTAAGTGTTGTGTTCATTCATAGTTAAAGACAGTAGAGGTTGAGGACTTTATTATCCAAAGATGGTAAGTGTTGTGTTCATTCATAGTTAAAGACAGTAGAGGTTGAGGACTTTATTATCTAAAGATGGTAAGTGTTGTGTTCATTCATAGTTAAAGACAGTAGAGGTTGAGTACTTTATTATCTAAAGATGGTAAGTGTTGTGTTCATTCATAATTAAAGACAGTAGAGGTTGAGGACTTTATTATCTAAAGATGGTAAGTGTTGTGTTCATTCATAGTTAAAGACAGTAGAGGTTGAGGACTTTATTATCTAAAGATGGTAAGTGTTGTGTTCATTCATAGTTAAAGACAGTAGAGGTTGAGTACTTTATTATTTAAAGATGGTGAGTTAGAGTGTTGTGTTCATTCATAGTTAATTAAAGACATTAGATGTTGAGTACTTTATTATCCAAAGATGGTAAGTGTTGTGTTCATTCATAGTTAAAGACAGTAGAGGTTGAGGCCTTTATTATCTAAAGATGGTAAGTGTTGTGTTCATTCATAGTTAAAGACAGTAGAGGTTGAGTACTTTATTATCTAAAGATGGTAAGTGTTGTGTTCATTCATAATTAAAGACAGTAGAGGTTGAGGACTTTATTATCTAAAGATGGTAAGTGTTGTGTTCATTCATAGTTAAAGACAGTAGAGGTTGAGGACTTTATTATCTAAAGATGGTGAGTTAGAGTGTTGCATTCATTCATAGTTAAAGACAGTAGAGGTTGAGGACTTTATTATCTAAAGATGGTAAGTTAGAGTGTTGTCTTCATTCATAGTTAAAGACAGTAGAGGTTGAGGACTTTATTATCTAAACATGGTAAGTGTTGTGTTCATTCATAGTTAAAGACAGTAGAGGTTGAGTACTTTATTATTTAAAGATGGTAAGTTAGAGTGTTGTGTTCATTCATAGTTAAAGACAGTAGAGGTTGAGTACTTTATTATCTAAAGATGGTAAGTGTTGTGTTCATTCATAGTTAAAGACAGTAGAGGTTGAGTACTTTATTATCTAAAGATGGTAAGTGTTGTGTTCATTCATAGTTAAAGACAGTAGAGGTTGAGGACTTTATTATCTAAAGATGGTAAGTGTTGTGTTCATTCATAGTTAAAGACAGTAGAGGTTGAGTACTTTATTATTTAAAGATGGTGAGTTAGAGTGTTGTGTTCATTCATAGTTAAAGACAGTAGAGGTTGAGTACTTTATTATCTAAAGATGGTAAGTGTTGTGTTCATTCATAGTTAAAGACAGTAGAGGTTGAGTACTTTATTATCTAAAGATGGTAAGTGTTGTGTTCATTCATAGTTAAATACAGTAGAGGTTGAGTACTTTATTATCTAAAAATGGTAAGTTAGAGTGTTGTGTTCATTCATAGTTAAAGACAGTAGAGGTTGAGTACTTTATTATCTAAAGATGGTAAGTGTTGTGTTCATTCATAGTTAAAGACGGTAGAGGTTGAGGACTTTATTATCTAAAGATGGTAAGTGTTGTGGTCATTCATAGTTAAAGACAGTAGAGGTTGAGGACTTTATTATCTAAAGATGGTACGTGTTGTGTTCATTCATAGTTAAAGACAGTAGAGGTTGAGTACTTTATTATCTAAAGATGGTAAGTGTTGTGTTCATTCATAATTAAAGACAGTAGAGGTTGAGGACTTTATTATTTAAAGATGGTAAGTGTTGTGTTCATTCATAGTTAAAGACAGTAGAGGTTGAGTACTTTATTATTTAAAGATGGTGAGTTAGAGTGTTGTGTTCATTCATAGTTAATTAAAGACAGTAGAGGTTGAGTACTTTATTATCTAAAGATGGTAAGTGTTGTGTTCATTCATAGTTAAAGACAGTAGAGGTTGAGGACTTTATTATCCAAAGATGGTAAGTGTTGTTTTCATTCATAGTTAAAGACAGTAGAGGTTGAGGACTTTATTATCTAAAGATGGTAAGTGTTGTGTTCATTCATAGTTAAAGACAGTAGAGGTTGAGGACTTTATTATCTAAAGATGGTAAGTGTTGTGTTCATTCATAGTTAAAGACAGTAGAGGTTGAGTACTTTATTATCTAAAGATGGTAAGTGTTGTGTTCATTCATAGTTAAAGACAGTAGAGGTTGAGGACTTTATTATCTAAAGATGGTAAGTGTTGTGTTCATTCATAGTTAAAGACAGTAGAGGTTGAGTACTTTATTATCTAAAGATGGTGAGTGTTGTGTTCATTCATAGTTAAAGACAGTAGAGGTTGAGGACTTTATTATCTAAAGATGGTAAGTGTTGTGTTCATTCATAGTTAAAGACAGTAGAGGTTGAGTACTTTATTATCTAAAGATGGTAAGTGTTGTGTTCATTCATAGTTAAAGACAGTAGAGGTTGAGGACTTTATTATCTAAAGATGGTAAGTGTTGTGTTCATTCATAGTTAAAGACAGTAGAGGTTGAGGACTTTATTATCTAAAGATGGTAAGTGTTGTGTTCATTCATAGTTAAAGACAGTAGAGGTTGAGTACTTTATTATCTAAAGATGGTAAGTGTTGTGTTCATTCATAGTTAAAGACAGTAGAGGTTGAGTACTTTATTATCTAAAGATGGTAAGTGTTGTGTTCATTCATAGTTAAAGACAGTAGAGGTTGAGTACTTTATTATCTAAAGATGGTAAGTTAGAGTGTTGTGTTCATTCATAGTTAAAGACAGTAGAGGTTGAGTACTTTATTATCTAAAGATGGTAAGTGTTGTGTTCATTCATAGTTAAAGACAGTAGAGGTTGAGGACTTTATTATCTAAAGATGGTAAGTGTTGTGTTCATTCATAGTTAAAGACAGTAGAGGTTGAGGACTTTATTATCTAAAGATGGTACGTGTTGTGTTCATTCATAGTTAAAGACAGTAGAGGTTGAGTACTTTATTATCTAAAGATGGTAAGTGTTGTGTTCATTCATAATTAAAGACAGTAGAGGTTGAGGACTTTATTATCTAAAGATGGTAAGTGTTGTGTTCATTCATAGTTAAAGACAGTAGAGGTTGAGTACTTTATTATTTAAAGATGGTGAGTTAGAGTGTTGTGTTCATTCATAGTTAATTAAAGACAGTAGATGTTGAGTACTTTATTATCTAAAGATGGTAAGTGTTGTGTTCATTCATAGTTAAAGACAGTAGAGGTTGAGGACTTTATTATCCAAAGATGGTAAGTGTTGTGTTCATTCATAGTTAAAGACAGTAGAGGTTGAGGACTTTATTATCTAAAGATGGTAAGTGTTGTGTTCATTCATAGTTAAAGACAGTAGAGGTTGAGTACTTTATTATCTAAAGATGGTAAGTGTTGTGTTCATTCATAATTAAAGACAGTAGAGGTTGAGGACTTTATTATCTAAAGATGGTAAGTGTTGTGTTCATTCATAGTTAAAGACAGTAGAGGTTGAGGACTTTATTATCTAAAGATGGTAAGTGTTGTGTTCATTCATAGTTAAAGACAGTAGAGGTTGAGTACTTTATTATTTAAAGATGGTGAGTTAGAGTGTTGTGTTCATTCATAGTTAATTAAAGACATTAGAGGTTGAGTACTTTATTATCCAAAGATGGTAAGTGTTGTGTTCATTCATAGTTAAAGACAGTAGAGGTTGAGGACTTTATTATCTAAAGATGGTAAGTGTTGTGTTCATTCATAGTTAAAGACAGTAGAGGTTGAGGACTTTATTATCTAAAGATGGTAAGTGTTGTGTTCATTCATAGTTAAAGACAGTAGAGGTTGAGTACTTTATTATCTAAAGATGGTAAGTGTTGTGTTCATTCATAATTAAAGACAGTAGAGGTTGAGGACTTTATTATCTAAAGATGGTAAGTGTTGTGTTCATTCATAGTTAAAGACAGTAGAGGTTGAGGACTTTATTATCTAAAGATGGTGAGTTAGAGTGTTGCATTCATTCATAGTTAAAGACAGTAGAGGTTGAGGACTTTATTATCTAAAGATGGTAAGTTAGAGTGTTGTCTTCATTCATAGTTAAAGACAGTAGAGGTTGAGGACTTTATTATCTAAACATGGTAAGTGTTGTGTTCATTCATAGTTAAAGACAGTAGAGGTTGAGTACTTTATTATTTAAAGATGGTAAGTTAGAGTGTTGTGTTCATTCATAGTTAAAGACAGTAGAGGTTGAGTACTTTATTATCTAAAGATGGTAAGTGTTGTGTTCATTCATAGTTAAAGACAGTAGAGGTTGAGTACTTTATTATCTAAAGATGGTAAGTGTTGTGTTCATTCATAGTTAAAGACAGTAGAGGTTGAGGACTTTATTATCTAAAGATGGTAAGTGTTGTGTTCATTCATAGTTAAAGACAGTAGAGGTTGAGTACTTTATTATTTAAAGATGGTGAGTTAGAGTGTTGTGTTCATTCATAGTTAAAGACAGTAGAGGTTGAGTACTTTATTATCTAAAGATGGTAAGTGTTGTGTTCATTCATAGTTAAAGACAGTAGAGGTTGAGTACTTTATTATCTAAAGATGGTAAGTGTTGTGTTCATTCATAGTTAAATACAGTAGAGGTTGAGTACTTTATTATCTAAAAATGGTAAGTTAGAGTGTTGTGTTCATTCATAGTTAAAGACAGTAGAGGTTGAGTACTTTATTATCTAAAGATGGTAAGTGTTGTGTTCATTCATAGTTAAAGACGGTAGAGGTTGAGGACTTTATTATCTAAAGATGGTAAGTGTTGTGGTCATTCATAGTTAAAGACAGTAGAGGTTGAGGACTTTATTATCTAAAGATGGTACGTGTTGTGTTCATTCATAGTTAAAGACAGTAGAGGTTGAGTACTTTATTATCTAAAGATGGTAAGTGTTGTGTTCATTCATAATTAAAGACAGTAGAGGTTGAGGACTTTATTATTTAAAGATGGTAAGTGTTGTGTTCATTCATAGTTAAAGACAGTAGAGGTTGAGTACTTTATTATTTAAAGATGGTGAGTTAGAGTGTTGTGTTCATTCATAGTTAATTAAAGACAGTAGAGGTTGAGTACTTTATTATCTAAAGATGGTAAGTGTTGTGTTCATTCATAGTTAAAGACAGTAGAGGTTGAGGACTTTATTATCCAAAGATGGTAAGTGTTGTGTTCATTCATAGTTAAAGACAGTAGAGGTTGAGGACTTTATTATCTAAAGATGGTAAGTGTTGTGTTCATTCATAGTTAAAGACAGTAGAGGTTGAGTACTTTATTATCTAAAGATGGTAAGTGTTGTGTTCATTCATAATTAAAGACAGTAGAGGTTGAGGACTTTATTATCTAAAGATGGTAAGTGTTGTGTTCATTCATAGTTAAAGACAGTAGAGGTTGAGTACTTTATTATTTAAAGATGGTGAGTTAGAGTGTTGTGTTCATTCATAGTTAATTAAAGACAGTAGAGGTTGAGTACTTTATTATCTAAAGATTTTAAGTGTTGTGTTCATTCATAGTTAAAGACAGTAGAGGTTGAGGACTTTATTATCTAAAGATGGTAAGTGTTGTGTTCATTCATAGTTAAAGACAGTAGAGGTTGAGGACTTTATTATCTAAAGATGGTAAGTGTTGTGTTCATTCATAGTTAAAGACAGTAGAGGTTGAGGACTTTATTATCTAAAGATGGTAAGTGTTGTGTTCATTCATAGTTAAAGACAGTAGAGGTTGAGTACATTATTATTTAAAGATGGTGAGTTAAAGTGTTGTGTTCATTCATAGTTAAAGACAGTAGAGGTTGAGGACTTTATTATCTAAAGATGGTAAGTGTTGTGTTCATTCATAGTTAAAGACAGTAGAGGTTGAGGACTTTATTATCTAAAGATGGTAAGTGTTGTGTTCATTCATAGTTAAAGACAGTAGAGGTTGAGTACTTTATTATCTAAAGATGGTGAGTGTTGTGTTCATTCATAGTTAAAGACAGTAGAGGTTGAGGACTTTATTATCTAAAGATGGTAAGTGTTGTGTTCATTCATAGTTAAAGACAGTAGAGGTTGAGTACTTTATTATCTAAAGATGGTAAGTTTTGTGTTCATTCATAGTTAAAGACAGTAGAGGTTGAGGACTTTATTATCTAAAGATGGTAAGTGTTGTGTTCATTCATAGTTAAAGACAGTAGAGGTTGAGGACTTTATTATCTAAAGATGGTAAGTGTTGTGTTCATTCATAGTTAAAGACAGTAGAGGTTGAGTACTTTATTATCTAAAGATGGTAAGTGTTGTGTTCATTCATAGTTAAAGACAGTAGAGGTTGAGTACTTTATTATCTAAAGATGGTAAGTTAGAGTGTTGTGTTCATTCATAGTTAAAGACAGTAGAGGTTGAGGACTTTATTATCTAAAGATGGTAAGTGTTGTGTTCATTCATAGTTAAAGACAGTAGAGGTTGAGGACTTTATTATCTAAAGATGGTAAGTGTTGTGTTCATTCATAGTTAAAGACAGTAGAGGTTGAGTACATTATTATTTAAAGATGGTGAGTTAAAGTGTTGTGTTCATTCATAGTTAAAGACAGTAGAGGTTGAGGACTTTATTATCTAAAGATGGTAAGTGTTGTGTTCATTCATAGTTAAAGACAGTAGAGGTTGAGGACTTTATTATCTAAAGATGGTAAGTGTTGTGTTCATTCATAGTTAAAGACAGTAGAGGTTGAGTACTTTATTATCTAAAGATGGTGAGTGTTGTGTTCATTCATAGTTAAAGACAGTAGAGGTTGAGGACTTTAGTATCTAAAGATGGTAAGTGTTGTGTTCATTCATAGTTAAAGACAGTAGAGGTTGAGTACTTTATTATCTAAAGATGGTAAGTTTTGTGTTCATTCATAGTTAAAGACAGTAGAGGTTGAGGACTTTATTATCTAAAGATGGTAAGTGTTGTGTTCATTCATAGTTAAAGACAGTAGAGGTTGAGTACTTTATTATCTAAAGATGGTAAGTGTTGTGTTCATTCATAGTTAAAGACAGTAGAGGTTGAGTACTTTATTATCTAAAGATGGTAAGTTAGAGTGTTGTGTTCATTCATAGTTAAAGACAGTAGAGGTTGAGTACTTTATTATCTAAAGATGGTAAGTGTTGTGTTCATTCATAGTTAAAGACAGTAGAGGTTGAGGACTTTATTATCTAAAGATGGTACGTGTTGTGTTCATTCATAGTTAAAGACAGTAGAGGTTGAGTACTTTATTATCTAAAGATGGTAAGTGTTGTGTTCATTCATAGTTAAAGACAGTAGAGGTTGAGTACTTTATTATTTAAAGATGGTGAGTTAGAGTGTTGTGTTCATTCATAGTTAATTAAAGATAGTAGATGTTGAGGACTTTATTATCTAAAGATGGTAAGTGTTGTGTTCATTCATAGTTAAAGACAGTAGAGGTTGAGGACTTTATTATCCAAAGATGGTAAGTGTTGTGTTCATTCATAGTTAAAGACAGTAGAGGTTGAGTACTTTATTATCTAAAGATGGTAAGTGTTGTGTTCATTCATAATTAAAGACAGTAGAGGTTGAGGACTTTATTATCTAAAGATGGTAAGTGTTGTGTTCATTCATAGTTAAAGACAGTAGAGGTTGAGTACTTTATTATTTAAAGATGGTGAGTTAGAGTGTTGTGTTCATTCATAGTTAATTAAAGATAGTAGATGTTGAGGACTTTATTATCTAAAGATGGTAAGTGTTGTGTTCATTCATAGTTAAAGACAGTAGAGGTTGAGGACTTTATTATCCAAAGATGGTAAGTGTTGTGTTCATTCATAGTTAAAGACAGTAAAGGTTGAGGACTTTATTATCTAAAGATGGTAAGTGTTGCATTCATTCATAGTTAAAGACAGTAGAGGTTGAGGACTTTATTATCTAAAGATGGTAAGTTAGAGTGTTGTCTTCATTCATAGTTAAAGACAGTAGAGGTTGAGGACTTTATTATCTAAACATGGTAAGTGTTGTGTTCATTCATAGTTAAAGACAGTAGAGGTTGAGTACTTTATTATTTAAAGATGGTAAGTTAGAGTGTTGTGTTCATTCATAGTTAAAGACAGTAGAGGTTGAGTACTTTATTATCTAAAGATGGTAAGTGTTGTGTTCATTCATAGTTAAAGACAGTAGAGGTTGAGTACTTTATTATCTAAAGATGGTAAGTGTTGTGTTCATTCATAGTTAAAGACAGTAGAGGTTGAGGACTTTATTATCTAAAGATGGTAAGTGTTGTGTTCATTCATAGTTAAAGACAGTAGAGGTTGAGTACTTTATTATTTAAAGATGGTGAGTTAGAGTGTTGTGTTCATTCATAGTTAAAGACAGTAGAGGTTGAGTACTTTATTATCTAAAGATGGTAAGTGTTGTGTTCATTCATAGTTAAAGACAGTAGAGGTTGAGTACTTTATTATCTAAAGATGGTAAGTGTTGTGTTCATTCATAGTTAAATACAGTAGAGGTTGAGTACTTTATTATCTAAAAATGGTAAGTTAGAGTGTTGTGTTCATTCATAGTTAAAGACAGTAGAGGTTGAGTACTTTATTATCTAAAGATGGTAAGTGTTGTGTTCATTCATAGTTAAAGACGGTAGAGGTTGAGGACTTTATTATCTAAAGATGGTAAGTGTTGTGGTCATTCATAGTTAAAGACAGTAGAGGTTGAGGACTTTATTATCTAAAGATGGTACGTGTTGTGTTCATTCATAGTTAAAGACAGTAGAGGTTGAGTACTTTATTATCTAAAGATGGTAAGTGTTGTGTTCATTCATAATTAAAAACAGTAGAGGTTGAGTACTTTATTATCTAAAGATGGTAAGTTAGAGTGTTGTGTTCATTCATAGTTAAAGACAGTAGAGGTTGAGGACTTTATTATCTAAAGATGGTAAGTGTTGTGTTCATTCATAGTTAAAGACAGTAGAGGTTGAGGACTTTATTATCTAAAGATGGTAAGTGTTGTGTTCATTCATAGTTAAAGACAGTAGAGGTTGAGTACATTATTATTTAAAGATGGTGAGTTAAAGTGTTGTGTTCATTCATAGTTAAAGACAGTAGAGGTTGAGGACTTTATTATCTAAAGATGGTAAGTGTTGTGTTCATTCATAGTTAAAGACAGTAGAGGTTGAGGACTTTATTATCTAAAGATGGTAAGTGTTGTGTTCATTCATAGTTAAAGACAGTAGAGGTTGAGTACTTTATTATCTAAAGATGGTGAGTGTTGTGTTCATTCATAGTTAAAGACAGTAGAGGTTGAGGACTTTAGTATCTAAAGATGGTAAGTGTTGTGTTCATTCATAGTTAAAGACAGTAGAGGTTGAGTACTTTATTATCTAAAGATGGTAAGTTTTGTGTTCATTCATAGTTAAAGACAGTAGAGGTTGAGGACTTTATTATCTAAAGATGGTAAGTGTTGTGTTCATTCATAGTTAAAGACAGTAGAGGTTGAGTACTTTATTATCTAAAGATGGTAAGTGTTGTGTTCATTCATAGTTAAAGACAGTAGAGGTTGAGTACTTTATTATCTAAAGATGGTAAGTTAGAGTGTTGTGTTCATTCATAGTTAAAGACAGTAGAGGTTGAGTACTTTATTATCTAAAGATGGTAAGTGTTGTGTTCATTCATAGTTAAAGACAGTAGAGGTTGAGGACTTTATTATCTAAAGATGGTACGTGTTGTGTTCATTCATAGTTAAAGACAGTAGAGGTTGAGTACTTTATTATCTAAAGATGGTAAGTGTTGTGTTCATTCATAGTTAAAGACAGTAGAGGTTGAGTACTTTATTATTTAAAGATGGTGAGTTAGAGTGTTGTGTTCATTCATAGTTAATTAAAGATAGTAGATGTTGAGGACTTTATTATCTAAAGATGGTAAGTGTTGTGTTCATTCATAGTTAAAGACAGTAGAGGTTGAGGACTTTATTATCCAAAGATGGTAAGTGTTGTGTTCATTCATAGTTAAAGACAGTAGAGGTTGAGTACTTTATTATCTAAAGATGGTAAGTGTTGTGTTCATTCATAATTAAAGACAGTAGAGGTTGAGGACTTTATTATCTAAAGATGGTAAGTGTTGTGTTCATTCATAGTTAAAGACAGTAGAGGTTGAGTACTTTATTATTTAAAGATGGTGAGTTAGAGTGTTGTGTTCATTCATAGTTAATTAAAGATAGTAGATGTTGAGGACTTTATTATCTAAAGATGGTAAGTGTTGTGTTCATTCATAGTTAAAGACAGTAGAGGTTGAGGACTTTATTATCCAAAGATGGTAAGTGTTGTGTTCATTCATAGTTAAAGACAGTAAAGGTTGAGGACTTTATTATCTAAAGATGGTAAGTGTTGCATTCATTCATAGTTAAAGACAGTAGAGGTTGAGGACTTTATTATCTAAAGATGGTAAGTTAGAGTGTTGTCTTCATTCATAGTTAAAGACAGTAGAGGTTGAGGACTTTATTATCTAAACATGGTAAGTGTTGTGTTCATTCATAGTTAAAGACAGTAGAGGTTGAGTACTTTATTATTTAAAGATGGTAAGTTAGAGTGTTGTGTTCATTCATAGTTAAAGACAGTAGAGGTTGAGTACTTTATTATCTAAAGATGGTAAGTGTTGTGTTCATTCATAGTTAAAGACAGTAGAGGTTGAGTACTTTATTATCTAAAGATGGTAAGTGTTGTGTTCATTCATAGTTAAAGACAGTAGAGGTTGAGGACTTTATTATCTAAAGATGGTAAGTGTTGTGTTCATTCATAGTTAAAGACAGTAGAGGTTGAGTACTTTATTATTTAAAGATGGTGAGTTAGAGTGTTGTGTTCATTCATAGTTAAAGACAGTAGAGGTTGAGTACTTTATTATCTAAAGATGGTAAGTGTTGTGTTCATTCATAGTTAAAGACAGTAGAGGTTGAGTACTTTATTATCTAAAGATGGTAAGTGTTGTGTTCATTCATAGTTAAATACAGTAGAGGTTGAGTACTTTATTATCTAAAAATGGTAAGTTAGAGTGTTGTGTTCATTCATAGTTAAAGACAGTAGAGGTTGAGTACTTTATTATCTAAAGATGGTAAGTGTTGTGTTCATTCATAGTTAAAGACGGTAGAGGTTGAGGACTTTATTATCTAAAGATGGTAAGTGTTGTGGTCATTCATAGTTAAAGACAGTAGAGGTTGAGGACTTTATTATCTAAAGATGGTACGTGTTGTGTTCATTCATAGTTAAAGACAGTAGAGGTTGAGTACTTTATTATCTAAAGATGGTAAGTGTTGTGTTCATTCATAATTAAAAACAGTAGAGGTTGAGGACTTTATTATTTAAAGATGGTAAGTGTTGTGTTCATTCATAGTTAAAGACAGTAGAGGTTGAGTACTTTATTATTTAAAGATGGTGAGTTAGAGTGTTGTGTTCATTCATAGTTAATTAAAGACAGTAGAGGTTGAGTACTTTATTATCTAAAGATGGTAAGTGTTGTGTTCATTCATAGTTAAAGACAGTAGAGGTTGAGGACTTTATTATCCAAAGATGGTAAGTGTTGTGTTCATTCATAGTTAAAGACAGTAGAGGTTGAGGACTTTATTATCTAAAGATGGTAAGTGTTGTGTTCATTCATAGTTAAAGACAGTAGAGGTTGAGGACTTTATTATCTAAAGATGGTAAGTGTTGTGTTCATTCATAGTTAAAGACAGTAGAGGTTGAGTACTTTATTATCTAAAGATGGTAAGTGTTGTGTTCATTCATAGTTAAAGACAGTAGAGGTTGAGGACTTTATTATCTAAAGATGGTAAGTGTTGTGTTCATTCATAGTTAAAGACAGTAGAGGTTGAGTACTTTATTATCTAAAGATGGTGAGTGTTGTGTTCATTCATAGTTAAAGACAGTAGAGGTTGAGGACTTTATTATCTAAAGATGGTAAGTGTTGTGTTCATTCATAGTTAAAGACAGTAGAGGTTGAGTACTTTATTATCTAAAGATGGTAAGTGTTGTGTTCATTCATAGTTAAAGACAGTAGAGGTTGAGGACTTTATTATCTAAAGATGGTAAGTGTTGTGTTCATTCATAGTTAAAGACAGTAGAGGTTGAGGACTTTATTATCTAAAGATGGTAAGTGTTGTGTTCATTCATAGTTAAAGACAGTAGAGGTTGAGTACTTTATTATCTAAAGATGGTAAGTGTTGTGTTCATTCATAGTTAAAGACAGTAGAGGTTGAGTACTTTATTATCTAAAGATGGTAAGTGTTGTGTTCATTCATAGTTAAAGACAGTAGAGGTTGAGTACTTTATTATCTAAAGATGGTAAGTTAGAGTGTTGTGTTCATTCATAGTTAAAGACAGTAGAGGTTGAGTACTTTATTATCTAAAGATGGTAAGTGCTGTGTTCATTCATAGTTAAAGACAGTAGAGGTTGAGGACTTTATTATCTAAAGATGGTAAGTGTTGTGTTCATTCATAGTTAAAGACAGTAGAGGTTGAGGACTTTATTATCTAAAGATGGTAAGTGTTGTGTTCATTCATAGTTAAAGACAGTAGAGGTTGAGTACATTATTATTTAAAGATGGTGAGTTAAAGTGTTGTGTTCATTCATAGTTAAAGACAGTAGAGGTTGAGGACTTTATTATCTAAAGATGGTAAGTGTTGTGTTCATTCATAGTTAAAGACAGTAGAGGTTGAGGACTTTATTATCTAAAGATGGTAAGTGTTGTGTTCATTCATAGTTAAAGACAGTAGAGGTTGAGTACTTTATTATCTAAAGATGGTGAGTGTTGTGTTCATTCATAGTTAAAGACAGTAGAGGTTGAGGACTTTAGTATCTAAAGATGGTAAGTGTTGTGTTCATTCATAGTTAAAGACAGTAGAGGTTGAGTACTTTATTATCTAAAGATGGTAAGTTTTGTGTTCATTCATAGTTAAAGACAGTAGAGGTTGAGGACTTTATTATCTAAAGATGGTAAGTGTTGTGTTCATTCATAGTTAAAGACAGTAGAGGTTGAGGACTTTAGTATCTAAAGATGGTAAGTGTTGTGTTCATTCATAGTTAAAGACAGTAGAGGTTGAGTACTTTATTATCTAAAGATGGTAAGTTTTGTGTTCATTCATAGTTAAAGACAGTAGAGGTTGAGGACTTTATTATCTAAAGATGGTAAGTGTTGTGTTCATTCATAGTTAAAGACAGTAGAGGTTGAGTACTTTATTATCTAAAGATGGTAAGTGTTGTGTTCATTCATAGTTAAAGACAGTAGAGGTTGAGGACTTTATTATCTAAAGATGGTAAGTGTTGTGTTCATTCATAGTTAAAGACAGTAGAGGTTGAGTACTTTATTATTTAAAGATGGTGAGTTAGAGTGTTGTGTTCATTCATAGTTAATTAAAGACATTAGATGTTGAGTACTTTATTATCCAAAGATGGTAAGTGTTGTGTTCATTCATAGTTAAAGACAGTAGAGGTTGAGGCCTTTATTATCTAAAGATGGTAAGTGTTGTGTTCATTCATAGTTAAAGACAGTAGAGGTTGAGTACTTTATTATCTAAAGATGGTAAGTGTTGTGTTCATTCATAATTAAAGACAGTAGAGGTTGAGGACTTTATTATCTAAAGATGGTAAGTGTTGTGTTCATTCATAGTTAAAGACAGTAGAGGTTGAGGACTTTATTATCTAAAGATGGTGAGTTAGAGTGTTGCATTCATTCATAGTTAAAGACAGTAGAGGTTGAGGACTTTATTATCTAAAGATGGTAAGTTAGAGTGTTGTCTTCATTCATAGTTAAAGACAGTAGAGGTTGAGGACTTTATTATCTAAACATGGTAAGTGTTGTGTTCATTCATAGTTAAAGACAGTAGAGGTTGAGTACTTTATTATTTAAAGATGGTAAGTTAGAGTGTTGTGTTCATTCATAGTTAAAGACAGTAGAGGTTGAGTACTTTATTATCTAAAGATGGTAAGTGTTGTGTTCATTCATAGTTAAAGACAGTAGAGGTTGAGTACTTTATTATCTAAAGATGGTAAGTGTTGTGTTCATTCATAGTTAAAGACAGTAGAGGTTGAGGACTTTATTATCTAAAGATGGTAAGTGTTGTGTTCATTCATAGTTAAAGACAGTAGAGGTTGAGTACTTTATTATTTAAAGATGGTGAGTTAGAGTGTTGTGTTCATTCATAGTTAAAGACAGTAGAGGTTGAGTACTTTATTATCTAAAGATGGTAAGTGTTGTGTTCATTCATAGTTAAAGACAGTAGAGGTTGAGTACTTTATTATCTAAAGATGGTAAGTGTTGTGTTCATTCATAGTTAAATACAGTAGAGGTTGAGTACTTTATTATCTAAAAATGGTAAGTTAGAGTGTTGTGTTCATTCATAGTTAAAGACAGTAGAGGTTGAGTACTTTATTATCTAAAGATGGTAAGTGTTGTGTTCATTCATAGTTAAAGACGGTAGAGGTTGAGGACTTTATTATCTAAAGATGGTAAGTGTTGTGGTCATTCATAGTTAAAGACAGTAGAGGTTGAGGACTTTATTATCTAAAGATGGTACGTGTTGTGTTCATTCATAGTTAAAGACAGTAGAGGTTGAGTACTTTATTATCTAAAGATGGTAAGTGTTGTGTTCATTCATAATTAAAGACAGTAGAGGTTGAGGACTTTATTATTTAAAGATGGTAAGTGTTGTGTTCATTCATAGTTAAAGACAGTAGAGGTTGAGTACTTTATTATTTAAAGATGGTGAGTTAGAGTGTTGTGTTCATTCATAGTTAATTAAAGACAGTAGAGGTTGAGTACTTTATTATCTAAAGATGGTAAGTGTTGTGTTCATTCATAGTTAAAGACAGTAGAGGTTGAGGACTTTATTATCCAAAGATGGTAAGTGTTGTTTTCATTCATAGTTAAAGACAGTAGAGGTTGAGGACTTTATTATCTAAAGATGGTAAGTGTTGTGTTCATTCATAGTTAAAGACAGTAGAGGTTGAGGACTTTATTATCTAAAGATGGTAAGTGTTGTGTTCATTCATAGTTAAAGACAGTAGAGGTTGAGTACTTTATTATCTAAAGATGGTAAGTGTTGTGTTCATTCATAGTTAAAGACAGTAGAGGTTGAGGACTTTATTATCTAAAGATGGTAAGTGTTGTGTTCATTCATAGTTAAAGACAGTAGAGGTTGAGTACTTTATTATCTAAAGATGGTGAGTGTTGTGTTCATTCATAGTTAAAGACAGTAGAGGTTGAGGACTTTATTATCTAAAGATGGTAAGTGTTGTGTTCATTCATAGTTAAAGACAGTAGAGGTTGAGTACTTTATTATCTAAAGATGGTAAGTGTTGTGTTCATTCATAGTTAAAGACAGTAGAGGTTGAGGACTTTATTATCTAAAGATGGTAAGTGTTGTGTTCATTCATAGTTAAAGACAGTAGAGGTTGAGGACTTTATTATCTAAAGATGGTAAGTGTTGTGTTCATTCATAGTTAAAGACAGTAGAGGTTGAGTACTTTATTATCTAAAGATGGTAAGTGTTGTGTTCATTCATAGTTAAAGACAGTAGAGGTTGAGTACTTTATTATCTAAAGATGGTAAGTGTTGTGTTCATTCATAGTTAAAGACAGTAGAGGTTGAGTACTTTATTATCTAAAGATGGTAAGTTAGAGTGTTGTGTTCATTCATAGTTAAAGACAGTAGAGGTTGAGTACTTTATTATCTAAAGATGGTAAGTGTTGTGTTCATTCATAGTTAAAGACAGTAGAGGTTGAGGACTTTATTATCTAAAGATGGTAAGTGTTGTGTTCATTCATAGTTAAAGACAGTAGAGGTTGAGGACTTTATTATCTAAAGATGGTACGTGTTGTGTTCATTCATAGTTAAAGACAGTAGAGGTTGAGTACTTTATTATCTAAAGATGGTAAGTGTTGTGTTCATTCATAATTAAAGACAGTAGAGGTTGAGGACTTTATTATCTAAAGATGGTAAGTGTTGTGTTCATTCATAGTTAAAGACAGTAGAGGTTGAGTACTTTATTATTTAAAGATGGTGAGTTAGAGTGTTGTGTTCATTCATAGTTAATTAAAGACAGTAGATGTTGAGTACTTTATTATCTAAAGATGGTAAGTGTTGTGTTCATTCATAGTTAAAGACAGTAGAGGTTGAGGACTTTATTATCCAAAGATGGTAAGTGTTGTGTTCATTCATAGTTAAAGACAGTAGAGGTTGAGGACTTTATTATCTAAAGATGGTAAGTGTTGTGTTCATTCATAGTTAAAGACAGTAGAGGTTGAGTACTTTATTATCTAAAGATGGTAAGTGTTGTGTTCATTCATAATTAAAGACAGTAGAGGTTGAGGACTTTATTATCTAAAGATGGTAAGTGTTGTGTTCATTCATAGTTAAAGACAGTAGAGGTTGAGGACTTTATTATCTAAAGATGGTAAGTGTTGTGTTCATTCATAGTTAAAGACAGTAGAGGTTGAGTACTTTATTATTTAAAGATGGTGAGTTAGAGTGTTGTGTTCATTCATAGTTAATTAAAGACATTAGAGGTTGAGTACTTTATTATCCAAAGATGGTAAGTGTTGTGTTCATTCATAGTTAAAGACAGTAGAGGTTGAGGACTTTATTATCTAAAGATGGTAAGTGTTGTGTTCATTCATAGTTAAAGACAGTAGAGGTTGAGGACTTTATTATCTAAAGATGGTAAGTGTTGTGTTCATTCATAGTTAAAGACAGTAGAGGTTGAGTACTTTATTATCTAAAGATGGTAAGTGTTGTGTTCATTCATAATTAAAGACAGTAGAGGTTGAGGACTTTATTATCTAAAGATGGTAAGTGTTGTGTTCATTCATAGTTAAAGACAGTAGAGGTTGAGGACTTTATTATCTAAAGATGGTGAGTTAGAGTGTTGCATTCATTCATAGTTAAAGACAGTAGAGGTTGAGGACTTTATTATCTAAAGATGGTAAGTTAGAGTGTTGTCTTCATTCATAGTTAAAGACAGTAGAGGTTGAGGACTTTATTATCTAAACATGGTAAGTGTTGTGTTCATTCATAGTTAAAGACAGTAGAGGTTGAGTACTTTATTATTTAAAGATGGTAAGTTAGAGTGTTGTGTTCATTCATAGTTAAAGACAGTAGAGGTTGAGTACTTTATTATCTAAAGATGGTAAGTGTTGTGTTCATTCATAGTTAAAGACAGTAGAGGTTGAGTACTTTATTATCTAAAGATGGTAAGTGTTGTGTTCATTCATAGTTAAAGACAGTAGAGGTTGAGGACTTTATTATCTAAAGATGGTAAGTGTTGTGTTCATTCATAGTTAAAGACAGTAGAGGTTGAGTACTTTATTATTTAAAGATGGTGAGTTAGAGTGTTGTGTTCATTCATAGTTAAAGACAGTAGAGGTTGAGTACTTTATTATCTAAAGATGGTAAGTGTTGTGTTCATTCATAGTTAAAGACAGTAGAGGTTGAGTACTTTATTATCTAAAGATGGTAAGTGTTGTGTTCATTCATAGTTAAATACAGTAGAGGTTGAGTACTTTATTATCTAAAAATGGTAAGTTAGAGTGTTGTGTTCATTCATAGTTAAAGACAGTAGAGGTTGAGTACTTTATTATCTAAAGATGGTAAGTGTTGTGTTCATTCATAGTTAAAGACGGTAGAGGTTGAGGACTTTATTATCTAAAGATGGTAAGTGTTGTGGTCATTCATAGTTAAAGACAGTAGAGGTTGAGGACTTTATTATCTAAAGATGGTACGTGTTGTGTTCATTCATAGTTAAAGACAGTAGAGGTTGAGTACTTTATTATCTAAAGATGGTAAGTGTTGTGTTCATTCATAATTAAAGACAGTAGAGGTTGAGGACTTTATTATTTAAAGATGGTAAGTGTTGTGTTCATTCATAGTTAAAGACAGTAGAGGTTGAGTACTTTATTATTTAAAGATGGTGAGTTAGAGTGTTGTGTTCATTCATAGTTAATTAAAGACAGTAGAGGTTGAGTACTTTATTATCTAAAGATGGTAAGTGTTGTGTTCATTCATAGTTAAAGACAGTAGAGGTTGAGGACTTTATTATCCAAAGATGGTAAGTGTTGTGTTCATTCATAGTTAAAGACAGTAGAGGTTGAGGACTTTATTATCTAAAGATGGTAAGTGTTGTGTTCATTCATAGTTAAAGACAGTAGAGGTTGAGTACTTTATTATCTAAAGATGGTAAGTGTTGTGTTCATTCATAATTAAAGACAGTAGAGGTTGAGGACTTTATTATCTAAAGATGGTAAGTGTTGTGTTCATTCATAGTTAAAGACAGTAGAGGTTGAGTACTTTATTATTTAAAGATGGTGAGTTAGAGTGTTGTGTTCATTCATAGTTAATTAAAGACAGTAGAGGTTGAGTACTTTATTATCTAAAGATTTTAAGTGTTGTGTTCATTCATAGTTAAAGACAGTAGAGGTTGAGGACTTTATTATCTAAAGATGGTAAGTGTTGTGTTCATTCATAGTTAAAGACAGTAGAGGTTGAGGACTTTATTATCTAAAGATGGTAAGTGTTGTGTTCATTCATAGTTAAAGACAGTAGAGGTTGAGGACTTTATTATCTAAAGATGGTAAGTGTTGTGTTCATTCATAGTTAAAGACAGTAGAGGTTGAGTACATTATTATTTAAAGATGGTGAGTTAAAGTGTTGTGTTCATTCATAGTTAAAGACAGTAGAGGTTGAGGACTTTATTATCTAAAGATGGTAAGTGTTGTGTTCATTCATAGTTAAAGACAGTAGAGGTTGAGGACTTTATTATCTAAAGATGGTAAGTGTTGTGTTCATTCATAGTTAAAGACAGTAGAGGTTGAGTACTTTATTATCTAAAGATGGTGAGTGTTGTGTTCATTCATAGTTAAAGACAGTAGAGGTTGAGGACTTTATTATCTAAAGATGGTAAGTGTTGTGTTCATTCATAGTTAAAGACAGTAGAGGTTGAGTACTTTATTATCTAAAGATGGTAAGTTTTGTGTTCATTCATAGTTAAAGACAGTAGAGGTTGAGGACTTTATTATCTAAAGATGGTAAGTGTTGTGTTCATTCATAGTTAAAGACAGTAGAGGTTGAGGACTTTATTATCTAAAGATGGTAAGTGTTGTGTTCATTCATAGTTAAAGACAGTAGAGGTTGAGTACTTTATTATCTAAAGATGGTAAGTGTTGTGTTCATTCATAGTTAAAGACAGTAGAGGTTGAGTACTTTATTATCTAAAGATGGTAAGTTAGAGTGTTGTGTTCATTCATAGTTAAAGACAGTAGAGGTTGAGGACTTTATTATCTAAAGATGGTAAGTGTTGTGTTCATTCATAGTTAAAGACAGTAGAGGTTGAGGACTTTATTATCTAAAGATGGTAAGTGTTGTGTTCATTCATAGTTAAAGACAGTAGAGGTTGAGTACATTATTATTTAAAGATGGTGAGTTAAAGTGTTGTGTTCATTCATAGTTAAAGACAGTAGAGGTTGAGGACTTTATTATCTAAAGATGGTAAGTGTTGTGTTCATTCATAGTTAAAGACAGTAGAGGTTGAGGACTTTATTATCTAAAGATGGTAAGTGTTGTGTTCATTCATAGTTAAAGACAGTAGAGGTTGAGTACTTTATTATCTAAAGATGGTGAGTGTTGTGTTCATTCATAGTTAAAGACAGTAGAGGTTGAGGACTTTAGTATCTAAAGATGGTAAGTGTTGTGTTCATTCATAGTTAAAGACAGTAGAGGTTGAGTACTTTATTATCTAAAGATGGTAAGTTTTGTGTTCATTCATAGTTAAAGACAGTAGAGGTTGAGGACTTTATTATCTAAAGATGGTAAGTGTTGTGTTCATTCATAGTTAAAGACAGTAGAGGTTGAGTACTTTATTATCTAAAGATGGTAAGTGTTGTGTTCATTCATAGTTAAAGACAGTAGAGGTTGAGTACTTTATTATCTAAAGATGGTAAGTTAGAGTGTTGTGTTCATTCATAGTTAAAGACAGTAGAGGTTGAGTACTTTATTATCTAAAGATGGTAAGTGTTGTGTTCATTCATAGTTAAAGACAGTAGAGGTTGAGGACTTTATTATCTAAAGATGGTACGTGTTGTGTTCATTCATAGTTAAAGACAGTAGAGGTTGAGTACTTTATTATCTAAAGATGGTAAGTGTTGTGTTCATTCATAGTTAAAGACAGTAGAGGTTGAGTACTTTATTATTTAAAGATGGTGAGTTAGAGTGTTGTGTTCATTCATAGTTAATTAAAGATAGTAGATGTTGAGGACTTTATTATCTAAAGATGGTAAGTGTTGTGTTCATTCATAGTTAAAGACAGTAGAGGTTGAGGACTTTATTATCCAAAGATGGTAAGTGTTGTGTTCATTCATAGTTAAAGACAGTAGAGGTTGAGTACTTTATTATCTAAAGATGGTAAGTGTTGTGTTCATTCATAATTAAAGACAGTAGAGGTTGAGGACTTTATTATCTAAAGATGGTAAGTGTTGTGTTCATTCATAGTTAAAGACAGTAGAGGTTGAGTACTTTATTATTTAAAGATGGTGAGTTAGAGTGTTGTGTTCATTCATAGTTAATTAAAGATAGTAGATGTTGAGGACTTTATTATCTAAAGATGGTAAGTGTTGTGTTCATTCATAGTTAAAGACAGTAGAGGTTGAGGACTTTATTATCCAAAGATGGTAAGTGTTGTGTTCATTCATAGTTAAAGACAGTAAAGGTTGAGGACTTTATTATCTAAAGATGGTAAGTGTTGCATTCATTCATAGTTAAAGACAGTAGAGGTTGAGGACTTTATTATCTAAAGATGGTAAGTTAGAGTGTTGTCTTCATTCATAGTTAAAGACAGTAGAGGTTGAGGACTTTATTATCTAAACATGGTAAGTGTTGTGTTCATTCATAGTTAAAGACAGTAGAGGTTGAGTACTTTATTATTTAAAGATGGTAAGTTAGAGTGTTGTGTTCATTCATAGTTAAAGACAGTAGAGGTTGAGTACTTTATTATCTAAAGATGGTAAGTGTTGTGTTCATTCATAGTTAAAGACAGTAGAGGTTGAGTACTTTATTATCTAAAGATGGTAAGTGTTGTGTTCATTCATAGTTAAAGACAGTAGAGGTTGAGGACTTTATTATCTAAAGATGGTAAGTGTTGTGTTCATTCATAGTTAAAGACAGTAGAGGTTGAGTACTTTATTATTTAAAGATGGTGAGTTAGAGTGTTGTGTTCATTCATAGTTAAAGACAGTAGAGGTTGAGTACTTTATTATCTAAAGATGGTAAGTGTTGTGTTCATTCATAGTTAAAGACAGTAGAGGTTGAGTACTTTATTATCTAAAGATGGTAAGTGTTGTGTTCATTCATAGTTAAATACAGTAGAGGTTGAGTACTTTATTATCTAAAAATGGTAAGTTAGAGTGTTGTGTTCATTCATAGTTAAAGACAGTAGAGGTTGAGTACTTTATTATCTAAAGATGGTAAGTGTTGTGTTCATTCATAGTTAAAGACGGTAGAGGTTGAGGACTTTATTATCTAAAGATGGTAAGTGTTGTGGTCATTCATAGTTAAAGACAGTAGAGGTTGAGGACTTTATTATCTAAAGATGGTACGTGTTGTGTTCATTCATAGTTAAAGACAGTAGAGGTTGAGTACTTTATTATCTAAAGATGGTAAGTGTTGTGTTCATTCATAATTAAAAACAGTAGAGGTTGAGGACTTTATTATTTAAAGATGGTAAGTGTTGTGTTCATTCATAGTTAAAGACAGTAGAGGTTGAGTACTTTATTATTTAAAGATGGTGAGTTAGAGTGTTGTGTTCATTCATAGTTAATTAAAGACAGTAGAGGTTGAGTACTTTATTATCTAAAGATGGTAAGTGTTGTGTTCATTCATAGTTAAAGACAGTAGAGGTTGAGGACTTTATTATCCAAAGATGGTAAGTGTTGTGTTCATTCATAGTTAAAGACAGTAGAGGTTGAGGACTTTATTATCTAAAGATGGTAAGTGTTGTGTTCATTCATAGTTAAAGACAGTAGAGGTTGAGGACTTTATTATCTAAAGATGGTAAGTGTTGTGTTCATTCATAGTTAAAGACAGTAGAGGTTGAGTACTTTATTATCTAAAGATGGTAAGTGTTGTGTTCATTCATAGTTAAAGACAGTAGAGGTTGAGGACTTTATTATCTAAAGATGGTAAGTGTTGTGTTCATTCATAGTTAAAGACAGTAGAGGTTGAGTACTTTATTATCTAAAGATGGTGAGTGTTGTGTTCATTCATAGTTAAAGACAGTAGAGGTTGAGGACTTTATTATCTAAAGATGGTAAGTGTTGTGTTCATTCATAGTTAAAGACAGTAGAGGTTGAGTACTTTATTATCTAAAGATGGTAAGTGTTGTGTTCATTCATAGTTAAAGACAGTAGAGGTTGAGGACTTTATTATCTAAAGATGGTAAGTGTTGTGTTCATTCATAGTTAAAGACAGTAGAGGTTGAGGACTTTATTATCTAAAGATGGTAAGTGTTGTGTTCATTCATAGTTAAAGACAGTAGAGGTTGAGTACTTTATTATCTAAAGATGGTAAGTGTTGTGTTCATTCATAGTTAAAGACAGTAGAGGTTGAGTACTTTATTATCTAAAGATGGTAAGTGTTGTGTTCATTCATAGTTAAAGACAGTAGAGGTTGAGTACTTTATTATCTAAAGATGGTAAGTTAGAGTGTTGTGTTCATTCATAGTTAAAGACAGTAGAGGTTGAGTACTTTATTATCTAAAGATGGTAAGTGCTGTGTTCATTCATAGTTAAAGACAGTAGAGGTTGAGGACTTTATTATCTAAAGATGGTAAGTGTTGTGTTCATTCATAGTTAAAGACAGTAGAGGTTGAGGACTTTATTATCTAAAGATGGTAAGTGTTGTGTTCATTCATAGTTAAAGACAGTAGAGGTTGAGTACATTATTATTTAAAGATGGTGAGTTAAAGTGTTGTGTTCATTCATAGTTAAAGACAGTAGAGGTTGAGGACTTTATTATCTAAAGATGGTAAGTGTTGTGTTCATTCATAGTTAAAGACAGTAGAGGTTGAGGACTTTATTATCTAAAGATGGTAAGTGTTGTGTTCATTCATAGTTAAAGACAGTAGAGGTTGAGTACTTTATTATCTAAAGATGGTGAGTGTTGTGTTCATTCATAGTTAAAGACAGTAGAGGTTGAGGACTTTAGTATCTAAAGATGGTAAGTGTTGTGTTCATTCATAGTTAAAGACAGTAGAGGTTGAGTACTTTATTATCTAAAGATGGTAAGTTTTGTGTTCATTCATAGTTAAAGACAGTAGAGGTTGAGGACTTTATTATCTAAAGATGGTAAGTGTTGTGTTCATTCATAGTTAAAGACAGTAGAGGTTGAGGACTTTAGTATCTAAAGATGGTAAGTGTTGTGTTCATTCATAGTTAAAGACAGTAGAGGTTGAGTACTTTATTATCTAAAGATGGTAAGTTTTGTGTTCATTCATAGTTAAAGACAGTAGAGGTTGAGGACTTTATTATCTAAAGATGGTAAGTGTTGTGTTCATTCATAGTTAAAGACAGTAGAGGTTGAGTACTTTATTATCTAAAGATGGTAAGTGTTGTGTTCATTCATAGTTAAAGACAGTAGAGGTTGAGTACTTTATTATCTAAAGATGGTAAGTTAGAGTGTTGTGTTCATTCATAGTTAAAGACAGTAGAGGTTGAGGACTTTATTATCTAAAGATGGTAAGTGTTGTGTTCATTCATAGTTAAAGACAGTAGAGGTTGAGGACTTTATTATCTAAAGATGGTAAGTGTTGTGTTCATTCATAGTTAAAGACAGTAGAGGTTGAGTACATTATTATTTAAAGATGGTGAGTTAAAGTGTTGTGTTCATTCATAGTTAAAGACAGTAGAGGTTGAGGACTTTATTATCTAAAGATGGTAAGTGTTGTGTTCATTCATAGTTAAAGACAGTAGAGGTTGAGGACTTTATTATCTAAAGATGGTAAGTGTTGTGTTCATTCATAGTTAAAGACAGTAGAGGTTGAGTACTTTATTATCTAAAGATGGTGAGTGTTGTGTTCATTCATAGTTAAAGACAGTAGAGGTTGAGGACTTTAGTATCTAAAGATGGTAAGTGTTGTGTTCATTCATAGTTAAAGACAGTAGAGGTTGAGTACTTTATTATCTAAAGATGGTAAGTGTTGTGTTCATTCATAGTTAAAGACAGTAGAGGTTGAGGACTTTATTATCTAAAGATGGTAAGTGTTGTGTTCATTCATAGTTAAAGACAGTAGAGGTTGAGTACTTTATTATCTAAAGATGGTAAGTGTTGTGTTCATTCATAGTTAAAGACAGTAGAGGTTGAGTACTTTATTATCTAAAGATGGTAAGTTAGAGTGTTGTGTTCATTCATAGTTAAAGACAGTAGAGGTTGAGTACTTTATTATCTAAAGATGGTAAGTGTTGTGTTCATTCATAGTTAAAGACAGTAGAGGTTGAGGACTTTATTATCTAAAGATGGTACGTGTTGTGTTCATTCATAGTTAAAGACAGTAGAGGTTGAGTACTTTATTATCTAAAGATGGTAAGTGTTGTGTTCATTCATAGTTAAAGACAGTAGAGGTTGAGTACTTTATTATTTAAAGATGGTGAGTTAGAGTGTTGTGTTCATTCATAGTTAATTAAAGATAGTAGATGTTGAGGACTTTATTATCTAAAGATGGTAAGTGTTGTGTTCATTCATAGTTAAAGACAGTAGAGGTTGAGGACTTTATTATCCAAAGATGGTAAGTGTTGTGTTCATTCATAGTTAAAGACAGTAGAGGTTGAGTACTTTATTATCTAAAGATGGTAAGTGTTGTGTTCATTCATAATTAAAGACAGTAGAGGTTGAGGACTTTATTATCTAAAGATGGTAAGTGTTGTGTTCATTCATAGTTAAAGACAGTAGAGGTTGAGTACTTTATTATTTAAAGATGGTGAGTTAGAGTGTTGTGTTCATTCATAGTTAATTAAAGATAGTAGATGTTGAGGACTTTATTATCTAAAGATGGTAAGTGTTGTGTTCATTCATAGTTAAAGACAGTAGAGGTTGAGGACTTTATTATCCAAAGATGGTAAGTGTTGTGTTCATTCATAGTTAAAGACAGTAAAGGTTGAGGACTTTATTATCTAAAGATGGTAAGTGTTGTGTTCATTCATAGTTAAAGACAGTAGAGGTTGAGTACTTTATTATCTAAAGATGGTAAGTGTTGTGTTCATTCATAATTAAAGACAGTAGAGGTTGAGGACTTTATTATCTAAAGATGGTAAGTGTTGTGTTCATTCATAGTTAAAGACAGTAGAGGTTGAGGACTTTATTATCTAAAGATGGTAAGTGTTGTGTTCATTCATAGTTAAAGACAGTAGAGGTTGAGTACTTTATTATCTAAAGATGGTAAGTGTTGTGTTCATTCATAGTTAAAGACAGTAGAGGTTGAGGACTTTATTATCTAAAGATGGTAAGTGTTGTGTTCATTCATAGTTAAAGACAGTAGAGGTTGAGGACTTTATTAGAATGTTTTTTGTTATGGATTATTATTATTATTATTATTATTATTATTATTAATATTATTATTATCATTATTATTATTATTATTATTATTATCAATAGAAGGTTACGATTTATGGGAATGTTATGATTTATGGGAATGTTATGATTCTGTGTAACCTGTTGGGTGGACTCTGTTGTACTGTGGGTGGATCACCTGCACCTGTCAGGTGATCAGCCACAGCGCGGCGGAGATCATTAAATAGGTGATAGGAATCAGCTGTTGGGCTGTAGCACGGGGAACGCATAATATTTTCTGACCGCTTCGGGACGTTTCAGGATGCTTTAGAACGCTTCGGGAATGCTTTAGATTAGTCTTATTTTAGGAAACACTTTGAGTAATTAGAAGAACCACGGTTATAGGACGCTTAGGATCGCTTTGATCACCTCTCCCATGTAACCTACCTTTTCTAATTAAATCGGATATCATGTTCGGTATCTGATAACGGAACTCAAGGTGTGGAGACTATTTCTTTGGATGAAGCGCGTATGGAATCACTCCCCGACTGCCACAGGAAGCGGACACAGGCATGTTGCCGCTACATTCAGTCAGAAAATAAGCATCTGACTATGCGTTATTGAAGTGAGTCCAGGCTAGAGGCGCACTTCAATAAGCATTAAGAAAATACGCTGTTATTGAGCCACCCAGGGAGAGGCGCGCTTCAATAAAGTGACAGAAGGACTCGTCAGGTTGTCAAAGGAGGACTCGCGCAGGTTATTGATGGCGACCCAGGTAGAGGCGCGCGTCAATAAGTGACAACTGACGAGGACTCGCAGATTATTGATAGCGACCCAGGTAGAGGCGCGCGTCAATAAGTGACAACTCTGACGAGAGAGGACTCGCAGGTTATTGATAGCGACCCAGGTAGAGGCGCGCGTCAATAAAGTGACAACTGACGAGAGAGGACTGCAAGAGGACCGACGGCATCACAGCCCGAGGACATCGCTGTGATCAGCAGGAAGGATCGATCACCGACGGCAATTCACAGCCCGAGGACATCGCTGTGAGCAGCAGGAAGGAATCTTATCAACCACAGCACCACAGTGAATGATCATCCCTCCCGAGGACATCAAGAGGATTCGTGAGTAGAAATCTATGAATGAAATACGGACTACTACTTACGTTGCGCGCGCACAGCGCTGTGGAATATAGAATAATTATAAAGTTGTTACGGATTGGCCAGTAACCATTAAAGAAAATGACTTATTCTTACCCTGGTGAAGAGGAGGATAATAAGTATGTGCAACAAATGCGAACAGCATGTAAAGAGAAGCTCGCAATTTGCACCAGCAAAAAACATGAGATTGAACAAAAAGTGCAATTAAAAGACGTAGAAGGTGTAAGCCAGCACCTGGCATTAATTAATATTGCACTCAAAGAGCTTATGTGTGCTAATGAGGCTCTACGAAACTGGATGCATATGATGGAAGACTGTGATGATGATGATGATGATGTTACAGCCAGTAGCCAGAAGATGGATGAATTCAATGCATTTATTAATGTGACGGATAATTGGTTGAAGAAGGAAAATAAGAAAAGCCAAACCCTAGCTCCCGGCCAAATTGAATCTGTGGTCCCAAGACGGATTGAGAGTGCTCAGGATAAATTGGATGAATTAAGTTCAAAGAGAGCTGAATTGGAGGCTGAATTAAGTCTAAAGAGAGCTGCATTAGAGGCTGAATTACGTCTAAACAGAGCTGCATTAGAGGCACAATTAAATGCCACTGCATTTAATATTAAAGGCGGAGAGGGAGAAATTTGAAATTGATACAGACATCTCTGTATCAAAAGCCAAAATCAATGTAATGGAACGTTATGAATTAGAGGATAGATTAAGGCTGCAGGAGGCTAATTTAAAGGCTGAATTAAAGGCTAAATTAAAGCTGCAGGAGGCTAAATTAAAGGTTGAATTAAAGGCTAAATTAGAGCTGCAGGAGGCTAAACTAAAAGTTAAATTAAAGACTGAGACGGTCTCAGAAGGTCCACAGACATTTCCGCCACCCTCACAGCAGCTCCAGCTAATTAGCCACCAGCAACAGCAACAGGAGGCCAGACCGGCTGACAAGAAACAGTTTTACTCTGACTCTGTCAACCCAAGTGACATGCCTGCCTGCAAAGAGCAGCTGAGAAGAGAGGAGGAGAGAGAGCGGAAGTACAAGCGTAGACGGATTGAGGATCAGCGACAACTTCTGCGGTTGCAGAGACAGCTTCAACAGGAGAGGGCCTACCTCGTGTCTCTACAGCAGCAGCAACAACAACAACAACAACAACAGCAGCAGCCGCAACAACAGCAGCAACAACAACAACAACAACAACAACAGCAACAACAGCAGCAACTACAGCAACAACAGCAACAACAACAACAGCAGCAACAAGAGCAGCAACAACAGCAGCAAGAGCAGCAACAACAACAACAGCAACAACAACAACAGCAGCAACAGCAGCAAGAGCAGCAACAACAGCAAGAGCAGCAACAACAGCAGCAACAGCAGCAAGAGCAGCAACAGCAGCAAGAGGAGCAACAACAGCAGCAACAGCAGCAAAAGCAGCAACAACAACAGCAACAACAACAACAGCAGCAACAGCAGCAGCAACAACAACAACAACAACAGCAGCAGCCGCAACTACAGCAGCAACAGCAGCAGCAACAGCAGCAGCAGCAGCAACAACACCAACAGCAACAACAACAGAAGCTAGCCCAGAGCCTGGTCCTCCAGGCTCAGCAGAACCAGCAACAGAACCAAGTCCAGATGGCACCAACCCCGAAGTCTGCGGTGAGCCAGGCTCAGCTGAAGAAGAAGCCAGAGGAGAAAGTGAAGTCCCTTGACGGCAAACAAGGACAACAGCTGAAACAGCAGCAGGCAGCCGCCACCAAGCCACATGTGGCTCAGGTTTCCACGCACCTGCAAAATAAGCTCATGAAGGATGCAGAGCGCAAAGATGACGACACGGATAAACGGAAGGACAAGGACAAGTACAAGGACAAGAGAAAGGAGGAGAAAGTGAAGTCCCTTGACGGCAAGATTAAGAATGAAGAGAACAGTTCTGTATTGGAAGAGAACAGTTCACGTAAGAATATGAAGTCTGAGCATGAAGAGGACCCCTACCACTCTCCTAAACACCAGAAGTCTCTGAAGAGGGAGCAAGATGATGTGACAGGAATCGACTTCAAACCTAAGAAAATCAAGACTAAAAACGACAAGGTCAAGAAAAGTAAACAAGATGAAGAAGAGGACATCAAGCCCAAGAAGACTAAGAACAAGAAAGGAGTAGTGGTGGATGGAAAAGACAAGTTTGGAGGATCTCAGAGCAGAGACAACTCTGGAAGATCTAAGAGAAAAGATAAGTCTGGAGGATCTCAGAGCAGAGACAACTCTGGAAGATCTAAGAGAAAAGACAACTCTGGAAGATCTAGGAGCAAAGAAAAGACTAAAAGATCTAAGTGCAAAGAGAAGACTGGCATATCTAAGAGCACAGAGAATGTACCTCTTCAAGAGCTAAACAAAGAAGATGGCCATGTCTGGTACAAGGTGTATCATAAAAGAAGGAAAGAGAAGACGACATGAGTGGTGCTTGATTCACATCATCATTCCAAGGCACCACCATGGCAAACTCTGGAGTGAGGTGGATTGTGGACTCTCAAGCCCCCCCCCCCCCTTTCAGCCCACTTTGGTAGGGTAAAGGGGAAGCTGACCAAGGTCCTGACAAGGTCTTGACTTTGAGAAAAGGAAACACAAACACAAGAATGTGAACATGATGCATTGGTGTTTTGATCACACGACAATAATACCCAATTAAGACCAAGGAATATGCATCATTAAGACATTTAAGTTTATTATGGACTCTTTTTAAGTTATGAATTAATCATCGCTATGAAGATTTATTATTTTGTAACATGGAATGTCCAGAAGACCAGAATATGGACTCGGAATGAACATTATCATATCCATTATGGTGGACTACATGAGCCATGACAGAGCTGCCCCAAGCCCTCAAGACGGCAGCCTCTGGATGGCAAACACGAGCAGGAGCATCAGCCACACCCCACTGGGGACCGTGGTGGAGAGCCGCACTCAGAGCAAGCTGCTGGCCATCATGGGCAATACCAACCACCCTCTCCACCACACCCTGGTGGGCAGAGCAGCAGTCGCAGCGGACGGCTCATCTCCCTGCACTCACGGACTGAGCGGCACAGGAGGTCCTTTGTCCCCACAGCCATCAGACTGTACAACAGCGTATTATAGTGCGGGGGACCTGACCTCTGACCCACACACCTGTTTTTACCTGTTTTTACACCTGTTTTTACACCTGTTTTTACATCTGTTTTTTACACCTGTTTTTATACACCTGCTTTTATCTAATCACGCTCATATTTAATATTGATGGGTATGATTTAATTGAATTTTTATCATGTACTTATTTTTAACTCATGATGCAGACATAACGTGCAATAACTGTATGGGAACGGTCAATGTCTGTATACTATGTGAGCTGCGAGATACCCTGAATTTCCCCAAGGGGATTAATAAAGTATCTATCTATCTATCTATCTATCTATCTATCTATCTATCTATCTATCTATCTATCTATCTATCTATCTATCTATCTATCTATCTATCTATCTATCTATCTATCTATCTATCTATCTATCTATCTATCTATCTATCTATCTATCTATCTATCTATCTATCTATCTATCTATCTATCTATCTATCTATCTATCTATCTATCTATCTATCTATCTATCTATCTATCTATCTATCTATCTATCTATCTATCTATCTATCTATCTATCTATCTATCTATCTATCTATCTATCTATCTATCTATCTATCTATCTATCTATCTATCTATCTATCTATCTATCTATCTATCTATCTATCTATCTATCTATCTATCTATCTATCTATCTATCTATCTATCTATCTATCTATCTATCTATCTATCTATCTATCTATCTATCTATCTATCTATCTATCTATCTATCTATCTATCTATCTATCTATCTATCTATCTATCTATCTATCTATCTATCTATCTATCTATCTATCTATCTATCTATCTATCTATCTATCTATCTATCTATCTATCTATCTATCTATCTATCTATCTATCTATCTATCTATCTATCTATCTATCTATCTATCTATCTATCTATCTATCTATCTATCTATCTATCTATCTATCTATCTATCTATCTATCTATCTATCTATCTATCTATCTATCTATCTATCTATCTATCTATCTATCTATCTATCTATCTATCTATCTATCTATCTATCTATCTATCTATCTATCTATCTATCTATCTATCTATCTATCTATCTATCTATCTATCTATCTATCTATCTATCTATCTATCTATCTATCTATCTATCTATCTATCTATCTATCTATCTATCTATCTATCTATCTATCTATCTATCTATCTATCTATCTATCTATCTATCTATCTATCTATCTATCTATCTATCTATCTATCTATCTATCTATCTATCTATCTATCTATCTATCTATCTATCTATCTATCTATCTATCTATCTATCTATCTATCTATCTATCTATCTATCTATCTATCTATCTATCTATCTATCTATCTATCTATCTATCTATCTATCTATCTATCTATCTATCTATCTATCTATCTATCTATCTATCTATCTATCTATCTATCTATCTATCTATCTATCTATCTATCTATCTATCTATCTATCTATCTATCTATCTATCTATCTATCTATCTATCTATCTATCTATCTATCTATCTATCTATCTATCTATCTATCTATCTATCTATCTATCTATCTATCTATCTATCTATCTATCTATCTATCTATCTATCTATCTATCTATCTATCTATCTATCTATCTATCTATCTATCTATCTATCTATCTATCTATCTATCTATCTATCTATCTATCTATCTATCTATCTATCTATCTATCTATCTATCTATCTATCTATCTATCTATCTATCTATCTATCTATCTATCTATCTATCTATCTATCTATCTATCTATCTATCTATCTATCTATCTATCTATCTATCTATCTATCTATCTATCTATCTATCTATCTATCTATCTATCTATCTATCTATCTATCTATCTATCTATCTATCTATCTATCTATCTATCTATCTATCTATCTATCTATCTATCTATCTATCTATCTATCTATCTATCTATCTATCTATCTATCTATCTATCTATCTATCTATCTATCTATCTATCTATCTATCTATCTATCTATCTATCTATCTATCTATCTATCTATCTATCTATCTATCTAAAGAGAGAAAGGTGAGGCTTGGTGAAGATAATGGGGCCGGTAAGGACTGTGCCTTAGCCATTATAGTGGACTACACAGCGCCCAGGAACCCTGGCCGCTCGGACGGATCCAGGAAGCCTTTCCAGATGACAAAGGTTCAGTACGAAGTGCCTACTACTGGAGCCAAAAGGAGGATTGCCAGCCGTAAATGAACACTCACCTGGCCATGTTATTTATTTTGTAATTGTGTAAACACAATTAGGGGCCGGTGTAAAGGCCGAATGAGTGTTTTTTGTTATGGATTATTATTATTATTATTAATATTATTATTATCATTATTATTATTATTATTACCAATAGAAGGTTACGATTTATGGGAATGTTATGATTTATGGGAATGTTATGATTCTGTGTAACCTGTTGGGTGGACTCTGTTGTACTGTGGGTGGATCACCTGCACCTGTCAGGTGATCAGCCACAGCGCGGCGGAGATCATTAAATAGGTGATAGGAATCAGCTGTTGGGCTGTAGCACGGGGAACGCATAAACATAACACTGAAAGAGTTAAAGACAGTAGAGGTTGAGTACTTTATTATTTAAAGATGGTGAGTTAGAGTGTTGTGTTCATTCATAATTAAAGACAGTAGAGGTTGAGGACTTTATTATCTAAAGATGGTAAGTGTTGTGTTCATTCATAGTTAAAGACAGTAGAGGTTGAGGACTTTATTATCTAAAGATGGTACGTGTTGTGTTCATTCATAGTTAAAGACAGTAGAGGTTGAGGACTTTATTATCTAAAGATGGTAAGTGTTGTGTTCATTCATAGTTAACTCTTTCAGTGCCACTCACGCGATTTCTCGGAATTATTATTATTATTTTTGTTTGCGATCTGAAAAATTATTGCATCACCCGAGCCTACCCGAGTATAGCCGAGCTGCGCCGGTGATCACTGTGGAAAAAAGCGCCCCCTGTCGTCTCCCAGATGACATAAGTGATTTTGGAATGGACTCAATGAAAATGAATGGGGAAAAAAATCCGGTACTCCACATTTTCCAGTTCACTGATCCAGCCAGGGTTACCACAGTTCATTCTGGAGCCTCAGATCCCCGCGGATCATGGAGATCTACAGTGTCGCGTTGGATCCATACACGTATCGATTTTTTCGAATGGTGATCAGGAATTGGAATATACCAGTTGGATACCATCTGATGTCAGGTAAGGACTCTATGTTATCAGTGGTAGGATAATCGGAGTAAGTTTGATGAAGTTATAAGCTGTTTTGTGAAATGTCTTCTTTCGGTTTCACTGTAAAAGTCTGTGAGGAAATCAACGGAGCGATTATCAGTGCGCGGCCGTAATGTGCTTGCGTGCACGTATAATATTGATCATCTAGCGTTTATTTGAAAACGATTCATAAAAAGGCCGACGAATATCAACGTTGTGGAATATTCCACTAAAAGACGATTTTCATAGAATGCTCCAGAATGAGCTGTTTTTATATCAAAACGGGGGCTTTTCTAACTGCTCTGAAACGGAAACGACGCGATAAAAAAACAATCTGCCTTCACAGCACTGACTGGAAAATAGTCTTTGATAATGCGATGGGCAGATTAGACACATAGCCATAATTTAAAACATAGATTAGGCGATATTAACGTTAACATTGGCGCCGATGGTGGCATTCAAGCGGTAAAACGGAAAACCAGGCATGGCACTGAAAGAGTTAAAGACAGTAGAGGTTGAGTACTTTATTATTTAAAGATGGTGAGTTAGAGTGTTCTGTTTAAGCATTACATCACGCGCAGGAGTGGTTTGTGAACAATAAACCATGCCTAGGGGTGGTCGTTAGGCCCGAGGCGCAGCCGAGGGTCGTTAGACCCCCCTAGGCATGGTTTATTGTTCACAAATCACGACTGCAAGTGGTGTAAAGCTTTTATACAACTGCCAGATTCATCCAACCTTATTTCTATACAATAAACACACATTAATCGAAGATTTATTGAAAAAACCATCCGCCAGAAAAAGTAGTTCCCACAACTACAAAAAAGACAAGTTGCCTCCATGTGGAAGCAGCTTGAAGTGCATCCAACCAAACTAACACATCCAACTGTGTATTATTGGAATGATTGAGAAAAGATGCCTCATGTGGAAGCAGCTTGAAGTGCATCCAACCAACTAACACATCCAACTGTGTATTATTGGAATGATTGATTGAAAATTTTATTACCAGATGCAGAATGGGTACAATACAGTACGGCTCAATACACACAATTGTTAAGGGAATGCAGACCTCATAGAACTTCATTCTTAGATGCTTCTATATAAAGTAGGTAAAACAAATTAAAAGGTTTTCTTTGCCCTATAGGAAAAAAACGTTTTCTTCGCCCTATTCTTTTATTTATTTTTTTAAACCTACTGTAGAGGGCCTAAACGCCTAAACTTAACCAATTGGAAACCAAGCGTACAGTAATAAAATTAGCAATCAATCAATCAATCAACTCAATAGGCCATGCTCACTTAGAACAGCGCAGCACCCAGCTCTCTGACTATCCCCCGCGTTGCAGGCAGAGTGTGTGTGTGTGTGTGTGTGCGTGTGTGTGCGCGTGTGTGTGTGTGTGTGTGTGTGTGTGTGTGTGGGGGGGGGGGGGGGGTGGCGGTGGGTGGAGACTAGAGCGAGCGCTGACAGTCGAAAGGAAAAAGAAATTGAAAAAAAAAAAAATCTTTTGTTACAGAATGATTCAAGACCCATCAATTACATCATACAACATTGTTTAAACGACTAAGACATTCGCTGTGACAGAATCGCTTGATATTTAGTCGTTTAGTCGCTATCAACATATCCATTCACCTACACCCGTCCTGCCCCCTGGTTCACCACAGAACTCGGCACCTTGAAAGCTGTTGGCTGCCAGCTGGAGAAGCTCCGCAGTCCACCGCAAAGCCTACAAAGACCATGTGGTACGCTATAAGGATGCCTTGGCCAAGGCCAAGTCCTGATACTACTCCACCTTCATCACCAACCAGCAAAACCACCCCAGAAGACTCTTTACCACCATCAACCGCCTGCTCTGCCCCATCGGCACCCCTCACCCTCCAGATGCCACTGACCTTGCCACAAAATTCCAGACCTTTTTTCAGGGAGAAATGGATTAAATGTATCACCATCTCTCAGTCCCTGCCCCCCCCCCCCCCCCCCCCCCCTGCTGTTCATCAACCTTAGTGCTCCCTCTCCTCCTTTGCACCTGTTGACACTCTCCAGGTGGCTAAGCTGGTCACCAAGGCCAAGGCCTCGACCTGCTCCCTTGACCCCTTGCCCACAGTCCTGGTCAAAGCCGGCCTACCTGCCGTGTGCCCTACCATCGTGGGAATAATTCATTCCTGCCTGGAATCGGGCAGTGTACCTTCAAGTTTCAAGACAGTATCTGTCACACCCATACTGAAAAAGCCTGACCTTAGGAATTACCTGCCAATCTCCAACCTATAAGCAAGATCCTGGAAAGAGCAGTGGCTGCACAACTTCACCAACACCTGTCCAACCATGAGCTCTATGAACCCTTCCAATCTGGCTTCGGGAAACACCACAGCACCGAGACTGCCCTCACCAAGGTCACCAATGACCTCCTCATTGCCACCGACTCCGGTCACATCAGCCTCCTCATCCTCCTGGATCTGTCTGCGGCTTTTGACACGGTCTCCCACTCCATTTTCCTCAACCGCCTCTCTGACCACCACCTGGGTGTCACTGGGACCGCTCTCACCTGGTTCGAGTCCTACCTCACTGACCGAAAACAGTGCATCTCCATCTGCAACTCCACCTCCACCCCTGTCAACCAAGGGGTGCCGCAGGGCTCCGTTCTGTGTCAAGTATATTAGCATTTAGCATTTTTAGATTATATATATTAGATTAGATATGAGTTATTATTAGATTATATATATATATTGTAACTATATTTATTGTAGGCCTAGGGCAAATATAACGGAGAGGGCATACATACCTGATGAGTCAGAGGTGATGACGCTGACCTGGTGAGTCAGAGGTGATGACGCTGACCTGGTGAGTCAGAGGTCAGAGGTGATGATGCTGACCTGGTGAGTCAGAGGTGATGATGCTGACCTGGTGAGTCAGAGGTCAGAGGTGATGATGCTGACCTGGTGAGTCAGAGGTGATGATGCTGACCTGGTGAGTCAGAGGTCAGAGGTGATGACGCTGACCTGGTGAGTCAGAGGTGATGACGCTGACCTGGTGAGTCAGAGGTGATGATGCTGACCTGGTGAGTCAGAGGTCAGAGGTGATGACGCTGACCTGGTGAGTCAGAGGTGATGACGCTGACCTGGTGAGTCAGAGGTGATGACGCTGACCTGGTGAGTCAGAGGTGATGATGCTGACCTGGTGAGTCAGAGGTCAGATGTGATGACGCTGACCTGGTGAGTCAGAGGTGATGACGCTGACCTGGTGAGTCAGAGGTGATGATGCTGACCTGGTGAGTCAGAGGTCAGAGGTGATGACGCTCACCTGGTGAGTCAAAGGTGATGACGCTGACCTGGTGAGTCAGAGGTGATGACGCTGACCTGGTGAGTCAGAGGTCAGAGGTGATGACGCTGACCTGGTGAGTCAGAGGTCAGAGGTGATGACGCTGACCTGGTGACTCAGAGGTCAGAGGTGATGACGCTGACCTGGTGAGTCAGAGGTGATGATGCTGACCTGGTGACTCAGAGGTCAGAGGTGATGACGCTGACCTGGTGAGTCAGGTCAGAGGTGATGACGCTGACCAGGTGATGATGATGATGATGTTATTATTATTATTATTATTATTATTATTATTATTATTATTATTATTATTATTATTATTATTATTATTATTATTATTATTATTATTATTTTTAAACGTTTTTAATTTTTTACTCTGGTGTTTACATTTCTGTGAATATTGTTTGTATTATGTACTGTTTACATTTTGTACAATCATCGTTTCTGCTGTCCAATCTTTCGCCGTCGACTAAAGACGCACTTCTTCAACCATTATCTGAAATAAAATTATTCTAACCCTAACTAACCGTACTGTCATGCACTTGTCCTAATATACTAACCTACACTGTAGCACTCAACACTTTGATGAACATTGTTACTCAGCTGATAGAGTTGTGCCCTTCCTGATGACTTGTCGTACAGAACTTGTAAGCCGCTTTGGATAAAAGCGTCAGCTAAATTACTAAATGTAAATGTAAATACAGAGGTGATGCTGACCAGTTATCACATCTATCCTAAAGAGTTGTAACTGATGTATAACAATGTTTTTTTTTTTTTTTTACATTTAATTTTTGTGTAATTTACTACTTTAACCACAAGGTGTCGCCCAAGGCCTGTTAAGGATCAAGGAGGACTCTTAGTGTCCTGAGAAGAAAGCGATGCAAGAGATTCTGTAAAGTAATCTGATATTTTTTTATTTGCTACTGGTGGCGGTTAGACATGTGTATTTATTTAAATGTGCACAAAAAGTGTTCCAGGAAATGTGTGTGTAGTGTGTGTGTGTGTGTGTGTGTGTGTGTGTGTGTGTGTGTGTGTGTGTGTGTGTGTGTGTGTGTGTGTGTGTGTGTGTGTGTGTAAAAAAATATATATATATTGTATTACATATTGTGTATGTAAAATTTGTTAAATAAAACACTTACTTCTTACTGTCTTCTACTATCATGCACTCTTTCTACTATACTAATATGTCTTTACTACTATGCACTCAACACAACAACTGCCACCAAACCTCTTCAACTCATTCAGAACGCAGCGGCCCGCCTAATCTCAAACCTACCGAAGTCAGCCCATGTCACCCCACTTCTCAGGGACCTGCACTGGCTCCCCATTGCCGCCCGAATCCGCTTAAAGGCCCTCGACCTGGCATACCGTGCGGCAAAGGGAACCGCTCCTGCCTACCTCCGGTCAATGGTCTCTAACTACACACCCTCAAGACCCCTACGCTCTGCATCTTCTGGCCGTCTCAGACCCACTCCTATCCGAGCTCCGGGAGGGTCATCAAGGAGAAGCCGCCTTTTCTCAGTCCTTGGCCCACAATGGTGGAACGAACTGCCCACCACAGTTAGGACAGCCGAAACCCGTCCAATCTTTCGCCATCGACTAAAGATGCACTTCTTCAACCATTATCTGAAATAAAAAAATTAAAATGAAAAATTAAATCTAACCCTAACTAACCTTACTGTCATGCACTTGTCCTAATATACTAACCTACACTCACTGTAGCACTCAACACTTTGATGAACATTGTTACTCAGCTGATAGAGTTGTGCCCTTCCTGATGACTTGTCATACAGAACTTGTAAGTCGCTTTGGATAAAGGAGTTCAGCTAAATGACTAAATGTAAAATTAAATAGTGTGCGTGTAGTGTGTATTGTGTAGTGTGTAGCAGTGTTGTAGTACTCGAGTCCAGGACTTGTGACTTGGACTTGAGCATTGATGACTCAGACTTGGACTTGGACTCGAGCATTGACTGCATTAGGACTCGGAAGGTGCAGACGAGGACTCAGACTTGTTAATTGATACATACAGTTATTTATTTTTAATTGTTTTTGCAATAGGCCCTAATTATTTGGCACAAGATAATTGATTGCTATATTAATACCGTAACATTATTTAATTCCGTGCAAAGGCAGACACTTGTGTTCCACCTACATGCGGATTCACGTCGATACCCTCATGTTCAGTACTTAAGATGCCTAAAGAGACGCCCTGAATCATGCGCTTTGCTTACACAGATTTTACATAAGATTCCAGCTGGAATGAATGAATGAATTAATGAATGAAAACTTTATTTAACAGATTGCAGAATGGGTACAATACAGTACGGCTCAATATACACAATTGTTAAGGGGATGCAGACCAGAGTTTGTCTTGTTTACAGGGTCCCCCATTTTCAATTCATAGTGACATTTATGACATACACAACATAGGCTACATGACATCATGACATTTATGGCATAGGGACATACATGACATACAGGTATAGTACTGTTACATTTGTGACATATACGATATGCAAATATACAGTACTGTTACGCAGAGATCCTAACAGAGAATATATGCGTTGACATGGCTGACATCATACCTCAATGACCGCTCCTACCATGTGTCATGGAGAGGGACTCTGTCGGCCACCCGCCCCCTGCGGACGGGTGTCCCCCAGGGCTCGGTCCTAGGACCCCTTTTCTTCTCCCTCTACACTAAATCACTGGGTAACATTATCACGTCTCATGGCTTCTCATATCATTGTTATGCCGATGATACTCAACTCTTCCTCTCCTTCCCTCCCTCAGATATCCACGTCTCTGAGCGGATCTCGGCCTGTCTGTCCGACATCTCCGCCTGGATGACGACCAACCACCTCAAACTGAACCTAAGCAAAACAGAATTGCTCCACCTGCCGGCCAAATCCTCCCCCCTGACCGACCTCTCCATCACAGTCGAGAATGCAGCTGTGACCGCGTCCCCGACCGCCAAGAACCTTGGTGTTGTCCTCGACGACCAGTTGAACTTCTCTGCTCACATCGCAGCGACAACCAGAACCTGCCGATTCCTCCTGAGCAACGTCAGAAGGATCCGCCCCTTCCTGACAAAAGAAGCCACCCAACTCCTCATCCAATCAACAGTCATCTCCCGCCTCGACTACTGTAACGCACTGCTAGCTGGCCTCCCGGCCACTGCCACCAAGCCTCTTCAACTCATTCAGAATGCAGCGCCCCGCCTGATTTCAAACCTACCGAAGTCGGCCCATGTCACCCCACTTCTTAGGGACCTGCACTGGCTCCCCATTGCTGCACGTATCCGCTTCAAGGCCCTCGATCTAGCATACCGTGCGGCAAAGGGAACCGCTCCCGCCTACCTCCGGTCAATGATCTCTAACTACACACCCTCAAGACCCCTATCTTCTGGCCACCTTAGACCTACTCCTATCCAAGCTCCGGGAGGGTCATCAAAGAGAAGCCGCCCATTCGCAGTCCTTGCCCCACGATGGTGGAATGAACTACCCACCCCAGTTAGGACAGCCGAATCCCGTCCAATCTTTCGCCGTCGACTAAAGACGCACTTCAACCATTATCTGAAATAATAAAAAAAAAAAAAAAAAAATCTAACCCTAACTAACCTTACTGTCATGCACTTGTCCTAATAAACTAACCTACACTGTAACATGCAACACTTTGATGAATATTGTTACTCAGCTGATAGAGTTGTATCCTTCCTGATGACCTGTCATACAGAACTTCTAAGTCGCTTTGGATAAAAGCGTCAGCTAAATGACTAAATGTAAATGTATACATATGATGGGGAGGAGACTGTCTATTAGGAGGGGGTGGGGGTGGGGGGGGGGGGGGATGGACATTTACGGTGGCCAGTTTCGAATGGCTGCCTCCCATTGGTTGGAGTGGTTTTGAATGTGAGTAGGGATTCACATCTTTTTACGGCTGTGGGTAGGGCGTTCCACATGGTTGTGGCATAATTGCAAAATGTGTTTTGTCCCTTGTTTGTGCCGAATCTGGGTTGCACGTGATTTGTGGAACTCCCTCTGGTGTTGTGGGCGTGGTATTCACTGACCTTTGGGAAGTATTTCGACATGTACATGGGTACCTGTGTGGTGTAGTGTATCTTGTAGACCAGGCCCATTGTAAGTTGCTGTACTCTGTCGTCTACTCTAAGCCATCCTACTGTAGGTAGTCAAAGTGGGCAGGGGTGAGGTGGGTTCTAGGAGACTCTACCATACCGTACCATAGCAAGATCCACCATTTCCTCTGTGACAATTCAAAGAATGGTGGAAGTCAAGAAAGAATGGATAAAGAGTCAGCAGGCAGAAGCATCGAGTGTTGCTGTTACCACAGACATTGTGTCACAAAGTAAATAAACTCCCATTGAAATGGTGACGGCTGTGTCATTTATGTTTAATATAGACCTATTTTTATTTGTATGTCAGCTCTTTGACTGCCCGAGTGAATTGGACTCAACCTTGATGACTTGGACTCGGACCAGGGTAATGGGGACTCGAGACTCGACTCGGACTCGAGATTTACTGACTCGACTACAACAATGGCGTGTAGTGTGTGTGTGTAGTGCGTGATTTTTTTCCGTAGCCTATGTTTGCGAAGACGCTCTCTGATTGGCTAGCCGCGTACAGCGAAGACCCTCTCTGATTGGTTTAGCGCCGAAGGGTCTCTTCCGCCTTGTACATATATATTCTCTGCTACAAAGTGGTTATGCTTTGGCCCTCTTTCGAAGTGGGTTATGCTTAGAGTTAGGGTTAGGGTTAGGGTTAAGGTTAAGGTTATGGTTATGGTTATGGTTAGGGTTAAGGTTAGGGTTAGGGAACAACATATCAATTGTTGTTGAAAATGCGGAAGAGACCCTTCGGTGCTAAATCAATCAGAGAGGGTCTTCGCTGTACACGGCTAGCCAATCAGAGAGCGTCTTCGCAAACATAGGCTAGGGGGGGGGGGGGGGGGGGGAATCA